>NC_136889.1:29934126-30534126 GCF_949152265.1 Phoxinus phoxinus
TTTCTTAGGAGCTCTGCCAAGAACAGGTCGATTTTGGCCTGTCTACTTAATCAAATTTCAGTTTTGACAACATGGGACTTTTAAAAGTAAGCCTTGGTTTTATGAAATGAGTGAGATAAACACCTGTGCTTGTGCTGTGTAATCTGCTCACGCCTCAATCTCTCGTTCAACCACCAGGCGCACTACCCAGCCAGCTGCAGTCACATGTCCCAATGGATGGATGATGGAGGCTATTATGAGGGAATGAGTATGGAAGCACAGAGTAAACATCTGGCCAAACTTATATCCAAACGATGCCCCAGCTGCCAGGCTCAGATTGAGAAGAATGAGGGATGCCTACAGTGAGTGTACATGCACTAATCCGCTATAAAACGCTTAAAGATGTCTGATCGCTTTTACTTTTTTGAACTAAACTGCTTTTTGTTATACCTTTTAAATGTGTTTTGTTTATAATGAAATTGTCATATCAGAGATTTAGGGATGCACCGATATTCAGATTTTGGTCGATACCGGTAAATCTTTATATTTAAAAGCCGATAACCGATATTTTGGCCGATAAACCCAAATTTGTATATAATTTGAGAGCCTGAATACAAAAACAAAAGCCTCACCATTAAAATCCATGTCTCAAGCACATAATTAGAAGGATTTTCTAATTATATTTTTATGTAGCCTATGACAGATTTGCGATGCACTAAACTGTATTTTCCTTTCTTTAAAAAGAAAAGTGATTTCAATCATATTTCAAGCAATTCAAAACAATCATGGCGAACAGTGCGCATCTGAAGTCTCTCAGCTGAAGGAAAAATGCAATTATTAATTGGCTTTAATATATCGGCCAAATTTTCTTATCGGGCCGATATCAGTAACATTAAAAATGAACATGTATCGGCTGATACCGATATGGTGGCCGAAATATCGTGCATCCCTTCCCTACAGAGAACGTGTATTATTTATCTAGTTTTTGTTTTAAATTGAAGAACTGTGCAACAGTTAACTTAAATACTGAATTTCTACCTTATATCTATCTCCATGTAGTATGACATGTGCCAAATGTAATCATGGATTTTGCTGGAGATGTCTGAAGCCATGGAAGCCAACACATAAAGATTATTATAACTGTTCAGCCATGGTAAGTATCTTGTTGGTGTACCTGTGAAATAAGGTTGCAGATAAACAGTCTTGTCCCTGTGGGTTAAGTTAAAACACTTAGGGCCGGGAGAAACATTATGTAAGGGATAATGTTCATCCAGCCGGTGGTTCTCTCAAAATAACCCCGACAGGGTGATGAGGACTTACTCAGCCGGAAGGGGGTTATTTTGAGAGAACAACCGGCTGGATGTACATTATCCCGCTTATTACTACACGGGTACTCGCCACATATGTAAATAATTAGACCCAAAATTTAAATATTTTATCAGGTCTTTAAACGCAAATTTGCTCAGAGAAAGCAGTTGAAGAAAAGTTCAAACTAGACAGACATTTAAGAGATACGGTATACAGTCATACCACTTATTACACAGCATTTCACCACATAAATAATTATGGGGATAAGATATATTGATTTCAGATTAAAGTGTTGGATTATGAGATAAAAACAGTAAGATTATAAAACGGTGTACAAAACAAAAGTCACAGAATGGCAGAAGCTGCGTTTGTATGAAACGAGAGAGCGAGTCCACGATACTGGATGTCATTATTAAATAACTCTACACAAACTCTTGATTAGACTGAGTTTTAATACTTTATTAGCTCACCAAATACAAAACCTCTATGAAGGAAAACCGTTCCTAGCAGGTGATAGCGCTGCTGACTTCAATGTAAAAATGTTAAATAATATTTTGAAGAATTTTGGTAACCAAACTGTTTTCGTTTCTATTGACTTCCATTGTATGAAAAAAAAAGAAAAAAGAAAAAAAAAAGATGTTTCTCAAATTATCTTAAATCATACAGTAAATCATACGTGTTTGAAACAACATGAGGGTGAGAAAATGATGACGGTATATTCATTTTGAGGTGAACTCCCTTTAATCTCATGGCATTATTTATGTAATTGTAATTGCTGTGTAAATGCATTCATGCCACCTCTGAGCTCTAATAAACAGTCTGTAAATACCAATTCAGATGCAACTTCAAAACAATTATGGCCATTGCATTGCTGTTAGATGAGATGTTGTCAGGCTATACAGAGACTGAATTCTGACGAAAGTCAACCGCTTTCACACACGTCTTGCATTAGAAAAGCATTTACAGTTACGTTTGCTGACTTGCAACGATTGAGAAACACGGTTTTAAAGCAAGGAGTAAATTTAAAAACAATTAAAATAATTAAATAATAAATGTACAGTTAAAATAATCAAGTAGTTTCCCACAATTGTATTCCCTAAATGAACACAAGAATGATGTTATATGCAACATAAATGCATAGTAAAAAGAAACAGCGATATTTATCCACCTATATTTGTCTAAAATGAACCCAAGCAAAAGGCCACACAAGACTTCTATAAACATTTAGATTTCTGAAAGAGTTTTGTGCAGATTCATTGAAGACACTGACAGCTTAAACTGATTTTCACAAAACACTAATCAAACTTACCAACCCTAACGAGACACTGATTTTAAATATTTGCACATAGTAAGTATCCAGACTTCTTGCCTAAATGTTCTCTATATCTCTTAATATGCAATCACAGGTGAGTAAAGCTGCAAGGCAAGAGAAGAAGTTCCAAGACTACAATGAGAGATGCACATTTCATAACCAAGCCAAGGTTGGTTTGAGCCATTCATCGTTCATTACGAAAGTCTGCAATTCTATACAAGTTGAGTTTGTAAGTATCGGTCTATTGCTTTCTGCAGGACTTTGCAATCAACCTGGAGAACAAGGTGTTTTCTATAAATGAAGCTTTACAGATGAAGTCTTTGACGTTTGTGATAGACGCCTGTAAGATTCTTGCTCAAGCTCGAAAGGTGGGAATCTTAATGTTTTTTTGTTTTGTTTTTTCAATCTTTTCAGTTTTCTTTATCCTTATGGTTATATTTGTGTAATTTGTCTCGCAGGTGCTGGCGTACTCGTGTGTATACAGCTATTACAACCAGGACACTGAGAAGATGGATGTGATGGAGCAGCAGACAGAAGCTCTGGACCTTCATACTAACGCCCTGCAGATCCTGCTCGGTGAGTGTTGGGGAAAGATCAGACTTTCTGTATTGCTTTTGGATGATGGGAATTTTGGGGGAAGACAATTGTAAAAAAAAAAAAAACACTTTCGTGTTTTCGAATTCGTGCTGGGCAACGATTAATCGCATCCAAAATAAAAGTTTGTTTACATAATATATGTGTGTACTGTGTATAATTGTTTTGTAAATATAAATGCACACATGCGCAGTAAACACATTCAAATATTTCTTAAATGTATACATGCATGTGTATTTATATATATTTATACATATTGTATTTTATATAAATATATCAATTAAAAAATCTTAAATATACCAGTACATGCATGTGTGTATTTATATATACAAAATTATACACGGTACACACATATATTATGTAAACACAAACTTTTATTTTGGATGCGATTAATCGTTTGCCGAGCACTAATTACAATGCAACACAGACGTTTTTTTCAATTGACCTTGGTTATGGACGTGTTTTTCCCATTCATATTCTTCAAAAACCTCATGAGATTTTAACTTAATATTTCAATAATTTAATGACACTGTAGACTCAGAAAGAAAAGAAAGACTGTCAGTTAATGTTGACATGACATGCAAATAAATAGTTAAAATATCGGTAACTCTTTATTTTAAGGTGATGATGTAGATGTCGTTACTGCATGTTCTTGCTATAGTAATAACAGTAAGTTATGCATAATTACTAGTAACCTAACCATAACTCTATATTAAGTACAAGTAGTTCATTAATATTGCTCAGTACTTATTGGAATAAGTACAATGTAACTACGTCACCTTAAAATAATAAGTAACCAAAATATCCAATCTTTTTTGATTTTGTAGCTTGACTTTAAAGTGGACTCAAACCCTCTTTTTTTAGTCGTGATCGTGTGTCTCCACATTAATTCACTAAATCAAATTTAACAATAACTATTATGATTTTTTTCAATTCTAATGATAAAAATGAAGACAGAAATAGATTACTGTTTGTTGTACTGTAAAATAAATGTATATTTGATAATTAATTTTATTTACACTACACGTTACAATACTAATGTGTATTCGTGCTTTACTTTCACACATTCAAATCCTTGAGTTTTAAATATTCAAAATGCTTTTATTTTGCCGAAACACTTATGAAATGCTGTGAAAAGGTTTTGGATTTTTTATCATATGTTAATTAAAAAAATCTTGTATAATGACTTGCTGTTTTAGTTTTTATTGTATTTATATGATATTTGTATTTTTGTATGAAAATATTTTCATTTTTTGCCATGAAAATAGCTTTGAATGTTGACATGGCATTAAATAAAATAATCTGAATCTGAATCTATGAAATGCTGTAAACTTCTGTCCACAAAAAATGTTGGAAATGATACGCATGTGTAAATGAAGTAAACCCAGCACACGCATTAAATTCAAAGCCATTCATTCATACACAGTGAACCGAGAAGCTTTCAGACACTAAATATAGCAGATCATAAATTTATTTTAATTTGACTTTGAATAAAATTAGTTTTTCCGTCAACTTTCGAACCCTGCTCTAATTCAGTTATGTTTGATGATTCCGATGCATTGATTATACAATGATAAATTTGTTTGTGGTTTTGTTTTCAGAGGAGACTCTGCTGCAATGCACCGATCTCACATCCTGTGTCCGACTCCTGAAACCTGAACACCTGAACACCGGCCTGGAGCTTATCCGCCGCATCCAGGAACGCCTAGTGGCCATCCTCCAGCACTCCACTCAGGTAAATCTACTCCTACATATCCTCACTTCTGCACTTTTTATAGGCTTAAAACATCAACTTGTTTATTAAAAGCCTTCAAAGCAACACATTTGACCATCTCCGATTGGCAGGACTTCCGTGTGGGATATCAGTCCAAGAGCGGGTCAGACCAGGAGACGGCACAGGCCTCGAATCTGGCTAACAACACAGACGCCAACAAAGAGTGAGCCTCCACACATTTACAGAGAAGAGCCACTGACACCTGCAGATTACTTTTTTACACGTCTTTTATTATTTCAGGTCCAAATCAGAAGGAGGATCCGAGTCCGCTGACTCCGACAACAACAACAACGAAGACCACGAAGCCGAGGAGGACGACGAGTACGACGATGAATACGTTCCAGAATGGCACGAGGATTACGATGAGGAAGACATAGATGACGACGACTTCTTTTCTGACGACGATGAATCTGAAAACTTAGAGAGGGACTTCAACCCTTTTGACTAAATGAGAGTTATACACAATGCCTACTAATATAAAGTAGACACTACAAATACCACACCCATGTAAGAAAGAAAAGAGCGACTGTTTGTTACGGGAATCCAGAGGTTTGAGTATGTTTCTCTGCAGCGTGGTCTTTGCTTCTCACTTAGCACCTACGTTGAGCCCTAGCCCAAATTGGTCGTTACACTAAAAGTGGTATTTGACGTTTATTTAGGTTTATGCTACAGTTTCTTTATCTTCTGAAATTGTAACGTCGTTCATGGCTGATGAGGGTACTCCACTAAGTTCAATAAAGGATCTTAATTATTGATGTTATATTGTAGAAGTGAACATTTTTCAAAACTGTTCATAGTTTTGTTAACAAATTTAATTTTTTCGGTAAAAAAATTTAAAAAGAAGGGATTAAGAAAGCAGTTTTTTTTTTTTTTTATCTGGTCAAAGGTGTCGGCATTGTGTATTTAGTTTGAATACCAAAAGTTCTTGCCTTTATTCTATTTTAAATTTCTTTTTGAATGCCTTCATGTTTGACATTAAGTTGGTTGATCACCATTTGAATGATTGTAAGAATTTGAATTTGGAAATATTTTCAAAGAGAAAAACATCAGCATCTGTGTTTAAGGGCTGCATGTAAAATGACTAGTTCTCCGACAAGTCCATGAACAAGGATGGTGCTTTACCTGCTGATAGTGTCAAGCACCGGAGCCCTGCAAACTCTGAAATTTCCTTTAGCCGGTCTCATTAAGATGCAGTAATGGCAATAAATATTTAAAAAGTATTGTAGCTCGTCGCAATTATTTGCTAAGCAAAAACATACCTTAATCGCTTTCAGTTTTTCATCAAAAAAAAAAGTTTTAATTCTTTGGACATGTTTATGTTCACTTGTATAGAGATGGAGATATAAAATATCTTCCAAAGTCCAATTTTGAATTGAGATAGACCTATATATTCATATACTGTCCATCTTCTGAAATGTTTTCTCTGTTCAACTTAAAAAAGTTACTCAACTTCAGCTCACAAAATAAAATGCTTTTCTTCAAATTGAGTGTAGAGGTTTTTTATTTATTTATTTATTTTCTGCATGCAATACAGTGTGTAACATTAGCCAAAGAAAAGCTCCCAAACATCTTTAAGTTGCTTGGAAAGAGCTGACCTACCTTAGTTATGTTGCACTCCATTTAATTGTCTTTAATGCCAGGAAGAGCTCAGTTTTGAAACCATCGCATTTTGATCCGGGGCCATTAACACCGGATCTGTACTGGCCCTGAAACTAAGATGGAGCAAGAGGTCTGTAGTACCTGGAGAAAGCTGTCCTTCAGTTTCCAGTCTTCTCATGCCTGTTGTTCTGCTGCCGCTGGACCCTCAGAAGTGTGAGATTTACAATGAAGTCTAACATCTTTGCCATAGGTACTTGGTTCTGCTGCAAAGTTGTTTTGAGCCAATTACCCAAACTGTAAAATGTCATGTGACTAATCACTCTGGAGCCGTGGAATGTATGTGTGTCCTAGTTTGTGTACTTATGCACTATTCTGAGCTTTTTTTGTAGTATTAATCGTGCGAGTAGTGTGTTCACATGGAAAATTCCAAATGTACTTAATTAGGCTTAATTAATTAGGCTTCTTTTTTTTTTTTTTGACAATTCAAAAGGCAAAATGTACCTAATTAAGAAAAAAAAAAAAACAAGTGCCTGTCCCAGTACCCACACTTGTGGTTTTTGCACTTGAGCACTTTTCTACTTGCATGACATATTTCCTGTATTTGGCCCAAGTATTCAAGTGGACACTCCTTAAATTAAACTTTAAAATGTCTGTTCAGTCCTTTTATGTATCAAACGCAATTTAATTGTGGTGATTCTAATTTAGTGAAAAGCAATAATTACACTTAAAGGCAAATCACTACATACTGGTCATTAATCACAGATTTATCACAAAAGCACAATTATATGAGCACAATTAGATAAAAAATAAATAATTTGTGGCATGTAGTGCTACCTAAAGTATAGGCAGAAAAGGCAATTTCCTATGGCCTCGGCTCGGGCTATGAAGCGGACGGCTAGTCCAACGCTATCTCACGACCAATTCGTACGAATTTGTACGAGTGATTAAAAGGTGGCTAATTCGTACGAATTTGTACGATTTGTCTAAACCCACGTGACGGTTGGGTTTAGGGGCGGGGTCAGGGGTAGGTCATTCGTATGAATTCATACGATTTTGGCAAATCGTAAAATATGTACGATTTAGCAAAAAACGTACAAATTCGTACGAGTGAGGTCGTATGAATTGAAGAAAGACTGGGCTCTTTGTCAGTTGGATGTAGATGAATTGTCACTCAGCTATGTGCTAAGATTTGTATGTGCTAATTTGCATAAATACCGCAACAGATCTAAACATTGGTGTAGTAGGCTATAGGGACTGTTTCTGGGGGATGAGTCTGAGGGAAGAACTAGAGTAAGGAGAATGCAGAAGACAAAACGTAGGTAAAATAAAAAATGAACCCCCAGAAACAGTCCCAGCCCCAAACCCCATCTCTGCAATAATAACTAATAAAGGCTGGTTTAAAGTAGGCTACTCTATGTATTTCATGGGTAGCCGAAATGGGTTCCATTCAGACCTTAACATTAAGTATTTTACTGTTATATGTCAAGATTCAACAAGACATTTTCACCTGACTATAGGCTACGTTTAGATATATTGTGGTATTTATGCAAATAAAATGAGCACATACATGATTATGCTCCGTTTTAACAAACAATTAAAAAAACTTGTAATAAATTTTTTGTTTGTCTTGATGCAAGTAATCAACTCAGTCGTTTTCATGGTGATATCTAAAGGTTAAAAATGTTTACCCTATTCACGTGAGGAAAATAATTAATAGGCTATTTGGGTCTTCTTTTTTTTTACTTTCCTCAAAATAGATTTTATCTAATCTATTTTAGCGTGATTGTAATGCATTCTAAAAAAAATAGACCTGTTCATTCAGCGTCATAATGAGATTTGTTGTGGAAATGATCAATATTAAAACCTGGATGAAGGAGACAAAGTCGATTCTCAAAAGATTAAACAAAGTATTTTATTTCATGCATGAAATAAGGCGTTCCCACACAGACAGCGTCTGACATGAGAAGGCAAAGGCTAGTCCCTTTCGCCAAGGTTATATACTCAACACATCCTGTGTAAAAAAAAATGTGTTACCTTAAAGGGAGAAGTCTTAGCTCATGATCTCATGTCTAACATAAATTCTATCTAGACAGAACAATGTCATGTCAGCAAAAGTTTCCTGTTTTTAGCTACTGGTCTTACTGCTGATCGAAACTGCGCTCACACGTTCACACTTGAAGTACAAAAGGTCACTTGGAGTGCAGTCTCAGCCACCTTATGACCCAGAACATTTCGTTCTTGCAAGCTTGTCCTAACTTACGCATTTCTAAAAGCTTGGTTTTATATCTTTAATAATGTGCTTTAGCTTATGATTATATTCCTTTAAATGCTTATGAGTAAACAATACATCAACATTAATAAAAGTTGTACCCATCTAAAAGTAAAAGAACACATCTAAATGTAAAATTTCCATTACAGATTACATCAGGAACGGACTTGAAAAATACTCAAAGTAAAATGTTTGAATTTAAAGTCAAAGGGCAAACACACAAGCATTTTCTAATGTTTGTTTTCAAATCAGTTATATTTACTGAAAAAATTAGCATACAATTGTATCAAGACATAACTTTCTACATGACTTTCACTTCCACTAGCAGTTGAAGTGTGCATATTTTATTAGCATTTTCTTATAACACTTCTTACAAAATGTCTGCATAAAAACATTTTGTGATAAGAATATTTCTCAAATTAAAAAGTTAAAAATGTCTTAAATGTATGGCCAAGCTAAAAGAAAATATATGACCCTTAAATGGTTTCCCAAATAAGGACTTAAACCACAAGTTAGACTTACTAAAGAGGTAATGAAATGGTGACTTGTAATGGAGTCATTTTCACTGGAACTTAGTTTTCGGACACTTTTTACACCCCTGTAAACCCTTTAATACTAAAGCAGATTTACTGTAGCAATTCTACTCCGTGAAATGAAGAGATTCAAACACTCGGTTTCTGCATTTGGCCTCTTGCTATTTGTGGAATAATGGACTAAATGTTTCAAGATGGCCCCTGACAATGATACTTCAGCCATTTAGTGTTCTTTACCCCCATATGGTATCCAGCAAGCTTCGACTTTCACTGATCCAAGTTACATACCACCTACAAATATCATGTGGGTTTTCCCTATTCCAGCATTGGAAATTTAAGGTAGATAAACTTTAAATTTGAGCATATTTTTTTGGTTCACAGAGGCTTTTTTTTTTTTTAAATACACAGGTTAGAAACCATAAGGAAGTAATGGTTACATTTAATCAAACCCGATAATTTGGCATGCATGAACACCACTACGAAATGTGACTTCAGCTGAACTGTGGCTCAATTGTGTTCCCTAAATGCCTAAGGACACAAACAACCGCATGTGAACAAGGTCATGAACGCAAAACTAGTCATAGAAGCAACAAGCAACAATTTCTAATGCTCACAAATTTATTTACTCAATTACAAATACATTTATCATCTTCAATATTCTTCATCCTCCTCCCCACAGTCCTCAGTGGAATCGGCACCAACCTCCTCATAGTCTTTCTCCAGGGCAGCCATATCTTCCCGAGCCTCCGAGAACTCCCCTTCCTCCATCCCCTCACCCACGTACCAGTGAACAAAAGCCCTCTTCGCGTACATCAGGTCAAACTTGTGGTCCAGGCGTCCCCATGCCTCTGCGATGGCGGTGGTGTTGCTTAGCATGCACACGGCTCTCTGCACTTTGGACAGATCCCCTCCTGGCACAACGGTGGGCGGCTGGTAGTTGATGCCCACCTTAAACCCCGTAGGACACCAGTCTACAAACTGGATGGAGCGCCGAGTCTTGATGTTGGCTATGGCGGCGTTGACATCTTTCGGAACCACGTCGCCACGGTACAGCAAACAGCAGGCCATGTATTTTCCACGGCGAGGGTCACACTTCACCATCTGGTTTGCTGGCTCGAAGCAGGCATTGGTGATCTCCGGTACGGAGAGTTGCTCATGGAAGGCCTTTTCAGCTGAAATGATAGGGGCGTAGGTGACCAGTGGAAAGTGAATGCGAGGGTACGGGACCAGGTTTGTCTGGAACTCCGTGAGGTCAACATTTAGGGCGCCGTCAAAGCGCAGTGACGCCGTAATGGAGGACACAATCTGGGCGATGAGCCGGTTCAGGTTAGTGTACGAGGGACGCTCGATATCGAGGTTTCGCTTGCAGATGTCGAAGATGGCTTCGTTATCCACCATGAAGGAACAGTCCGAGTGCTCGAGAGTGGTGTGGGTCGTAAGAATCGAGTTGTATGGCTCAACCACAGCCGTGCTGACTTGCGGGGCAGGATATACAGAAAACTCCAACTTTGACTTTTTACCGTAGTCGACAGATAGTCGCTCCATCAGCAGAGAAGTGAAACCAGATCCGGTTCCACCACCAAAACTGTGGAAGATCAGGAACCCTTGCAGACCGGTGCACTGATCCGCCTAGAGAGGAATCAGAGGGAAAAGGGAGAGGTGGGTATTTAAATACTGCCAGTAATCTTGCAGAGGTCTTTTAAGGGTCACCACACACTTAAGGTTTCAAGAGGAGTGTTCAAAATAAATGCCAAAGAACCATTTTGGGTTCGCAAAGAACAGTTCTTAAGACATCTTTTCCTAAGAGCAAAGAACATTATCTAAAGAAACTCATGCGATTGCAACTCACACAAGGACATTAGTATCTATCTGCAGTTCCAGGAACAGCCTTTAAAGAACCTCAAAATTGAAGAGTGAAAACTCACCATTTTGCGCATCCGGTCGAGCACAGAGTCCACGATCTCCTTGCCAATGGTATAGTGACCACGAGCATAATTATTGGCAGCATCCTCCTTGCCACTGATGAGCTGCTCAGGGTGGTACAGCTGTCGATAGTGTCCGTTGCGGATCTCATCTGCATTTCAAACAAAAGAGATAAGGATATAAGCTACACTGGACGTACAGCATCAAGAGTTTAAAAAAAAAGGAATAAGATAAAAAGCCTGAATGGAGTTCGGTCTCACCAACAACTGTCGGCTCCAGATCGATGAACATTGCACGAGGAACGTGCTTCCCAGCACCCGTTTCACTGAAGAAAGTGCCAAAAGAGGAGTCTGCCAATGTGCTGCCATCTCCAACAATGGTCCCATCTGGCTGGAAGCCGTGCTCCAAGCAATACAACTCCCAGCAAGAGTTACCCATCTGGATACCTGCTTGACCAATGTGTATGGAAATGCACTCCCTCTGGTTTCCCCAAAACAAGCAAACACAGAACATTCACACAGTGAAGAGGTTAAGCAGCAACAATAAAGTGAAGGTGACAATCAATAATCTCACCATTATGCTCGAGTATCACAGCAAGTAGGAATTAATTCTGAGCCTTTAAACCCTGGAAATAAAACACACTGTTAGCACAAACTACACTCCCAGACGTTATTAACAGTTACCTTTCTAAAAGAAACTACCTCACCTTTGCAGCTACACCAACCCACACACCTGATCTTCATTTATATGCGTCTCAAATTAGGGCGTGGCTCTTAATGAACCCTAGATAATGCTAACAAGGTAATTAATTAGCCCAGCAGATTCAAACAAAACAAGCTTTATTTCACTTGTGTTTTTAAAGTTGAGTTAAAAAAATAACGTTTTTAAGATGATACTACAAGTAGATCCCCAAAGGGCAGATTTTCTTGATTTAATATTTAGGCAATTTTATTTAGTTTTTTAGTTTTTGTTGTGTAAGGTTAAAATCTCAAATAGGTTCATCATGTGTAAGTTTGAAGTGATGTATGAATGATAGCAAGACTGTTAACGCCTCATGCCAGCAGGAGTCACTGAATATTTGCACTTCTACAAGTTTGATTATTGTCAAATCATTAATCACATTCAATCATCAGCTAGTACAACACAGATGCTCAGCATGAACTGTATTGTCTTTATATTCAGCAACAAGGACATGAACAGTTTTCAAGATCAAAATTTAGTTATTTTATTTGAATAAGGGAAAGAATTTGAAATAAGTTTTCTACAGGTCTGTAAAAGAGAGAAATATTGCAACGTCTTTGCAACAAATTTCCACATACCGTACATTCTTAAAAATTATGATTCTTAATAATTCTGATAAGATCAGTGAAGTAAATATTAGGCTACAAGTTGTGAACATAATGATTATATTGAAAATTGCATTGTTGCATGTTGATTCAGAGTTGGTGTCATGCATGAAGTCTTCATAAGAGACTGGATCCAACTGAGCTGACGTACTCTAGTTACCTCAGAATGGGCATCCCGAGATAAAACAGAAAAACAAATGGAAAGTAATTAGCTGATCTATTCTGCTGTTCGTAACATTTTAAGCAAAAATAATCATGTGAATTTGATCTGACTGGAGTACAAGGTTATGAGATGCATTATGTGAATGCTTGGCTAAAGAGATGCGTCTTTATAAGACTTGTATAATTTTTGAGAGACAAGGTCACTGTCACCGTATGGTGCTTGGACCCTGATAAGTGATAAGTATTAATATTTATATTTAAATTAGTGATACGCCTAGTCCTGCATGTAAATGCACATGTGCTGACTATTGGGCAGCATCGTATATATTAAAGCGTCATCATTATGATCTAATGATTATTTTCTATGATACACTTCTTTTGTAGATGTTTTTTTACTGTATGGACATTTATGTATTTATCAGTCTAATTGCATCTGTCTTTTGCCTTTATATTTAGCCTAAAAAGGCTTAAATGTAACAAACATGTGTCAATCATGTAACAGTGTAATTATCAATTTTCTCTGAAACAATGTGAGTCTTTTAGCTATAGCTATATAATTTTTAAGTAACTTGCCCCAAATAGGTCTTGTTTCGAAGGACAAGCCATATCACTTCCAAACCTTCATTTAATTATTCCAAGTTTGTCCCACTCACTTGCCAGACCAGAGTTGCTTGTCTGCTAGTAATACATGTACTGATTGGGACACTTCTTGCCATTGAGATGAATTGGAAAAAGGGTCCCAATTCAACACATTGGATTATTTTTAATTATTTGTCCTTATGACTAAATGTTTCCTTTCCCTGGCCTTAATAGATACATAGCGCAGGTAAGTGTGTCACTTACAGTATGAGCTAGTCTCAATCTCCATATACAGTATAAACCTATTACAAACTGAAGAAGAAAGACTGATTTCTAGAGTCGTTTTGATGGATTCTGCATGTCACCATATAGAGTTCTGAAAGAAAACATTTGAAAGAAAAAATATTTAAACTGTATTTAAAATGAATATTCGTAATTATTTGTAATATTAAACTAAATGTACATTTTTTAAAAGCTTTTTTAAACAATATAAATATATGATTGAAAATCTCCCACTGAGTTGAAAGTCGTTAAAATACGACATATGTTTTCTTTAGTAGACGGTTTTATGTCTTAAGTCTAAACATAGTTAAATAAGCATTGATAAATAACATTCATTTGATTAATCCTTTGATTCAAAATTGACAGATTCGATGAGCTGCGTCAGAAGATCCCTTTTTGTTGTTGTACTTTTGTTTTGTTTTACGCCATCTTTTGTGCACTCTTATTTTGAATCCGTTGCGTCACATCCGCTCGCCATTTGTATTGTTTCTATGCGTGTGTGTTTTTTTTTTTTGGAGAAGTGAGTCCGTAGAGTGTACCGTTGAGCGTTAGTTTTCGTCAAGTGAGTAGTTAATAGCTGAAATCAAATGTATTAAAACAGTTTTATTATTTTAATTTGTTGCGTTGATGCTACGTAAACAGTATTACATCTGCATGGTTGTGTGCGCGAAATAACGTGTTAGTGACACGGTTCGTCAGGCCCGCTAGCGGCTCACCGAGCAACTTGTGGCTGTTGTAACGTTAACTAACGTCACTAGCCGCCAAACGTTGGAAAATGGGGAAAAACCGCAAGCGTTTGAAAGTAAAGGGAAATGTTCAGATTAGGGGACCTGGACCACAGCATGGCATGGCAGCACCTCCTCCTCCTCCTCCTCACGGCGGGTTTCGCGGTCCTGCTCCTGTCCGCCCGATGGGCCCACCTGGACAGAGGTTCCCTGGGCCACATCACGACTTCGGCCCCCAAAACCCCAGAATGATGAATATGAGTAACATGGAAGGGGACCGACGGTTTATGCACGAATCACAGGGGTTTATGAACGAATCACAGGGGTTTATGAACGAATCGCAGGGGTTTATGAACGAATCGCAGGGGTTTAATAATGAATCGCAGGGGTTTATGAACGAATCGCAGGGGTTTATTAATGAATCGCAGGGATTCATGATGCGCAATGAGCCTTTCCGCCCGATGGACTTTCCCGACAGACGTGAGTTCCACCACCAGGCTTTTGACGGTCCTGATCCGCGTTTCCAGCATCACTCAGACTTCGGGAACCGACCACCAGGACCGCGGTTCTACCGTCCAGAGCTCGACTGTGCACCGCAGTTCCGTTCCCCGGAGTTTTGTGAACGTCCTCCAGACTTTTGCCCGCCTGAGTTTGATGATCGACGTCCTGATTTCTGCCCGCCTGAGTTTATGGGAAGACCCTCGAACTTCCACCCGTCTGAATATGAAGGCGGACCAGGTTTCCAGGGGATGAATCCTGGATTCGACCAAATGCAGCAGTATGGTCCAAGAGATCCTCATTTTGTGCCACAGATGGATGTACATGTAAGTTTTTGGGGTCCTCATTTGTGACCCTGGACCTAGGGCTGTAAACGATTAATCGCGATTAATCGAATCCAAAATAAAAGTTTGTTTACATAATATATGTGTGTGTATTGTGTATAATTATTTAGTATACATAAGTACACACACATGCATGTATATATTTAAGAAAAATGTGTTATTTAAATATAAAATAGTTCTATTTATATATAATATAAATCATATAAAAATATATATGCAGTATATAAATGCAAATATTTCTCAAATATATACATGCATGTGTGTGTATTTATATATACAAAATAATTATACACAATACACACATATATTATGTAAACACAAACTTTTATTTTGGATTCGATTAATCACGATTAATCGTTTACAGCCCTACAACCAGTCACATTTTGTAAATTTTCTGAAATTGAGATTTATGCATCATTTGAAAGCTGATTAAATAAGCTTTCTATTGATGTGGCGCAAAGAAAATCAAACAAAAAGTTGTTAATTTATGTTTGCGATTGTGCTGCATTCACTCACAAAAATAAATGGTTTATATATTTACGGTAGGAATCTACATGGAACTTGATCTTTACTTAATATCCTAATGCTTTTTGGCATAAAAGAAAAATCGATAATGTTAACCTAAACCCATACAGTGTAATTTGTTGGCTATTGCCATAAATATACCCGTGCGACATGTGGCTCGTTTTGGGACACATTGTCACACTTTTGTCATCTGATGTTTTTGTACTGTCTGTCACGCTGACCAATCAGTTCGCAATAAGGTAAAGCCAAGTGTTTGGATTTAGGCATGGTATAGGATCCTGATGGTGATCTAATCTTAAAGGGATAGTTCACCCAAAAATTAAAATGTTGTCATCATTTAACTTACTCGCCCGCCTCAAGCTGTTCCAATCCTGTATGCATTTCTTTCTTCTGCTGAACACAAAAGAAGATATCTTGAAGAATATGGGTAACCAAACAGTTTGCGGGATCCGTGACATTCTTCAAAATATCATCTTTTGTGTTCAGAAGAAATAAATTCATACAGTTTGGGACAACTTGAGGGTGGGTAAATGATGATGACAGGATTTTCCTTTTTGCATGAACTATTTCCTAAACGATTAAATTTTTCAACGATCAAAGATTTCCACAAAGCTACTGGATGACTTTAGAAAGAGTTTTACAAAAGAGTTATATAGACCAGGGCAGGGGTTTTCAATCTTTTTTTATGCCACAGACCCCCAATATGATCATCCTCATGCAATGGACACTCAATCTAAAATTTAAAACGCAGCAGCTAGCCTATATTTAAGTATAGTCAGTATTATATAAATATGTTGATTACATTACATTGTATTTGTACGTTACTATGTGTTATTAACTTTAATACAATTTATTTTAACCAAATGTATTTTAGTTAATTAGCCTAGTTAATTTTTGTATTATTGTTAGGCTATATTTTTTTGCAGTGCTTTTCCACGGCCCCTAATGAAACCCCTTGATATAGACTATTGATGGAGAAAAATTATAGTCAAGTTGGATCAGAGAGTGTAAAAGTATGAAGAATACATTTTTAAAAATGTAAAAGTTTGCAGATGAAGAATGGAACTTTCTGCTAATAATGTAATGTGCTTTTGTGTCCATTATGATTGGTGGAGCTGGATAAGATGAGCTTCTTTGCAGTATCATAGTATTGATATTTGTAAAAAAAATAGCTTAAATTTGGGATGAAATTGAGGCCATATTTACACCTGGTATTAAGATTTTAATCGTTTTGGTCGATCGGATCACAAGTGGACGACGCTAAATACAGATGTAAACAGGGTCTAAACATTTTGAGCTTGTCCTCCTTCAACCACTTCCAGAGGTAGAAAACACATTTGACCGGATTGCTTTCGTAGTTTAAACGCTCATGTGATCAAATGTGTTCAAACAGCCACAAAAGACGCCTATAAACCTAATGTCTAGACTAGACTGTATGGGAATAGTGCTAGCCAGATGGGATTTAAACTTTTGCCCTGTCCAAATACCCAAGTTTGCGGTCTTTACACTTGACCACTTGTCTTCTTAGGCTGGCCAGACACTTGAAGATTTTAAAGCCGATTTTATGGCCGATTTGCATCCCCCAACGATCTGGGGGATGTGGCCCGATTTGAGGCTTGTCGCAACTGACTTCCTCAATTGTGTGTGTGGTCTTATTATGATTATTTTATTGCTCCCGATCACGTCAGAGCCTCCACGACTCTTGATCCGGCTGCTTCTGACGTGATACCCCCGATAGCCAATGAGAGCGAGCGAGCGTCACCTACCAGATGCTGCGTGATTCTATAAATGAAACTTGGCAGCTGCAAGTGGCATGCTTGCAGCTGCCAAGTTTCATTTATAGAAGCACGCAAAAGTGGAGTATGCGTACATCCGCATTATTCAGAGAAACCTTGCAGCTGAAGCTATAATGCAGCTTTAACTGCATATGATGGAAAATGTAATTGTATTTAATAATATTATGATATAATTTTATATATGGATTATATAATACAATTAATGCAACATACTTATATAAAGTCGTGTTAGGATGAAGTATAACGCGATTAGAAGGCCGTGGTGTACAGTAGTGCTGTCACTTTTGAGATAAAACGAATTCGAACGGATATCAAATATCAAGCAATGTAAAAATAGACTGTAAAAAATGCGGTACACATGGCACTTTAAAAACCGGATAGATTATCTATAGTTCGATTATGGATATTTCACTTCATGTTCGAATGCATGTTTGAATATCGAATAAAAAGTGACAACCCTAGCGTACAGAGTAAGTGCTTTTTGTGTACGTGTGGTTCCAGTTGTTCCTATATTTTTTCATAAAAATTAATCGTGCTTTGTTCTTAAAATCGGCTGTGGTACACTTAACTGGAAACACTTCAGGAATGTCGAAGTCGTGTTATGGAAATTTTACATTTAGATGTGTTTCTTTTGCTTTTGTATGGGTACAACTTGTATTAACGTTGAACTTTCATTTACTCATAAGCATTTAAAGGAATATAATCATATAAGCTAAAGCACAATAATAAAATATGTAACCAGACATGCATAAGTTGGAATAGGCTTGCAGGAACAATATGTTCTAAGAAGAACTAAGTAGCAAGTGACTTTTTGTACTCCAAGTGTGAAAATATGTGCGCAGCTTTGATCGAACTAAAGATAGACAATAGGTGTGAAAAAGAACAGGAAACTTTTGCAGACATGATGTTGCTCAGACCAGTTAGAATTTGGGTTGGACATGAGATAATGAGCTAAGACATCTCCATTTAAGGTAACAAAGGATTTTTACACAGGGTGTGTTAGGGTATATAACCTTGGCGAAAGGGACTAGCCTTCGCCTTCTCATGTCAGATGCTCTCTGCGTGAGAATGCCATGGGCCTTCTCATATCAGACGCTGTCTGTATGTTGAACGTCTTATTTCATGCATGAAATAAAATACTTTGTTTAATCTCTTGAGAATCGACTTTGTCTCCTTCATCCAGGTTTTAATATTGAGTAAATTTCCACGACAGTCGTCATCTGATTGGTTGAATTTCATCGGATTTCCAGGGGGGCGCGTTTATTTTCGGTCCGCCGGGAAACAAAGCGCAGACGTGTGATTGCGGAAGAAAAACTGTTGTGTTTACATGAGTGACAATGAGCATTTATCAAGATCAGCTAAACGTAGGATTCTCAAAAGTATGCGAGGTTCACGGCATAGACTCTTTAAGAGATGTCCAGGAGTTTAGTTTGAGGCACTTAGTGGAGACTTGTTGCACGCCGGTCTGTTGTTGTGGGGACATTTCCACGCCCCGAAACATGACGCTGAACGAAACGAACTGTAATTGGTTGTTTGACATGTCGGTCAAGCGGCCTTATGGGCGGGCCTTGGCCAAAGAAAGCTGCTATAAATTCCAGACCTTCAGCCGTCAGTCTGAAGGTCTGGCTACGCGAGACTAGCGTACGCATGCTTAGTGAACGAGACCGAATGTTATCTCACAAATCCTGATTTCTAACACACTCACACAGCGTTCAGCTGGTCTTACATATTGTTCATATGTAAATTGCGTGAGCTTATTTCATCCAGTAGATTAAAGATCTGAAAAGGCCCATAGACCGACCCCTCGAAGAAATCAGGACAGAAGTAGTTGAAAGTGGACAACGAGTCGGATTACAACACCAGGGGGCTGTTCCATAAAAGATGCTTAGAAAAGCGGGGATTAAACTCCAAAACCCGACTTGAATAAACCTAACAAATAAGTTGGGGCTAAAGGGGTTTCATAAAAGGTAATTCAAGTTCACGCAATCCCACTAATTTGATCCAGGTTTATCTAGTCTAGATAACTGCGTGTGCATGCGTTTCTTAAGCAGCCCTGGAGGTCAATCATAGATCAAATCGATCCACCATCAAACTGCATATATTTTGTGCTGTTTTATGCGTTTGAGACATGGTGTTTGCTAAACTTACATTTCACAGGAATATTCTCCATCTGAAAATCTTATAAAGTCGTGCAAATAGTTAAATTTTGCTGTAAACTTCACATTGAACGAGCGCTGCTGCGCGCATGCGCACCAAATAGGAGCGCAATAATTCTGACTAATATACATTTTGCTTGGAATTAATAGGCTCTGCGATATTTTATAACACCAGAAATATCTTCTGATTATAATAATTTATCTTTAGGATGTTGGATCAGTTGCAGTGAATTTATATCTCATTACACTCATTTTATACTTATAATAAAACAATTGAACAGAAGTAGGCCTAATTCAGGGAATCATTTTTTTTTTTTAAGAAACCAAATATAATAAAGATACAAAATATAGTTTTGGGTTTAGGACCTAAGCTTCTTAAAAAAGATGACTTATACTTATTTATTTAATTAGAATGCTAGGAATTACAGCTTTTAAAGCAATCTTTTTTTTTTTGGAGAAAGCAAGAAGGTTTGGTTAGATTTAGTTTATACAGTTCATTATGGAGAGGATAACATGAAATTAAGAGCAAAAGTATACATTTTGAAAAGATATGTGCAACTCTAAAATCAAAGAATATTCCATAAAATAAAGGAATACATATTAGCCTATAACTAAATAACCTTCCCTCCCTTAATTCTAGTAATTTGTTATTTTATTTATTTACTTATTTAATATTTGATATTTAAATAATATTACTTTAATAACTTATTATGAATTATGTGTCATTATAAGAGTTTGATATAAATATGTGAATGTTTGATTTTTTCCATTTTTTTTCATATGTAAAAGTGTCTAACTATGTACTTAATGGTTGTTCTAGTTGTTTTTATGTATTGGTGGGTATTATCACAAAATAAAAAAGTAGAAGGAAAAATAAGATTTATTGGGGGGAAAATATTATGTCTTTAAAGGAACTGTCCATTTGTATAATTGTGAAATGTATTTGAATTGAAAGACATAATAAAGTACATAAAATATAAATGCTAAAATATTGGTTGTTGGACATTAGATGTGCCTTATTTAGAATTTTAAACCTACAATTTAGTGTATTTTTATGATATAAATAACTGTAAAGGGACTATTGTACTGGGGTAAATCAAGTGTTGGTTAATATAGCAATTACTAAGCTCAGATTCATCTTACCAGTTTAAATGTATACTGTGCTTTTGTAATTATTTATTTTAATTGTTCTGTTTCATACATTTTTTTTAACTATCTAATTAAATCACAAAACATTCAGCCAGTAAGAAAAGAAAACCTGTAGGGTGTATATGTATATAAACCCCGACATATATATGTTTGTAGGTCTATATTGTCTAATTTATCATTGTAGCCTTATTTAAGTTGATTTTCTTTACTGTATATTTATTTTTGGACTTATAGTGGTTAATAAAGTCAAATAATGGGATGAGAGATTGTCAGTAATTGTGTTCCTATTGGTCAGTGTGTTAGAGGATCTGTGCAACAACTGAGGCTTAGCCTGACAGTTAGCCTGCCCTGGACCAGGCTAGTTTCCCAGCATAAGTTGCCAGGGTAACTGAGTTTGAACTATTTTAAGTTTGCTTTATGAAACAGATTCAACCGACAATAAGTCTGACTAACCAAAATAAGTTTGGCTTGTATTCTAATCTTGTTTTATGGAACAGCCCCCAGGTGTAAACGGGAATATCTCCCTCGTCTACTTGTGATCCGGTCGACCAAAACGCTTCTTAATACCAGGTGTAAACAGGGCCGGAAGTTGCAATAGTCTTTTCTTCTCTATTGTGTGACGCATATCAGAATGAAACAAACAAGACAAAACATAGGGCGGGCCTTGATTTTGTCCATCAGGAATTGATTGGATTATGAGTGGTTGGTTGCGATCGCTGTGATGTCAAATGATTGACAGGTAGTCCCGCCCTTGTGCCGGTAAACGCATCATAAATGCAAGAGGGAAGGGAAGTTATTTTGGTTTTGCAGGACACATTAATTTTGAAGATATAATGCAATATTTCATTAAAAACAGCTGTCAATTTTATTTTAATGTAAATATTTTTTTTTCATGTAAATAAGGGCAATCATGCATTTGGAGAGAGAGGAGTGTTTGCTGGACCTCCACTAGATTACCGAGGCCAAGGTCCAGTTCAGCCACAACCTGAGGCGTTCAATGCCCCTGTAAGTTCACACCTGTGTTTAATTCAGTACTAAATGTTTGCTCTTCTATAAGCTTGTAGATCTGCATTGCAATGTCTGATGTGCTTTTAATGTAGAGCGTGCCTGTCCCTGGAAATGCCTGTCCACCCCAACCTCCGAAGAAAACCGATCAGCCGCCGCCGCCACCGAAAGACACAAAGACAGAACTTTCCAAATCGCTGGCGTCAAAGATATCAGCATTCAGGAAAATCTCTGCAAAGTAATTTTTTTTTTTTGCTGGAAAATCGATAGTGGTTCTGAGAAAGGAGAGGTTGTTAAAGTAAACTGCCATGTGTGTTTTCATTTCAGCACTCCTCGTGGACGCTCACTGGGAATCATCTCATTTATTGGCGTAAGTATTAATAATATCGTAAATCATATTAGTAGATTATTAATAATGAGTAATGTGTTGAACATGTCAGTGCGCTAAACAAATGTGATGCTAAACCGTGACGTAATAAAAAGTTTTCCATGTTAATCATCAGTTTTTGACCTAATCAACTGTGACAGACATATGCAACAAAACACTTTTTGTATTATAGTAAGATGGTTTAATTTTTGTTAGAATATCATTGTGCATGATGTTAATAGCCATACAATACAATACAATACAATAATTTACCTAGAAGTTAAGGGAAACAAGAACATTTAAACTATTAACTCTGTAACTAAAAAAAAGTGTGTTCCATGACCAAGATTGTGTCTGATTATGTATTTTAAATGTCGTGTGGTCAGAGTGGGAATTACCCCACCATAATTGGGGGGTACTGCTCCTTCACTTCTTCTATGTCCATCATGGTCCACTACCATATCAATCCCCACTGTGATCGACAAGTGCAACATGTGTTGTGCAACACACATACAAGGTCTAAACATGCGACAAACTGATAATCAGTAGGCTACAGAATATCTCATTGTTATTATATATCCAAAAGAGAACTGTTTTGATCAACTCCCAAAAGTTAGAAGTTAAGTGCACTGAAATACCATTCTAGTTACTAGTAAAAGTAATACCTTTAAAAGAAGCCTATTGCTATTTCATGAAATATTGATTTGGTATATTTTTAGATTTCATAAGACCTGGAGGTAAGACCCAACCCTCTCTGTATAAACAGAAACCAATTTAGCCTACTGGAGGAATTTCCCTAGCGTTTTTGTCATTCAACGTTGACACTTGAGAAGTTTAAGTCGTTCTCTATCTCCGTTGCTTCTAGCCACGGTGGTTAAAAATGGTACGGTCCACAATAGGGGTGTCTGAAATCGCTTTCAGTGAAAATAGGAGTTGACTTGTATTGTAACTGTAATTATATTTTTTCACAATATCAGAAAAATTATCTGACCCCCCCAAAACTGATATTTCTGTCCCTTTGGAGGGGACAGTACCCCCTGTAATTCGAACTATGCGTGTGGTGTGTGGACAGACAAATTGCTTGTCGCTGGAATCTTTTCTGACCAATCAGAAGCCAGGACTGGAATTATATATTTTAGAATTTTTTTCAATCCATTATTTTCCGAGTTAACATTTAAAACCATATAACAATTTGTGCTACATTTTTATTTAACCATTGCATTTTTTTTTCTTGTTACTTTAGAAATCTGAACGCTTTTTGAGAATCATAAATTTTGATAGCACTGTTTTTGATTTCTCCTCAGAATAATTGTGGTTTCATTGAACGGGAGGATTTGAAGAAATTCTCTTTTGTTTTCGATGCCTTTTTTGGAATCCGAGCTAACTTGGTGCCTGGGGTTAAAGTGCATTTCACAGTAGTGAAAAATCTGGTAAGTGTTCATATATGTGCTAAAATCCCAGAATTCATTTAAAGCTTTGTATTAATTTTTGTACTATAACTTCTTGTGATGTCAGGGAAAAGAATGTGCGGTTGACGTGAAAGTGGCACCAGGAGGAACAGATGACATTGACAGTACGGTGTATGAAGGCGTAGTTCTCACAGTCCTTCCTGATGTGAGTAAAAGTCAAATTAGTACGTTTTTGAGTGGACGGAAAAACATGCTGTTTTCATGCATGTATCTTTAAATGCAAATGAGCTGCTGCTCCCCACACCCCCATATCCAGAAGAGGGCGGAGACTTTATAACTCGAGCCTCAGATACTCTGCCAAAGACTAAACCGTCTGTTTGGTTTTGAGCATCTCTATTGCAGTCACGCTCACGTGACATTGCAGTTCTTCATCATCATGAAAGTTTATTTTCTGCATGTGTTTTAAAGCCACATCAGTCTAAGCTTCTTATATATGGTTTTCTGAGCACACACACCCGAAGCACACAAAGTTCACATAAACAGTTGGTCATATCTGTGAACTTAAACACCAAGTGAAGAAATCTCATGTGTACGTTAGATCTGTGAATTAAAGTGACAGCGTACTGCAACCTACTGCTATATATGCTGTTAATAAGAATCAAACAACAAAAGAAAAACAAAAAATCACTCGCTGCTCTTCATTGAATAACTCCAGTTGCTGGTAACACTTTACAATAAAGTTCATTAGTTAACTACCTTAGTTAACATGAACTAAGAATGAACAATACTTCTTCAGCATTTATTAACCTTAGTTCATATTTATTTCAACATTTACATGCATTATTAAAATCAAAGTTTGTATTTATTAACATTAATGCACTCTGAACTAACATGAACAAACAATGAACAGCTGTATTTTTATTAACAAAGATTAATAAATACTGCAACAAATGTATTTCTCATTGTTAGTTCATATTAGTTAAAGGTGCCGTAGAATGCATTGATACAATATTTTTAATTGTTCTCCTTTTATATCTACATAGAAGGTTTGTGGCTTAGGTAAGAGCAAAAATTCTCCAGATACGGGGTTTTACATGTCCATTTACAACACTAGGATTTGTTCCTAGAATGTAATGGGCTGTTATTATTAACTTATTTGGAAGGGTAATGTGTAATAATGTTGAGCTCTGCTCTGATTGGCTGTTTTACAGATTTGTGCGCAGGTGCTGTGATGTACTCTGAAATACAAACGTGCTAAATAATCATATTTAAAGTCGGCATGAAATCAAAATTGACCCTATTTACTTTGTTAGCGGATATTACTAGTCTTGTGGTGAACAATTAATCCGTGCAAGTTAATACACGTAAAACATTTTTTTGCCGAAGTTATCTTTAATCAAAGTCTGAAAAGTTACTTCCGGTCTGGAATGGTTCTTTTTCTGATGACGTAGGCTTGACGGCTTGGATTGGTTAATCGCTTAACCACTCCCTCAAACCGTTACTCTGCTGTGGGCGAGAGATGGAGAGGAGGAGCGCTGAAGTAAAACCCTGCCCTCTCTTCAATATTCCGTTTCACTCGGAAATGCGTCACAACACTTGAGAAAAGTCGTTTGCAACTTCCGGTTTACGCGGACTTTAAGTTCTCAAACAAAAAAATATTTAACAAATTGACTAGATGCATTGTCAAATGACAATCGTTTCAACTTAAGTGGTGGAGAAGGTCACGTTAGCTGGGAGCGAGTGAGCTATTTGTAAGTTAACTAACCTAGTTAGCTCCTGAGTTTGTGTTGTTGATGAAATATGGGAGACCTCCTGAGAAAACCAGGTTGCTGCTGGAAGAGGTGTTCGTGAGGCCAGCACACGGGGGTCTGTGTGGGTCCTAACTAGTGATGCGCGGGTCGTCTCATAACCCACGGACCCCGCGGTCGGGTTGGGGCGGGTAAAGAAATTGTCGCTTTATTTGCGGGGCGGGTCATTAAAAACAAAATTAAAAAATGTCAGCCTATATTAAATATTTGGGAATATATATTTTCATATTCTATTAGGTTATTTGATAAGGTTACAATATGAAGATCGCAGCAACGTATATTGCGTGATGTGCCCAGGCGTCACGAAATAAAAGTGGAGATGGAAGACGAGGTGAGGGAGATATTGAGGTCGGGAATTTACATCATTAAAAGAAAAGAAGGTCAGGCTGCTAAATCTAATGTTTGGGACCGGTTCTCAGAAATAGTTGCAGCAGGAGACAACAGCAGTTTCGGCTACGTGAAGTGCTTTGTAAATGTTTAAAATGTTTATCACATGACCTGATTTATGGTTCATTTCATTCATATTCATAATCGTCTGTTGTTGTCAGTTAACATGGCGATAACGCTGCACTTTCAGGCTGTAATAAAGGCTGTTTTCATTTCCATTACAACGCATGTCTATTTAATGGTCGCGAGTGCGGGGGCGGGTTGTAAAAATAGATACAGTGGTGCGGGGCGGGCCAAATAATTTCATAAATGCGGACCCGCGGGTTGGAAAAAAAGCCGACCCGCGCATCACTAGTCCTAACGCCCCAGTGTAGTGACGGGGACACTGTACTGTCAAAGAGCACCGTCCTTCGTATGAGACGTTAAACCGAGGTCCTGACTCTCTGTGGTCATTAAAAATCCCAGGGTGTCCTTCGAAAAAGAATAGGGGTGTAACCCCGGGGTCCTGGCCAAATTTGCCTCCTAATCATCCCCATACACTGATTGGCTTCATCTCTGTCTCCTCTCCACCAGTAAGCTGGTGTGTGGTGGGCGTTCTGGTGCAATATGGCTGCCGTCGCATCATCCAGGTGATGCTGCATATTGGTGGTGGTTGAGGAGATTCCCCCCTTCTATGTAAAGTGCTTTGAGTACCCAGAAAAAGCGCTATATAAATGTAACAAATGATTATTATTAAGATTTAAGAAGTTAATGATTCATTGATTGTTAATTTGAACAACCATCGATTATGGGAATTTGTAAGTTGACATCGCCAGTACAGGCAGATCTATAAAATGTAAGTTTTTTTTTTCTGATGCTCTCTAGAGTGAGTATGTCCCTCCTCAACTTTCAGTTAAGGTAGGAAAGAAAAACTGCTTGTCAAGCTATTTGATATGGGGTTTTAATCTCACTATTTGATATTAATCCACTTGTGTACAGAGAATAGAAATAAGAGAGCGTTTCAAGGGAGGAGGAGATAGAGTTGTGTGTGTGTGTGTGTGTGTGTGTGTGTGTGTGTGTCGGCCTTGAGTGATAAGCAGAAAGTGTGAGTGAGAACACTGAGCTGCTTCTACCCACTTTTCAAAATGGGGACAACATTACTCATATCAACTATCATCACCTCATATACAATCTTTTTTAACCATGTATTAACATAATTATTTCCATATTACCTATAAATTAACAAGTTTTTTCCCGCTTGTGCGTGGGTGACTGCTGCTGGCCTTGGTGAGTTAGATAAGAAAAGGATTGAGAATGTCTGAAGGTTTTAATTCCTTTAACATGCACTGGAGGTCCATCAAGGCCAGGTAGTCACGTGTACACAAGATTGTCACATGCACACTTGGGTTGTTATAGTTTTAGAAATGTCACTAGTTTAAATGTAGTTTAATTTATCATATTGTTACATCTGTCCATGACGACATACACCATACTTAAAGTCATAGTTCACCCAAAAATCTTTCATCATTTACTCATCCTCAAATTGGTCCAAATTAAGACTCCATCTTCGAAACGCAAATTACGATAGTTTCATCTTCATATATAGTTTGTCCCTCCATTGAAAGTCTATTCACCCAAAACGCCAAAAGAGATTGGAAGATAAATCCATATCCATTGAGCAGTTTAATCCAATTTGTCTGAAGACAAATTTGTTATTCGCTTTCAGTGGAGTGACAGAAATCACTCAGATTTCATGAAAAATATCTTCTTTTGTGTTTCGTAGATCAACAAAAGTCTCACTAGGTTTTAAATGACATGGGTGAGTAATTGATGACAGAAATGTAATTTTTGAGTGCTCAGGGGTGTGACGGTTAGTATATAACCGTGAGACCGACGGTTATAGTTAAACACCGTCATTAGAACTCTATAACCGCCAAAACCGTGTTATTAAAATATTTTTTACAAACATAAAAAAAAAAAAAAAAAAAAAAATGTTTTTAGATAGGATCATAATATGTGCAATACATCGGGAGACATGGTTTTTACCACTTAATGAAGTTTTGTTTTGTAAATCGTCAGAAATTATTTTTACCACTTCATATAAGTTTTGCTTTGTAAGCCTTTCCTTAAAGCGAATTTCGTTTTGTACAAATTGTACCTTAATTTTAATAAATGTTTCATCAACCAATTGCATGTATTTAATAATATAGCAGACAATATAATAACCGTGACATTGAGGCGCCGGCGCGCCGCGTTCACTTGCATTGCATTGTGAACTAGAGCGCATCTCATCGTAAATGAATGAAACTATGCCTATGCCTCATGCATTAGCATTAAATATCTTTGCTACATCCTTTCTAGACGGGTGCGGCTTTGAGAAATCTTGGAGATCTCCCTAATAAACGGAGGTCTGAAATATCTGCCCCTTTACCGATCAGAGCGCGCGCTGACACGGAGTTAACCCGCTATCTCCAAGAAGAACCAATTGACTCTACGGCTAATCCACAAGCATGGTGGGGAGACACACGCTATCCGCTCTTAGCAAAATTGGCACGTAAATACATGTGTATTTGTGCTACAAGCACAGCATCAGAGCGAGTGTTTAGCACTGCGGGTAACATACCCCTGTCAGATCGTCACTAAAACCGAGTAAAGTGAACATGTTGGTGTTCCTGTCACGGAACTTTGAAGTCGAAAAAGATTAGGAATTTAAAATGTCATTGCACTTTTTTTGTTTCCTGTATTTAGTTAGTTTAATTAAGGTATTATCACAACAATCGTTGTTCGACTTTTTTTTTCTTTGATAAAGGTATGTAGATTTTATCATTTGTAATTTAGGCCTACTCATTCATTTTTATGCAGCTCTTATATAATTTAAGCAGCCTAAATTTTTAAAAGGATTTGTTTAGTGTGTGTGATTTATTTAAAACAAAGCATGTTCATTGCTTTTTTTTTTTTTTTAAGGATTTAAAAAAACCCCCGACGGTTATGTTACGAACCGTCACATTTGACTCACATCATAACCGTCATCACCAATTCTGAAACCGGCACACCTCTATGCTCAAACCCTTTAAATAGCATAACAATTTAATCACTGAAACACATTTGTGATTCCGAGGCATGGTCTGTAAGCTTCAGATAGTCAGCTCTGGAAAACTAGCCACTAACCTTTTTGCTCTATGCTGTTTTATTATTTTTATATCATCAGTTTCATGTTACCTGCACCTAAACATCACAAACTGTGGTGGTTGGCTTCACTTGCAAATCTGATCACCCCTACCTTTCTAATTGGGCAGGGGCACAGTAATCAGAAGTCAGGCTTGGGACATTAATTAAATCAGTCCTGTATGGATTTTAAAAAAGCTCTTTCTCTACTTAATTGTTGTACTGTATGTAATGTAGCACATTGATGAGTCTGTGGTGGAGATTATGCTTTAATGCAGTGGTTCTCAAACGTTTTTGGTCACATCCCCTTTAAACCTTTCAAAAAATCTGGTGCCCCCCAAGCCCCACCTCACCTCTGACTACCAAATAAAAATTTTAAAATATTACATTAAGAGGGAATGATAGGTCAGAACATAACTTTTAATTTAAATAAACAAAAAATTTAAATATTTCAGTGATGCTTTGGATGAACAGTATAATCAGTGGCTGCCGTGAGCTTTTGACCGCGTCTCACGAGCTCAGCTTCTTCATGTTTGTCTTCTCACCGGAACAGCAGTGGAGTGGCGCGTTCACAATGGCAACTTGTGATGTCGTCCACCGAAGAGGTGCTTTTCTTTAGCGAGGAACTTCTTTGTCGATGCAAAGTCAACGGTCTGAAGAAGAAAGTTTCTGTGAAATTAAAGTTCCACCTTATAAAGGCGAAACGCCAACCAACCACAATTCACGCACTTAAGCGCTGTTTTAATGTGTTTTCTGTTCTGCTGCTGATCTTCAGCGGTACCTGTGCACCCGCCCCACACTTTGAGAACCACTACTTTAACAGTTTAGGACCCAAGTACCAGATGTTTGAAAGAAGACCCGGAGTCAGAATTATAATAAATTGAAGATAAGTTTTACTGAAGATAGTTTTACTGCAGTTTCATCAGCAGAAGTCAGCTTCACGACTCACACAGGAGTTCGTTGGCCGCCCCGTTTATAGTTACAAAGATCACATCAGTTATACCCTACCAAGGTCTAAGCTACGTCCTTGCTTCAGGTTGCAGTTTCTGATTGGCTAAGAAAAGATAAACATAGTAATTTTCCACACAAATACAGATAGACTGAAGTATATCTCTAGCGATTATGCAGCTGACACTCGGACCCTGAAGTTAGGGACACACACCGACACACAGCTTTTCCAAGGTTGGATTTGGCCAGGCTCTAACTATAAACAGGAAAGTCCTCTCAAAACATCAAGATAATGCATTCTTTCTCTCAAGGAGAGCTTGTCATGGAAATTATCAATATTAAAACCTGAATGAAGGAGACAAAGTCGATTCTCAAAAGATTAAACAAAGTATTTTATTTCATGCATGAAATAAGACGTTCCCACACAGACAGCGTCTGATATGAGAAGGCCCATGGCATTCTCACGCAGAGAGCATCTGACATGAGAAGGCAAAGGCTAGTCCCTTTCGCCAAGGTTATATACCCTAACACATCCTGTGTAAAAAAATCCTTTGTTACCTTAAACCCAGACGTCTTAGCTCATGATCTCATGTCCAACATTATTTCTATCTAGACAGAACACTGTCATGTCAGCAAAAGTTTCCTGTTTTTAGCTGCTGATCGAAACTGCGCACACACATATTGCCACATTTCACATGACCCAGAGAACATTTCGTTCCTGCAAGTTTGTCCTAACTTATACATCTCTAAAAGCTTGGTTATATATCTTTAATAATGTGCTTTTTGCTTATATGATTATATTCCTCTAAATTCCCATGAGTAAACAATACATCTTCAAAGTTACTAAAAGTTGTACCCATCTAAAAGTAAAATAACACATCTAAATGTAAAATTTCCATTACAAGCTACACTTTAGTCTAACTGGAAAGTAAGGCTTTAACAAAGAAATGGTCCCTTAAACTATTGGCTTCAATGACCCCTAAATGTTTTAACAAATTGAAGACCTTTCTCAAACACAAAATAAGTCCCTATTTAATTTCTGGAAGCCGTGCTAAATAAGCAAGCACTGTTACTGCATCAGATATCAAATACAGACATTAAAGAATACATGAAAAGAACATTTCAGGAATCACACTGGTAACTTCTATAACAAAGTAAAATCTCCAGAGAAGTCATTCAACTCATTTGATATTTAGAAGGAAACGTATTGATTAGTACCTTGATTATAATCACTCATTACATATACATTGAAGCAGCAGTGGATTCGAATCCACCCCCTTCAGTAACAATGTCCTGTTGTATAGAGTTGTTCTTAGTGAAGCATTAAAAATCTCTTTCTTTATGTATTTAATCAGGGCAATGTCAAGGAGGCTAATCCTGGCTGCATCAGGACCATTATCTCTACGGATCCCATTAAACTGCCCTTCGGCAAAGAGGACACCGATGTAACTCTGCTACTGTATGATCGTGTGGAGTTCCAGTTGCTGACAAATGTTATTACCAAGGAACAAAGAGCCACAAACATCAAACCAAAAATACCAGACACTTTTCAGCTCACCAAAGAATTCAGGGAGACTGTAAGTATCCCATCATCCACCGACCTCTTTTCTTGGTTAGTCTTTGAAAGTTTAGAACTGTTGAAGTATATGCTCGTCGTACGCTTGTAACGGCTCATTCCTTTTATTTTATTCAGAAAAGTCAATATTGAAATAAATATGCATTGTATCTGTAAGATTGGTAAAAATGTTCTACTAGCCGGCGGCCCCAGATTATTATTGTTTATATTCACGTTAAATCATCACACTCTAACTTGATTTGACAAACGGTGTATCAGAAAGATATAAGACTCCAGCTTCGATATTTTTGACCACTGTTTATCCGTTTGCATTGACATTCATTTATTAATTAATGTCAGGAGTGCAAAATAATCAATCGGTAACTTATTAAAATAAAGAATTAAAACATGCACTCATATTTAGTCACGTCTGCTGCGGTTTATTTGTTCACGCAGCGGCACTGAACAGCGGCCGTTAGAGCTCTTAGTCCAAAAGTCAAAAAGTTTTGTCAGCATTGCGATTCTCTTTGTACACATACACTCTTTAATAGACGTATTCACGTTTAAACACAATTTAAACAACGTATTATTCAATGCATTACTTCTATATAGATTAAATATTAAGTTGCTCAAGCAAGTGGTAAAATTTAACCATGTACTAAATCGCAAATTTTTTAAATTGAAACTTAAAATTGACAAAAACAGCCAACTCTCACGCATATTCTTAGGTTTGCATTTTAATTTGAATACAATAAATCTTGCAATTTCACAAAGAACTTGTTTTTCCACCTCCACGAATGAGATGAGTGTTGTTCATTATGTTGCCTTGTTGAGGTAAATTGAGGTTGAGGGCATCTCTACAGGCACCACAAAAACATAGATTTATCTGTTAAACCAACAACTGTTTGTTTTGTTGTGAACTAGAATGTCTTCTTCTGTGAAGAAGACTGCAGTTACAAAAGAGAAACCAATTGACTGAAGATATAAGTTATTGTTACATCAAGTTGTTAATAAATGTTTCAAATTTGACAATGTAGTGTGGTACATTGCGAAAAAAAGTCAGATATTATATTGCATAAAAGTCTAGTCTAAAAATGCATGGCATAGCAACCTGTGCTTTGGAAAAAATAAATGTGAGAATCGAATCGAACCGTGATCTTAGAATCAAAAATGTAATCGAATCGAGGATTTGGAGAATCGTGATACCCTTAATAAAGGATGTTTATATTATAAGTAGATGTAGTGCTTAGCTTCTTCATGTTCGTCTTCTCACCGGAACATAGCAGAATAAATACTGTTACTTTCTAATCACAAAGAATCCTGGAAAAATTTATAACTTTCCACAAAATTAAGCAGTCATTTTTTTTTTACATTGATAATGATTAAAAACATCCATTTATTCATTCTCCTCCGCTTTTCCGTAACTGGTTCGTGTGACCGCAGGCTAAGAACGGCCACACAAGCTTGACTTACTATCAGCATATTAGAATGATTTCTGAAGGATCATATGACTCTGAAGACTGGAGTAATGATGCTGAAAATTCAACTTTGCGCCATTTCACTGTATGATTGAATAAATAAATGCATTGGAAAAAAGCGTATACTATAAAGGAATTTAAAGGCCTATATACTGTATATTCCAAACCTTTTGTCCAACAGGACGAGTATCATCCTGCACCTTTGTGCTAGACATGAATGGTCCTAAATCATGCGCCTGAGGACGTGTGTGTGATTTACTTTTCTAAATGGTCAGGCTTACCATTTTAGCCTAGCAGAGAATGGGCAAAATGTGATATAATATATAAGTATGTAATATAAGTATGTTTACTTTGAAGGAGAGAGAGACCCAAGTCATATCTATAACCCGCAGTATTAAAGAGACTTTGGTGTCAGCCTGGTTAACACCTAGAACACCTTAACCTGAATTTTGCACAGACAAGCACTACTTTTCTTCTGAAAACATAATATATTTATTATAATTATTTTATCACAGGGTGTGATCATGAACAAGAGTGAAGGAACCCTGACCATCCTGACAGAGAAACATGATAACCTGACGGCTTCTGCTGGTGACCATTTATCAGATGATGAGTTGAATGTCATGGATGAAGTGGAGCTCACTGTTTTGACTGTGAGTAAAATTATTAGGCTCTTTTTTTCACCAATACAACTCTGAATCTTTGGCTTTGTTGCGGATTGATTGTATTCGAAGCTTCATAACATACAAATGATGTGTGTTGAAGGTGAATGACACCAAGAAGGCCACCCGACTCAAAAAGCTGCCTGAGGGCTCTGTGACCTTTAATCAACCAGCAAAAGGCAATGAAGACAAGGTAGTTTAGACTAACAAAAGGACTACATTTTTGTATTCATTAAATTTTCACTTTCTTCTAAATCACATTCACATCTCTATCTGCAGTGGAAGCCTGTGACCATGGAGGCGGCTTCTAAAGAGTCAGGCTCCTTCGATGTAAGCAGTGAGAAATACGAGGGGACGATTGCCAAAATCACCCCAAAGAAAAGCCCAACCCAAGAAAAGGAGGTAGGCTTTTCACAATCCCACAACCTGAACACAAGAAACTGAAGAAGTATCTTAATATGTTTAAACTTGTTCTGGAGTATGAATTAGATGAGGAATAACGTAAGACTGTAATGTTATTTAATCACATTTTAAACGTTAAATCTCTAAAGCTGCATGAATAGGGGATAGATTTGTGTTTCTATTTGTAATGTTAGGTAGAAATTTGTACTGTAGCCACACATTCACACATAGATCTAGTTGTTGTTTGAGAACATCTGATTGGAGATTTACGTAAACTTCTGCCAGTCAACATTTTGGCAGGGCAATTAAAAATTTGAACCACGGGCCAAAAAAAAAGCCTTAGCGTTGAGCCCTGATATATATATATACGGTATATATATATATATATATATATATATATATATATATATATATATATATACATATACATACAGTATCAATTAAACTACAAAGCTGACACGGAGGTATGTATTACAAAATAAATGTACTATGGCTGCTATCTATTTCTAAAGTAAGCTAAATTTGGGATAAATGTACAGCATGTGACAGTTGTTTCTGTGTTTAGAGTTGACTCCCCATCATAAGCAGAGACTTTGTTTCATATCAGAAGTAACAAAGCACATTGCGATTTAGGATGCGTGCTACAAAGCTGTAATCTCTTTACGTAATGCAAAGTTAACAGAATAATCAAGCTTATAATAATGTAAAAGTAGTGGTATTGATTGAATACACAAAGAAAAAATATTTACCATACTATAAGCTGTAGAGCTTAATTTTATTTTTTTGGCTTCCAGAAATGCATGAAAAAAAAAAGACATGCAGTTTGTTACCCTAGTAGGTTTGAATACATAAGAGGGTTTTTTGGAAAGTCCCCTTGTGCTCTGCTGGTTGCATGGATCATAATTATTTATAGAACCAGGCCAGCGTGGAAGTGTTTTAATGTCATCTTTTAGGTTTTTTTTAGGGTCAATTATTTATTTTCTTTCTTTTTAGCAGATGGACAAGCAAGAGCCTGCTTTGGGTCTTCTGGTCACCACAGTGGGGGGCACCGAGAAACGGTTATCTTTTAGATCAGGTGACGTGATCACAAAGGCCACCATGATGATCGGTGACAAGGTGCAGTTCAACATTTCCACCAACAGCTTAACCAAGGAGGAGTGGGCTATCAATGTAGAGATCCAGCCAGAAACTTTCCAGACAGACTCTGAAGAGCAACGGAAGATAGTGAGTGTTTTTCTGTTGTCTTCATGGTGATTTGCCCCGTTCACGTAAGATGTTGAGTCTATACAATATTTAGGTGGTAGTTTTGAAGTAGGCACAAGAGTTGATGCGCACCATATTTGGTCTTATGCCTGGCTCACACTACAGGAGTTTTAGGCCGATTTATGCCCGATTTCCCCCTCCTGAGAATCGGAGAAAAAATCTTGTCGAGGACCTCGATCAGTTGCGATGTTCGGCACAGATTATCTGGTAATGTGAGGCGTTCACAGATCGAATCTTGCCCCTCCCGATCTGCTCTCACACAAATCGGGCTCGCCCCGATCATATCAAACATGTTTGATATTTATCGGGATGAGCAAGATTGTGATTACGTCAGTATTGTCACAATAGCCAATAGGAAACAAGTCTACGACGAGACGGAAGTGACAGACATTTCTTACCTGCATTTCTCGCTGAAGAACTGACAATCCATGTTGAGCCCGTCTCCCCAACCATTTTCTCATCCACACTCGTTTATTCTTCCACTTTTGTTTTTTCTCACAACAAACGATCATTATTGATACAGCAAGTTTTCGTGTTACAGTATCCATTTTTTTTACATCCGCTTTCCCGCTTCCGATCTGCTGCGTAGATCACGCGAGGCGCTTCCTCTGGCACGATAATCTTAGTAACATTTTGTAGTGTGTGATGCACCGCGATTTTCAAATCTTGTAGTATGAGCTGATTTGAGGTAAGAAAATCTGCAAAGATTCTCCTTAAAGGGGGGGTACAATGGTGTTTCATGTATTCAGAGTTGTTTACAGTGTTAAAGAGATGGATTCTCATGCTAATAATGGCCAAAGTTTGAAAAGTTATTTTGAACGAATAACAGAGAATTTCTGTGCTGAAAATCATACTTCCGGATTGCAACACGTTTCGGCTGGTTTTTTTCTATCGTAGATCTAATGACGTAGACCAGAGTGGAACTCCTTATATGAGCATTGCTCTCGGAAAAGCGCGTTCACGCACACGTCGACCAGAGGAGAGAAAGACCGCGCTCATCGACGCATAGACATCATATATCTCTATATAATATCTATGCATCGACGCGCTACTACCGGAAATCATCATCAGCAGCGCTAAATAGGAATGGTTGATGTCAAGAATGTCTCCAAAAAAGTGTGTTTTGGGATGTGAGGGAAAGTTTACCTTGTTCAGCTTCCCAAAGAACCCAGTGTTACTGGAACAGTGGATGCAGTTTGTATTTCTGGGACAGCAAAGGAGTGTGGCAAGTGCGGTTTTGTGTTCCGGTCATTTCAGTGACGAATGTTTTATTAACATGGCCCAGGTCGACGCTGGATTTGCAAACCAAATACTATATATATATAGTAATATGGCCTACCGCACCACGATCGATAATAAGCAAACCTTTGTCGGGCGCTCCCGCTTGACTCTATAGCTCCGCCCACGCCCAGAATCAAGGACCTCGGCTTTTTCCGGTTAGAATCGGAAAGCTGTATTTTTATTTTATAAATATGATGAAACTAAAGACTTTTTGGAGATATGAAGGACGCACTATTACTCTATAGGTACTCAAGATTAACATGAGATTGACTGAAACTAAGTATTTTACCCCCCCTTTAAGTGTGTGCTGCAACCAGATTTCAAAATCGGTTAGGATTTCAAAACTCCTGTAGTGTGAGCCAAGTATTAGGTTAGCATGATGCATCTAGCTGTCAAAGGTGAAAGTAGCACTGTTGCACCATTGGTCATAATAATAGGACATTATAGTTATAGGCAAAGAAATGTCATTGATTGATAGCAAATGGGAATAGGAGCGTGCTTCACTCAGTGATTAAAGTAAACTTAAAGAGTGCTGGCCTGAATAATTGGAATATTTAGAACAGGAGAGAGGCCGCACTATGCATAAATAGTCTTTTTTATTTGCACAAACGCGTTTTCGGCGCGTGCCTTCTTCAGTGTGCCTATTGATTGATAGCAAACATGAGTGTAGGGAATGCACCAAAATTAATATCAACATAACTTTTTTTGACTAAGCTTTGCTTGGAGTAACTATCAGTTCTACGAAAGATATAATTATTTTTTAAGCTATTATAGCAGTGGTTCTCAACCTTTTTGACTTGAAAGCCCCACATTGTCTAACATGAATCAAAGGCTTCCCAATATTAGATCATATATTTCTGCTGACCTCCTGTAAGTTTGCTGATGCCCCCTGGTTAAGAACCACTGCATTTTTGAACAGCTTGCACATGTACGTTTACTTTTTTTGTGCTAATTGGTATGTCCACAAGGTGGCAACGCTGGCCCGGGCTGTTGCTTCATGAACGGAAAAAAAACATAGAAGATGGACCAACAACAAAGTACAGAGCCTCGCACATTACATGAGGACATATATATATATATATGGTGGCCATGAATTGAGAATTCATTCCCATGATTCATTAATTCGTTCACTTGTTTTAGTTAAATCGTGGCCTTGTTGAACTAATTTGTTCCCTCATTTTTGATTTCATTAAAACAAGGGAACAAATTATTACAACGTAACCACGGTTTAGTAAAGCAATTGCACAAATTATTATATTATTAGCATGATTTACCAAACGAGAATTAGTAAAACACGCTGACATATTAGTAAGTCGTGGGAACCAATTTTTAATCCATGTCCACGATATAATTTTTTTCCCCCTCGCATATCATTTACGGGGCTCTGTAAAAAAAGTACTCAAGGCTGCAACAATAGATGCCCGCCTTACTAGTGCTGTGTTGAAAAAATCGATTCACCAATTCTAAATCGATTTTCATATTAATTTCTAAAGATCGATCCGTAACTCAGAGGATCGATTTAATAACAGGCCTACATTTTCCACATAAACATACTGAGACACGGCGACCGGCGGCGCTGCTAATGCGGTTTCTCTGAATCCACTTGTTGACAAGAAAGGAGGAAAGAGCCGTTCACAGCGCGTTTTTTGCGCGTGCAAATTCGTTTTCCAGGCGCGCCTCTGTTCATGGTTGCATAGCAACGGCAGACGCAAAGGGAAAGCACGCGCTTGTTGAGAGGAGAAAGCGGTGCAAACTCGTGCAAACTGCGCTCTCCATGATGACGAGGAAGTATCATCAAATAATTAATTGATTTCTAGCCCTTGCATTAGCTTTACTACTAGATATATTAATTGAGATGAGAAATAAAAAGCCGTCCTGTACAGCGATGATCAGCTGTTCGGCCGAGCTTTCCATGTTGTTACGGAAAGGCCGTAACAGGCTTGTTTTTGTCACATGACCTGTTGAGATGCATTGAAGTGCTTCTCACTGAATTTGCACGCGCATAAAACGCGATATGTGAACGGCCCCTAAAGTGGTATCGTGTGCGGTTCGTTGTATCTAGTTTAAAAGGCCTTTTAAATATGAACGCAGTTTTGGATTAAATAAAAGGTCAGTCAATTAAGTCAAATAAAAACACGTTTTATCTCCTGTTTAGTTGGTAACACTACATTAAGACACCATTCATTAACATTAATGCCTTATCTAACATCAATACATTGAGTGAACAATACATTTTTACAACATTAATGTATGTTTGTGAATGTTATTTAATACAAACACTTGATTGTTCATGAACAGTTAAAACTTTTGATTTAAAAAAATACAAGACCGGATCAGATCGGATCGAATCGAATCGAATAATGATAATCGATTCAAGATCTTGAGAATCGGAATCGAATCGATTCTTGAAATTTGAATCGATACCCAGCACTACGCCTTACTGAGTGCTTGGTATGGCTTGGCTATTACGAAGACACCAGTCTCAATGTGTGACCACGGTTAATAATAATTAGTTATATGTATATAGCGCTGTACTTGCACACAAAGCACTTTTCAGAGACAGGGAATCTGAGTTATAATGCACAGACTGATGTAGCTAATCGTGGTTATTAGGACATCGTTGATTGGTCCATAGGAGACTTCAAACCTCAAAAACACCCTGGGATTTTTTTAATGATGGCAGAGTCTTTGTTTGCTTAAATCTCTCAGGCATATCAGGGTACGTTTACACGACAACGATATGCTTAACTGAGAAGTTTTCCGTGGACATCGGTGCGTTTTTACAATGTTTTTTGATATGAGTGAGCAGTGTCACGCCACCTTTATTTCTATCGCCCTTTATCCAATACAGATTGTTTCAGAGCAGCTTTTCAGTCAAAGTCAAGTCAAGTCATCTTCATTTATACAGCGCTTTTAACAATGTAGATCATTTGAATAAAGATATTTTACAGCTAAAGTTAGTTTTGATTGATTCACTTCTGTCGAAGTGATCATTAGTTATTAAATTAGGGGCCGCTAAGACGACACTAAACAGTGTCTCTAAACAGACTTTAAACGCAAACCTGTGAGAAACGCTGATGGCGCTCACGTGCGCATCAATAATTAATTCTATAGTTATGTGCGTTTGAATATATATGCGCAGGTTTGTAATTCCCTGCAAACAAACTACTTGTCTTAAATTTTGATACAGAATTTTATTTTATCACTTCAGGGTAGGTACGCAAGCCGAATTTCCCCATAACGCTTTATCTGTAGAGTGGTAAAGGGATCCTCCATAGGAAGAGACTGGTCATCGGGTCCAGGCGAAGGTCCTTCGTCAGAGTGATGACAGGAAAATCATTCAGTGATGCAAACAGTTCATTTCGTCTGTACAGCAGCTCTAAAAGAAAATAGTGTCATTGTTCAGCTGTTCAGTGTTGATTCAGTTCCGTTATCAAGATCAATTATTAAATTAATTAATTTAAAAGCAGCTCTGCAGAAGTCAGTGATGTCATCGTCCAGCTCATTTCAGTTCTCATCCAATAGTGTCAGTACAGGCAGATCAATAATACTGTTGAATATTAAGAGTCCCCAACTAAGCAAGCCAGAGGCGACCGTGGGAAAGAACCCAAACTCCGTCAGGTGACAGAATGTGAACATGAGCTGTTTTTCAGGGAAAATGCCATCATCAGCATTTACACTACGTCCAATGAAACCTGGATCATTTCTTGTGCACGTTACTCATCTCTCCATGTCAGTTTCTGATTAGGGATGGGCAAGAGCGATCGAGTGCTCGATACTCGTTCGTGACAGCGACGATCGATCATGAAAACAATGATCACCCTGACTTTTAAAAAAAAATTCTTATTTTTATATCTGATTGGTTATTGCGGCATTTGGGCCGGTTCCTGAGGTCTGATTGGTTACCGTTAGAGAGCACGCCTTCCAGACTGGCGAAATAAAGTGAAACTGGATTTGAAAATGCGCACTGCAGTGATGACAGGAATTACTTTGATCATGAAATACAGTTAAGTGCAAGATGTGTGGCGCCAATCTATATTACATAACATTATACTGAGAACACGATTGTAATAGAATTTTTTTAATTCTTTGAGCTTTAGTTTTTCAGCGCTGTTAAAGAAAGCTCGCTCACGTTACACATCAGACTAGCACGGTCAAGTTCATGTGCGCATTCGCGTCCTTTTGTGCAGATGAAAGTTGCAAAATTACTTTTATGTTGTCTATATCTGATTAATCACAAATACAAGACGTGTTTAATAACCAGCTAGCAAAAAACTGCAGTTTACCGACCGTACAATCACTCTTCAGTCTCAGCTCCATTGCAAGATGGAAATGGTTGTTTCTAGTTATGGCTTTGAAAACGCGCAGTGATGACTGTAATCACTTTCTATCATGCAAAATAAAATTAAGTGTGAGATGTGCAGCGCCAATATACACAAGATATTCAGCATTATAATGAGAACAGGGTTGTGATAGAATGTTGTAAATTCTCCGTGCTTTAGTTGCTCGTGTGTCAGCGTGCTGTTAAGGGAATAGCGCATCCAAAATTTCCACATTTCCACAAACCACTGACTGTAAAAAAAATAGTTCACATGTGCATTCGCGTCCTTTAGTTCATGTAAGTTGTAATGTTACGTTTATGTTCTGTATCTAGGATATCTGATTATTAATCTCATAGGTTGTCGTAGAACATCCTTCAGTTTACTAGAGATCATTTACTCTTCAGCTTTACCTCAAGCAGCTAGCCTTTCAGATGTTTCTTTTTCGAAAACATTGATGCATCATAGTGTTATTTTTTCTAGTCATACGTTCATGTTTTCATGTTTAATGTCATATTTTTATTTGTCAACATTAATTTTCATAACATTTCCTAACATTTTAATGACGGACACGCCACGCCCCCCGCACAAGCCCCGCCCACCCGATTACCCGATTACTCGAGTACTCGTTTTTGAGACCTGTTGATGATCGAAATGAGAAAATTACCAAAATGCCCATCCCTATTTCTGATATGAGAACTGTGAAAGTAATGATTATTATTTTTGGCGAATATTTTGGCTAGAGATGCACCGATTAATCGGCTGGTGATTGGAACCGGCTGGTCAGTCTTATATATGGCGATTTTATGCCGGTCAAATGCACTCGGGCGCCGCATGATTAACATCGCGCAACATCAGCATCACACATGCACACGAATCGCACATGTACCCCGTGAATTACGGCCATTTTCTCAATTTAAGTGAAAGCACACATTTGATGGATAAAGTAAATATGATTTCACACAAAAAGTGCCCAAAATGCACAGAATTTGCATGTCTAGTGTGTTTTAACAGGAACTGGAGTAGGCCATCTCAGAAAAGAAAATTAAGACTCAATATTTACAGAAAATTTACCCATTTAAACTTGTTTTTATTATTCAGTTTGGGTAAAAGAATATTGAAAATTGTGTTTGCTGTAAAGTGGTTAGAAAAAATGAAATCGGTATCGGCAGGTCAAACTCAATGAGAAATTGGAATTAAGATGTGCACGAATTTTTGAATATTCGATCTGTAATTATTATTCGAAAAATAAAATACTATTAGAATTTTATCAAATTTATGAAGCCGTAAATGCAGTGAATCCCTGATAAATCCCAAACACTAACTCGCAGTTATAATTAAATCCTCTGAGTGGCGTGTGTTTAACAAGTTGTTTATATTTTATCACATAATGTCGTCGTCTGCCTCGCTAAGTTTGGAATGAGGCTACTAGTTGAAAATTATGTTACTAAATGCACTTTTGATCTAATTAATTAATCTGAGTTATAATATCAACACAATGAGAAATCGCATGACATCCAAACAGCAGTCGACTGAGGAAAGACAGCTGTCCATCACTGCATCACGACTGCAGGTAAGCGCAGCTGTAGCGCGAGTGATCCGAGATGACAACTTATCTAATAGCAAAATGATTTTGAGACATTCTTCCCTTAAGTTTCGTTGAGGGCGAGGTTTAAGAACAGAAAACGCAAAGTGCTGTTAGAAACTTAAACGCCGTTATCTTTGTGTCTCTGACGCGTACCTGTCAGCGCAGCGCGTTCTCACTCGAGCATAAACGGCTGGCGGCGCCCCTGCATGTGGATATTATTGTTTTTCTCAACATAAACGTGAAACAATATAAACACGATAATCATATGCGGACTCGAGTGTATGTGTATGTTCTGTATGATATCTGGCACAGTCTGCTACTCTGCTTTATTGGCCGTTTTTTCCGTTCGCGCTGTATATTTTTTTGTTTACACACAGGCCAACTCTTTAATGTTTTCAAATAAAAGAAAACTGTAGCATATATTGTAAGCTTGTTGTGTATATTGCCTAATCGTAAGCTTGTTAGGAAATGGTGACAACTTTTTTTTTTTTTATTACTTAAAAAATAACGTCTTTTTCGATAAACGAATATTTTTATGAGCCCGAATATTCAAATGCAATATTTTTGAAAAATGCCCATCCCATTTTTGATCATTTTAGTTTTTTTAATTTTGGTGCATCCCTTCAGTTTAGCATTTGCAGAAGAACCAGAACCAGTGAGGAACAGGTGCTGTGTTTTGCCAGTGCTAATCTTTCAAATATGATCTTTGTAAAGTAATTCAAGATTTATTTTTTGCTTATGCCGTGCTTCCATCTATTAGGGGCTTGTTGTCAAGCTGGATGATAATGGTGGGTACATCAAGACACAACAGGACCCACAACTATTTTTTGACATAAGTGAGGTTATGGAGGACACCAAACTCGCTTTGTCTGAGAAGGTTGAATTTACGTTAGTACCGGTAAGTTCTCAGCCGATGAAACATCACGACCTCTGTTGCATTACATTATTACCATTTACCATGTTACTACAGTGTCAAATTTTGTTCAATAACTTTTTGTAACTGCTAAATGTTTTCCTGCCCAGTATTTTGCTACTGTAGTTCTGGCTTTTGCTGGAAAAGTAAAGGATACATTTTGGATACTGATCTGTCAATCCAGCTTTTTGATGTAATTACTATACTATTTGAAGAATGAAGCAGCTGAAGGGGGAAATCACGCTGTTAGAATCAGAAGGCTGAAGGAAAGTGTCTTCACATCGGCTCCAAAATTAGAGGCCTTTGGGGTAAAAGAGAAGGTGCAGTACATCAGTTTTTTGCTGTAAGATTTATATACTAGGGCTTGCACGACTACTCGATTTACTAGTCATCCAAAAAATGTGTTAGTGGGTCAATACCTAATGAATCCCAGTAGAGATCCTAAGTCCCACCCCTTCCAGTTGACAACCATGGGACCTTATTTCGGAAAAATATTGTATGGTAGTCAATGGCGAGAGACGAGATATTTTGATCTCGTTTGAATTGTGCCCTGAATTACACATATGATGTTTGTCAATTTAAAATATACATTTTTAAGAGTACAGCAAAACTGTTGAGGTATAAGACTGTGAAAATATGTAATTACAAAGACTACAAACCCAAAAGGCGCACATGTGACGTCATACCTTTTCACTCAATGAATGAAGTTAACTTTACTGAAGCTAACGTCTGTCACTTTTTCTATAGTCTTACGTTATAATTGTAACGTTACGCCGTGATGCCTGAGTGTTTTGTACCAGACTGCACACACACGAGCAACGGTGACGTACAGTGCGAGACGAGAGATGTAGTTCATTGAGTGATTTTCACATAAAACTAAGCGTTACTCTTCTGTTTTATGACAAACTGCGACTTTCTTGACTTTCATAATTATCTTTTAAATTGACAAACATCATTTGTGTAATTCAGGGCACAGTTCGGACGGAATAAGTTGTCTCTCGCCATTGACTACCATACATATTTTTTGTATTTTTTTGTATTTTTTGTCCCATGAGCCGGAAGCGGAGGGGCGGGACTTAGGCTCTGTATACACTGTGCAGCATCAGTGGACAAATACATGTCCCTCTTGCTTAGTTTCTGTTAGCCTCTGTGTAACATTTGATTAACTTCAGTGTAGTTTGCAAGAATTTGGTCTTTTCTGAACAAAGACCATCTCGTATGTTTGGTTCTTTGGTGCTTTATGAATGATCAGGGTTTTCATCTTTTGCTTGATTCTGAATATATCTGTCCATGACAGGTTACTATACCAAATGAATGATATGCAACAACACTTGGACAAAGTTTGAGGAAAGGGGAATGTTCCTCTTGCTGTCACCATGTATGAAATAAGCTAAACTCAAGTGATAGATCCACTATTAGTTGGCAAAGATCCCTATGCATTCTTCTTGTATCAGAACTAATCAACTAGTCAGTGCAACCCCTAGTTTATACAATAGAGTTTATCAGTTTAGTAATTTTACGTGGTTTAGTTGATCCCTAAATGTGAGTTCTACCGCATTTGCTTGGCTGCCTGCAGAAGAAAATGACCATCAAACTGCTGAAGGATCCAAAAGAATATATCAAGGAAGAGGTCAAAACAGAGGACAAAAGCAGTGAATCAATGGATGTAGTGTAAGTAAATCATGAGTAAGTAGGTCAGTTTAGCCCATTAGTGTGTAGATGTTCTGACGTCATTGGAACGTGATGACATTAACAGTAAGTCTGACCGTAAAACTATAAATCTCCTTTTTGTAGGCTAATAGATGGGTGGAAGTTAAATGTTTGGTCATGTGTTATCTTCATTAGTTCTTGAATACAAAATACAGAATGTCTAACAGAAAATAATTCATTCGTTTTTTTTTTAAATTGCTAAAATTAAATGTTGGAACGGACATCAAATGTGAGAACATATATTTCACATAATGATGATAATTACTTATGTATATGTAGTTTACATCTTAGTGAGTCTTTCCAACAATGTTTTAAAAACATTTTCAAAGGCTTGTCATTGCAAAAAATCACACTCGTTTTGAATACTTGTGTATTGTAATAATTATTAAGATTAATTTTGCTACTTATTCATATAGTATGTATATTTAAGGTTTTCCATTGTAGATCTTCCACTTTTCACAGTTGTTTTATTTATTTATTTTAAACATTGTTGTAACATTTAATACATTTTAATGCGATGTGTGTTGACAATTTCTTGATCTTTAGCAAGCCAAACAAGGGAAAAGACAAGGCACCTCCTCCATCTTTGTCATCTGTAAAAGATCTGAAGAAGAAAATTGAAATTAAACAAGAGAAGACCACAGCTAAAGGTGATAGAGTGCGGAGCAGAAGCAGGGAAAGTAGTCGACGTAGGTATAGTCGAAGCAGGAGCAGGAGCAGAAGCAGAGAAAGTGGCAGACGCAGATATAGTCGCAGCAGAAGCCGGAGCCGAGACCGAAGTAGGAGCCGCTACAACACATACCGAAGTTCCAGCCATGAAAGGAGGGACAGTCGATACAGACACAAACGCAGTCGTAGCAAAGAGCGCCGACGCAGTCGCAGCAGAAGCAGAAGCAGAGAAAGAGGCACCCAAAGTGCCAAGAAGAGAAGCCACAGCCCAGCCGACAGATACGATCGCTATGAAAAAGAAAGGAGTAGTAAAGATTCACGCAACAAAAACAGAGCTAAAAGCCCTAATAATGTAGATGATGAATTATTGAAAAAAAAGAAAGAGCTAATGGAACTCAACGAAATGATTGCACGTAAGAAAGCTATCGTTGCTATGGAGCAAAATGCAAAAAAAATTGAACCAGAGCTAGAGATAGATGGAAAAAGTGGAGTTACAACCTTTGATTATCAACATGTGCATCGTGAAAACATGTGGATGCCTGACCTAAAACCAGTGAAGTCCATCTTGAAGAAACAGTCTGAACCTCACACTGATCATCAAGCTCAGGTTTGTTTTTACTTGGGATCCTGGCTTTCGTTTTGTATCTTATTTTCTATTGCATATCTCACTCTTATTCTGTCTCTTAATCTTTAAGGCTTCTTCAAGCAAGGAAACTACTGCTCCATTTTTAAAGAGTGAGAGTCAAGATATGCAAATGGGATACCGTCGACAGACCAGTGCTTTTGGCTCAAATACACCTGGCAGCTCTACATTTGAAAGTAATTCTGAGAGGAATTTGACCAGTGCGTGGCCTGAGAAGATATCTTTACCTCAGGTTGAAGACCCAGAATTGGTGAGAAAAAAGAAGCAATTGGATGAACTCAGTGAGTCCATAGCACGCAAAAGAGCGATATATGCCTTGGAACAGAAGGTCAACGTTGGTCAGGAGGAAGTGCCAGAATATGAGTTTGAATCACACACGGATGACAAATTTGTAATGTCTAAAGGGAACTTGTGGAGCTCTGAAATGAAACCTGATGTTCAACCGAAAAAGTCCATTTTGAAGAAACGCTCAGAGACTCTCAGCTCTCAGGTTTGTTCATTGTAAAAGATATAAAGATTAGCACTCCTTGGTGGAAAAACCAGCTTAAGGTGGTGAAGGTTTTTTAAAAACAATTTACTGGCTGAGCCTGTTTGCCAGGTTATGCGCTCCACCAGCTATTTTGAAGCCAGACCTGACTTTGGCCAAGATGATATTGTGACCATTTTACAGTCCGATCTGATTGATCATAAAATGACTGGTTTTGACCATCTAGTAACCATATCAAACCAACTACCATCTGAAGCTGGTTTTAGCTGGATGTCCCAGCAGTGCTATGAAAAATACTTAAGCGCTTTTCCACCGTCTGGCTGAACGGTTCTGAATATGATGAGTTCGGTAGCAGCAGCATTTCCACACATTTAGCCAGCTGTACTCTTTACTGGAAAACAGTGTTGGTAGAAAAGCGTTAGTAATGTGCAAAACCACGACAGGTCACGTACACCACTATGGAAACTGGTATGATTCATCAACAGTAACCCTTTGGCTCAATGGTGGAAAAGTGCTATTGGAAGCCAAAATGAGCACAATGTTTTCAGGAAAAGCTACCAGTCACTACAGTGTAATTTGTGAAACAATTATTATTATTTTTTTATTTGTATCTTTGCAGAGTGATGCAACCTCAGTTGATGAATATGGTCAACCATGTCAGGATGATTCAAATTTTACAAAGAAACTTTCTCAGATGACAGCAGCTTCGCCATTCAACAGGTCCTCAAATCCACAGCCTAATCATCCTGGTACTTTTGGCTTTTTCAAGCACATCATAAACGAGTCTTCAGCAGCCACACAAGTCAGTGAATCGCCTTCTTTTAACAAGCTAGCAATCCCACAGCCACTCACGCAAGCCTCCAGTTCAAGGTCTTTGCATGACCAGAAATCTTCCAACGTGTCCAAAGGTAACAATTCTCATGATGACCAACAGAGGGCAACATCTCACCAGCCTCCTGACCATCCTCATAGCAGTAACCCTTCAACAAGTCAGACTTCACCATCGGGTCAAAAGCGCAATCTTACAACTCAAATGGAACGTTTCCTTAGTGCTCTCAACAAGGCTGACAACAGTGTTTTTAACTCATTGTTTCAAGAGGCAAGAAAGGATCTGGCTTCAATGAATACACCGAAACCCCCTCAACCACATTTAGATAGAAACATACCCTTCATGGATGAGATATATGATCCTTTTAAGGAAGATGAAGACAACGAGCAGCCTTCCAATAAGGGTCAACATTCTGGCCAAGAACGAGGTAAAAACCCTATGAAGATTGAAACCCATTTGAATGACCCTAGGAAAGACGACCTTTTGCCTCATGAAAGAGCTGTTCAGGATGGTAGTGGCTTTTCTCAACTTGTTGGAATGAAGTATGGTGTTGATCCTACTGCAAAAGCAGAAAAGAAAAGTCCATATGTGCATCCGATGGTTTCAGAAAATTGGAGCATGCATAAAGATCCAAATCAGTTTTCTGAGCAATGGAATCCGTATGGAGAGGGCACTGATCCGTATGCAACACAGCACGAACATTACACTGATGATCACAGTCGGTATAGGGAGCGTAGTCAGTCTGTTGAATACCAGAAAGTCAATCCAAATGTCCTGCTTTCTTGCGTAGAGGACAGAGAGACGCCTGATAGTAATTTTGACAAAAGCGTAGCTCGCCAGCAGTCCGAAGAAAGCAATGAGGATAAAGACAGAAAGTCAGAGAACTTTGAAAAAATTCAGAGTCTTCTGCAGACAATAGGACTTCATCTAGACACAGCAGAGGTTAGCAAATTAGCAGACAGGACACAAGAGCGGTTGTATGGCAAGATGAGAAAACCTTACAGTGCTGCATCTCACTCCTATGACCAAAAAAGGGAGCGATCAGTGAGTCAATCTGAGCAAAGGGGTAGCAGTAGTAGGGCAGGTTCCTCAGGATCTGAAGGTGTCCGATCTGTTTCCCCAGCTCAGTCCTCGAACCGTAGGGTTTACATGAGCTATAAGGACACTGTAAAATACAAAGACCAGCACAAAGGGGAAGATGTAGACCTAACTAGCATTAAGAGAACCGTAGTGAATTTGAAACCAACAGACAAACAAGATCCTTACGAAACTTCATCTGAGCAGTCCGCGGTTTCTCAAGTTTCGTTCCCACCAGTCACAGATTTAACCACAGTTCAACCTGATAGTTCCCAGTATGCCCAAAATCCCAATGTTCCCACATATTCCGCTTCCCAATATCCACAATACCAAAGCAGTGACCAACAGTTTTGGGGTATGGCTCCTGGTATGTACCCTTATGGCACTGTACCTCCATCCCCTAATTTAGGTTATGCTAGTGGTCTCCAAGCAATGGCTCCACATATGATGGCTTCTTATAGTTCGTACCCTCCACAAATGGCCAATCCATATTGTGTGCCGCCCACACACTCCATGCCATATCCTTATGGTCCTCCACCTACTCACAACCCTGTCCAACTCTCCTCAATGGACGCTTCCTACAATAACAAAGCGGCTAAGCAAATCCCAGCAAAGCCTGTTAGGTGCCTCAAAACAATACAAACAGTCCAAACAGTTCAAACCGTTCAAACAGTTCAAACCGTTAAAGCGGTGCCTGTCAGCGCACTTGTTAGCATACAGCCTACAGAAGACAATCAAGCTAAAAGTACATCGGAGGAAGCCAAGGATAAACAAGTTGCTACCATAATAGAAGACGACTTCAAGGCTAAGCAGAAGAAACGGGTATGACATCTTTCTTCAAACTTCTCACATGTGGAATCCTTTGTTGGGTGATCCATAATATACATGTTATACTTAATTTTATACTCATGTCATACTTTGTAATTCTGTGATATGGCAAATATTGGAAGCTATTCAAGAACAATGTTGCATTGAGCTAATTGTCTTCTGCTTATAAACGCACCTGTAATATTTGGAATCTGTGATAAATCTACTGATTGTTTTAGCACAATTTTGTCAGTGAGAGAGTTTTGTTCTTATATAATTGTACTCTGGGCAGCTTGAACAGTTTAACCAGAGAATGAAGCTGAAGAAAGAGAAGCAAATGGAAGCCCAGCGAGCACGTGGACAAAATCGGAATTCGGCTACAGGTATTAGTATTTCCAGAGTCTTTAGGTTCAGGCTTTTATTGACTACTTTATTTATTGAGCTTCAGATGTAATTACCTGCATAGTTTTTTTAAATTATCATTATTCTATTTGTCTTGCAAGAACCTTTGCCATCCAGACCAGTATTCCCAAGAAAGACTATTCAGGTAGTTGATAGGTCATAACGGGGACAATATGAGATCATGATATGGCTTACTTAGTTATAACCTAGTCCTTTGTCATGAGATCAGGAAGCATTATTTTGCAGTGTGGAGATCATGGATCATGGAATGTATCAAAAGGGGGGGGATGCAAATAGATGTTAGATGTGGCATCCAGATGAACTGTATGGCTGCATTTACATTGCAGGTCTTGATGCCCAATTCCGATTTGCTGACTAGATCTGATTTTTTTTGACGACCCGTTTAATCATCTTTTAAAAGTGACCCGTATCCGATATTTGCATTTACACTATACACTTCTGAAACAACCCGATGTAGACGTTCTGACCCGGAAAATTAAGTAAAACAGCGTGATATGTCAAGTAATAAAAATAACATTCTGATTCATTTTGGTTGGTTCGCGGGTGGATAAATTATTATTAACGAAAATATTAACTACATTCTCTAAAATATGAGCATGTTCCATTCCAGATTAAGTTTCAAGGGAGTAAAGCCTGTTTATGCCATTTAAGAAAATGAAAATCTGTCAAATACATTTTGTTTTAAAGAAATGTTCACATTCATATACACATTCATCAGTGTATTATACCAGAGATGCGCGCATCAATCGTCGCCGTTGAAGGTGATGATAATCAATTTATCCTCACGCGTTACAACACATAAGAATAATAGTAATTTGACCAACGGGTGCGGATACTTAAACCAGAGAAAATTATTGGTGCGGGTGAGTGGCGGGCAGATCATTTGTTTTTGGCTGTAGATTCGGAGCTCATCCGTACATCTTTAATTATCCAGTGTTTTACTTTCCGCACTATTTTCAAAGGTCAGCAAAACATTGGCCTCGTAAGGCGGAGAAAAACTCCACTGTGTTGAGCCTTTGTCCTCCATCGCGCCATTAATAAGTCGTGATCACAGTGGTGTCCATCTGAGTTTACGTCCCCTTTTTAATGACGTACGACTCTCATTTACTGGGGAATATCCGATTTGCCTGCTTACTGGCAGACGCAAATGGCCCGGGCACCCCCCCCCCCCCCCCCCCCCCCCCTGCTTCCACGATCCATGGTGGAGATTAATGGGTTATTTATTTAATAGCCGACCTTGAAATTAGAATCTTGATTAAATTGTGAAAATAATGGTAATAGTTTTTTAAATGGTGATATTATGTTTTAAAGTATTAGATTTTTTTCAGACAGCAAGCTGGAAACACTGTCTACACTGGATGTGCGCATTACAAGTAGATTGTTTGCAATATATTCAGTGGCGCTGTCTACACCGGAAGTCTCCGTTACAGCATGTTTGGATGCAATTTCTGTTGACTAAAAGTTTCTAATTTTTTCACTTTTTAGATCCATTTCTTACACCTATTTTTCACGATATTTATAATCATATTATAATGTCTAAATGCTTTGCAGCGCATTTGCCATTTTTGACAGTGAAATTCAGTAATTTCAATAGCACATGATCAGATCAGGGTGAAGTATTTCCTCAAATTTCACAGCGTTCAGTTGGTCACGCCAATTCGCCACATTGACTAACAGAAAGCTTCTTAGGTTTTGAAGTGACTTCTGCGTGAGCTGCGAATTTGGTTAATGCGTCCGAACCTGTACTTCAAAGTCGTGGTTTGGTGATTTTTTTTTCATTTCCACATGGAAATGCAATTGCATCAAAAGTAGCATAATTGCTATTCTTAAATAGCTCATGCTAAGTCACTTTTTACACCACTGGATGTTTGTTGAAAATAAATTAGGATTTACCCATGATTTAGGGCGTATTTGGGACATTAGCTTCAATGCTTCTAGTACCGACTCAACGCCAGTCGCTTCCAGTGTAGACACGTGTTCTCGCAAACCAGTAGATGCAGATCAGATGGTAGATAAGATTGTACCTTAAATCTCTTTAATTTGTCAACTCATTTGCCCAAATTAGATGGAGATTAGATAGGATTAGGAACAGGTCTTCTGTTATAAATATAACTTGGTAGGTCTTGAAATGATGTTAGATTATGGACCACCATTTTAAAGGATAATTCCGGTATTTAACACCTTGAGTCTATATTGTAGTTTGTTTTGGATGAACAAGAGTGGTGGACAACATTTTTTTGACAATGATTCCTCTCTCGAGTTTTTGACTATAAAAGAATTGGCCATGGACCCATTTAACATTGGAGTCAATGGGCATGTCCGAAAATGTAATTAAAACAACCTTTAACATTAGTTTTCAAAACTGTGCAACTCACCGAGTGATTAGTGATGTTAGTTGATGTTCCAGAAACAAAAAGTGTTGCGAAATACAGTTTCTGTCGTGTTTTATTCGTCATTTTGTAAAATCCCATTGTTGAAAAAATAGTTCCACTATAGCAAAATAAACGGATTGGAATCATATATTGCGACGATATATTGTTTATAATCATCAACGAACACCACTAACCACTCGGTGAGTTTAACAGTTTTGTAAACGAACATTATTGGCTGTTTTAATGACATTTTCGGACATGCCCATTGACTCCAATGTTAAATGGGTCCATGGCCAATTCTTTTATAGTCAAAAACTCGAGAGGAACCATTGTCAAAAAAATGTTGTCCACCACTCTTGTTCATCCAAAACAAACTACAATATAGACTCAAGGTGTTAAATACCGGAATTATCCTTTAAGTAACAAAACAAATGTTCACTTGGTCAAGCCTGTTGAGGTTAATGTACACCCTATATTGTAACATATTTACAGGTAAAATTTCCCCCAGTGAGATAAAGAATGTGTGGATATGTGGCCACTCTCTTGTGTTTTGGGCTGAGAAGAGGGCAACGTCCCCTGAGTTTGGAGTGCAGTTGGGCATGCACCCGAACTGTGTGCGCCTCTACTGGAAGGGCGTGCAGGGCATGACGTGGCAACAGCTTGTACCTTTGCTGCTCCAGCTCAAAGACAACTGGCCCAAACCTGATGTGCTTATCATCCACTTGGGTGGAAATGACATTACCACAACTGCTCCAGAAGCCTTTATTTCGACGGTGAAGAAAGATATGACCTCGCTGAAGAGCATATTCCCCCAATGCCTGCTGGTGTGGTCCAGCATCCTTTCACGGCAGTCCTGGAGGGGTACGGAAGATAACAAAGAAGTGGACATCATCCGTATGGCCATTAATGACAGCATACAAGAAATCATGCCGGGACTGGGTGGCACTGTTTTGAGCCATGACACCATAATGCACTATTTGGGACACTACAGACCAGATGGGGTTCACCTCTCTGGGAAGGGCATTGATATCTTCAATCTCAACCTACAGGCTTTTCTGGAGAAATGGGAGCGCGAGACGAATAAGACTGAGACATCTGACCCATCAGTTTGAGATGATGAAATTCCTGAAACGGTCATTTGTTTTGTTAAGCATCTAATGCATCTATCAACTTGTACAGTGCCATGTCTGTTGTTGTTGTTGTTTTTTGTCACTTCAAAATGGATTGTTATACAGCTTATGTAGAATGAAAGCATTTCTTTTCTATACATGCATATTACAAAAATATTTTGAAAGAATGTTAGACTTGAGTTTTTACTTTTACTGTTTTATACATTTAGTTTAATGACAAATAAAGACAAGACAATTTAATCACCTTACCTTACTGTTGTCTTTTGAGTAGAAATAAACTTTGCTTTGTGTCATACACATGGGTTTTAAGAAAGTTGTCTATACCTTCCCTTGCATGATTTATTTTATTTTAGTAAATTTAGCTGTCAGGAAGCGTTTGACACATTTTACAATGATTAAATGCATTCCACAAATCAGCTCGAGGAAATTATATATATATTTTTTTTTAAAGTATTCTAATGCAATCTGGGTCTGTTAGAAAAGTAGCCTCTTAATTATGCCAATGACTTCTAAAGCTTTAGATCAGTGAAATCCAAACGGTATTGTGTACCACCGGGGGTAGTTATTAATTTTGTGCTAAGGACTGTACCAGTGATTGGTTTCACTCATTGTTGATATTTCAAACTTGTTGAGCTTCTATTATTTGCGTTCACCATAAATATTATAAATAGCTTTAAAAGACAAATCATACTTTATCTGAGAAACTATCGAGAGTCTACGGAGTCTGGAAACAAAGCGAACAGAAAAATGCTCTCACATTTATAAAAAAAAAAATAACATCTTAAATTTAATTGGTTAAACTCATCTTGGAAGATAATTTCCCACCGTTAATCATGAAATGTCTATAGACTGCTTAATCATAAGAGAGGTTTAGTTATAGAATTGTTTCATTTATTTCTATGGCTGTTACTTTTTGATCATGATCGTAAGATTTCCCATCTCCCATTAAAAACATTTTCACCAAGAGAAAATTTGACATTTTTCTCACACACATCAAGACCTTTACTCCACTAGACGAGAGAGAGTTCACACAGGGCAGTGCCTGCTTATTTTCTCTTGATGTTATAGGCAAAATCTTAGTTTGTAGTTAAGTCCTGGTTTCACAGGGGTTAGATCAAGCCAGGATTAGGTCAGTTCGGTTAGGACATTAAGTAGCCTTTATAAGTGTGCCTTAGAAAATAACATGGTGGTGTGCATCTCGAGAAAAAAAATAATGGCACCGACATATTTTAAGATATATTAAATTAAAACAGCTCAAAAAAGCATTTTAGTCTGGGACTAGCTTCAGCATTGTCTGTGAAACCAGGGGTAAAAGTCCCTTTTAACATTTTAATGTGATCGCATTCGTGTTAACTTTTCTTGGTATGTCCCTCTGTTGTCTGTTTATTCCTCTATCCATATGCAAATGTAATCATCTTGGTGTCTGTCTCCTGGAATCAGAATCAGTTAGACAAACTCACTGGATTTCTCCAGGTAAGTGTTGCTCTCGCTTGATGAACGTCATTTAAATTGGTAGATTTTGCACATAAGCGTAGTGTAATAATAATGGAAAAATGTACTTAAAGCACCCATAAATTGTATAATGTTTTGAACTAAGGTTAAATGTCTATGGTTGTGCCTTTGTTGTAAATCAATAAGAGTTAAAATATGGAGAGGCGAAGAAATTAACAAAATCTCTAGTGTCTGTATATACATATATATATATATATATTTCTGTACTGTGTGTGTGTGTGTATATATATATATATATACACACACACACTTTTAATTGGAAAAGTCATGGAAATTTGTTAGTCAACATGTGTAGGAAGCCTGGATATCTTTGGGATATTTTCCTCTGAATCCTGCTTATTTAAAAATGTCATTACAAGACTAAACCAGGAACACCTGAAGTTGAAACTGAAGCAGAGAACAACATACGAGATTGTGAGATGACTACATTAGATCATTACATGAAGGCAAGTATTTGCTGATGTATACACACCAAAAATCACTTGCATGCCCTAAAGTACAGTCTGATTAAGAGCGCAGGAACAGTATGGACTGCACGGGTGACGACCAGAAAACACACCTCGCAGACTTTGATGATGTGTTGTGTGTGATTTAAATAGTAGATGTGTCTGTTTGGTTCTCATTCATTCAAGTTATAAATATCCATGGGTTTTATTATAAATGGGATTTCCTGATCAGATGAAGCAAGTAATGGTGAGAAGCTCCTCTCACCGATGTGAAGTACTTCTTCTCCAGACCGGGATTCATCGGATATATGCTTTGGGACCAAGAGCTGTTCTTCTATTTGGTGACTAGATTTGCTGTATGGTATCAAAATATGCATTTCTTCTCTTCTTTTGCTGGTTTCCTAATCTAGTTTTCTAAAAAAAAAAAAAAAAAAACTGGCATTGTGTTCTGCAACGATTGTTGGCTCTTTGATGAATGCTTTGTTCTTCTTTTGTTAGTCGCTTTGGATAAAAGCTAAGTGCATACATGTAAATGTTTTTCCTCCCTATTTAGAGAAAAAAATGCTTTGGTTTTGTTGGAAAATGTAAAGTTATACATAATAAAGAAGTGGATCAATAAATAAGCTATGCACATTGTTTCAGACTCATTCAAAGTGTTTTTAAATCTTAACCACCAAGACATGAGGACAAGAACATCAAGTCATTAAATGTCTTGTTTTCTATATTATAAGTTAAGCATTACAGGAAAGGGCACCAAACTCAAAAAGAGATTACCGTAGGCTTCTGTCTCATTGCAAACTTTTCTAAACTATTTTAAAAGCATGTTGAAAGTCAAAATCCCATTGGCGATAGGGGAACCGCTGACTTCCAGTTCATGAGAGCGAGCTGTCTAGCTAATAAAATGGCCAAGGCTACACTTACAGCCTGCAGTGTGGTACAGTATGTGACCGATTCTGGTAAAATGCCAAAAATAGCTGTTAAAGGGTTTGGGTCAATTGGTAAAGAGAAGTTAAAACACCTGGGGCCTCATTTATAAAACTGTGCGTAGGATACTTACTAAAAGTGTACGTGCGCCCGAAAGCCAAAAATGGCGTAGTTAATGGCCCCTGGGGCCTCATTTATAACCGTTTTGATACGCACAAAACAGGCCCTGAAAGAGGAGTACACCACTTCCGACGCATAAGTTGTGATTTATTCAAACAAACGACGGGAAAATGTGCGCACCTGCACGCAAACTCTGACCCATGCGTACGAACGTTTTGAAGACGGAGCAGTTTGGCGACACCGATGGTGAGCTTAAATTTCTTTTTGGTCACTTTTAGACCGAAAATCTAAAGAAAATTATACATATACAGAAAGATAATACAATTATAATTTAACTCACCAAGTCTATCACTCGATATCCACACCTAAATGTCCGCGCCAGCGAGCGCGTTGGGCCGTTAGTGAAACTAAACGCATATCTAACGGCAGATGAAGTAAAACTGTAAATCTTCATTATGAGTCCCAATCATAAATACAGTGCATGTGCACAATAACAGTTTAAATAAAATAATGATTTAAACTAGGCTATGTTTTACTTCTATAAACTTTTAGATTAATCTCATTAATGGAGTTAAACACTTCAACTAGGCCTACATGAAATTTACTGAAAAAAAAAACTTACATTCAATAAATAACCTACAAATATTTGTTGTGGATGCGATGCTTATGAACAATTTTCCTCTGGCATGCTGTGTTTTAATGTTTTAACTACAGAGATAATTGCTTATCATAATAGCAGAGTGTGCAAATATAGCCTAATGCACAACCAGGTCGATCTGTTTCCATTAAAAATATAAATCAATTAAAAATACTATTTGGTCAGTGGAAAAGACGGAGAAAAACTTTCTCTGAAATGTATTATATTTGATTCATTTATTCAAAAAGAAGGCAAGGATAGGCTCCTAAATGATTTTTATTAATGTAATGTGAATGGCACATCCGTATTTCATATTTTCCTAATGTCTTGTAAGTTAAACATGTTATCACGTGGATGAATAATCATATGCAAATGATATGCAGATGAGGATATGCATAGTAAAACTAGGCGTTGTAAGCTCCATATATGGTTATTTCGGGATGTGCGCACAATCTTCCGCTGACTGGGATTTATAAAAAGAATTCTGCACAGGTTCTGCCATTTTTGGCTTTTGGGCGCATACACTTTTAGTAAGGATCCTAAGCACAGTTTTATAAATGAGGCCCCTGAACACTCCCCAAGAAGTCAGACAATTTTGGACGTCAGAATGTAGGCTCATTATTGGCCGACGCTGGTCATGTGTGTGATGCTGGCCAATAGTGAGCTTACGTTCTGACGTACAACCCAGAAGCGCTGTTACGTGAACTCACTCAGAGGCCCACACAGAAGAAAATGAAGAGTTGTTATTTTTTTCCTTTTTTTGCGCCCAAACAGTATTCTTGTCGCTTGATAAATTTAAGGTTGAGCCAGTGTAGTCACTTGGACTATTTTAAACATTGTCTTTACTAACTTTCTGAAAATTTCAATTACATAGAAGCCTATGAAGGAGTGAGACAGCTCTCAGATTTCATAGGGTTTCACCATTGCTATTTTCCGGATTTTTTGGGCGGGGCTAAAACGGGGGCTCGATGACGCACTGGAGCCCCTGAGCTCCCGGACACGCCCCTACTTGATGACACTGGAGGCACTGGAGCCCCTGAGGCTGGCCGCTCTCTAACAATATAAATAAGCACATTCGCATCAGTTTGGCGCTCAATCGCGAGTTACTGTCAGTACTATTATTACTACAGCCTACAGTTTGCTAGTTAGCTATGCCTTCGTCACGGAAATGCGTACTACCTGGATGCGATCATGTAGGCTACGAAACAGATCGGTGTCCTTATTTAAATTGCCTAAAAACGATCACATCAAGAAGAGGTGGATTAATTTTGTGAAGAGCCACCTTGATGGAGAGACCGGCAGTCTTTAGGAATCTTACTGGAGTCTCGTCGCGCTCCCGTCGTCTCGATCGTTAAATGTGAGGGGATAATCTGCAGTCGGCGACCCGATTTATGTCAGTCTTTCTCTAGTCTTTCATATCAAACATGTTTGATATTATCGCAAGTCCTAGCGTAGTCATAGGGACGTAAAACAATCAACAACCAATACATTTGTTCTCAGAAAACCGGAAACAGGAAGCCATCAGTCACAACAAAGAAACATGTCAACGGACGTGGAAACACAACGAGCGCCAATGGCGCCAAGTAGGCGAAAATGGACCGTGGATAAAGAGGAGCGCCTTGTCGAGCACGCAAATGCGTCTCTATAGCACGCAGTGTGTTTATCGTGCAATTTATACGCGAAAATGAGTTTTTACGTGGATATGATACGCAGTTTTGCGCGTGCATATGATACGCACTTTATTGCGTGATATACACACGCACCCCACACCACTAATCCTACCCAAGCGTATAATACACACGCACCCCACCCTAAACCTACCCATGTGCTATACATGCGTATACTATGCACGTAAAAACTCATTTTCGCGTATATATTACACGATAAACACACTGCGTGCTATATAGACGCATTTGGTGTGACTATTTAATGGGATGAAAGTTAGGTCATCCCATTAAATAGTCAACTCTTTATTAAGAGATGTTCACATAACAATGTCTAATTAGATTTTTTTCATTCCTGGAAAAGAAAGTGATTTATTGTAATTAAACAATATAAATTAACATATTTTTACTCATCAAACAACAAATATGCATAAAAATGCCTATTTTAATGGAGGAAAAAATTTGTTGTAGTCTTGTAAATAGTGTCACTACAAGATTCAGTGTTTGTAAAATCTTTAGTCTGAGACTGTGAGTCTGTGAAACCAAGTCTTTAGATGTGAGCTGATAATCTTATAAAGTCTTTTCTAAATCTTTTCAAAGTCTTTAGGTGTACAGAAGGCATTAGCGAGCGATTCGGGACTGATCTGACTCATCTGAGAGCAACTTGCAAGGAAACTTTCATCTTATGCCTTCTGTACACCTAAAGACTTTGAAAAGATTTAGAAAAGACTTTATAAGATTATCAGCTCACATCTAAAGACTTGGTTTCACAGACTCACAGTCTCAGACTAAAGATTTTACAAACACTGAATCTTGTAGTGACACTATTTACAAGACTACAACAAATTTTTTCCTCCATTAAAATAGGCATTTTTATGCATATTTTTTAGTCTGGGACTGTGAAAATCCTTTGGTGTACGCCCGGCATTAGTGAGGAGGCGGGGCTGACCCCGTTGCTATGTATGACACAATCTTCTGAAGACTGTGATTGGTTGTTTGTCCAAGAAGGGAAAAAAGAGCGATTTTAAGTATAGGGTCTACTACACACACACACACACACACACACACACATTATATATATGTAGCCTATATAAATCCTCCTTCTTCTTTTTTACCATGCTGTTAATGTCCTATAAGGTATTTGATTGCCTTAATGATAAAAATTGTGCCACTCTTTTCAATTACACTGATTGCTGTCTATTTAAGTGATGGTTTGAATGTTGGTTTTAATGTAGCAAACATGGAATAAAACAAACAGGAAGGACGAGAAAGCCCAACTGGACAGAGGAACAGTGTTTACTGTTAGCCCAGTTAGTGGATGAGCACAAGGCCATCCTTAAAGGAAAATGTGGGCCGGGTGTCACAGCACGGGGCAAGAAGCAGACGCGGGAGCTTATAGCGGGTTTTTTTTTGCGTAAATTAATAACGGTTTATGCCCCTGCTTGTGCGCACCAGGGAAACCTGCAACTTAACATCCTTGTGCACCCACTCCCTTCAAGCACACCACTGTAGTTAAAACCTTGCTGTTAAACATTCACTAAAGACCTGGGCCCGTATGTATAAAACTTATAAGAACTGCTCTTAAGAATAGTCTTAAGCTTTGACTTAAGTAAAAAGTAGGACTTCTCTAAGAGTACGAGACTTTTATACAGAGGTGGGTAGAGTATCCAAAAACTGTACTCAAGTAAAAGTACAAGTACTTCTAGAAATATTTACTCAAAGTAAAAGTAAAAGTGACAATCTTAATAGTTACTTGAGTAAGAGTAAAAAAGTATCCAAAAACTACTCAAGTAGTTAGTTACTAGTTACTTCGGATCATAGGCCGATATATATGATATATATATAAAACATGATATTATTTAGATATTTTTTATTTAAATGACTATTATTATCATAATTAGTATCCAATGAGAAAAGTATCCAATGAGAAAACTACTCAAGTAGCTATAGTTAGTTACTTCGGATCATAGGCCTATATATACTATGATATATATAAAACATGATATTATTTAGATATTTTTTATTTAAATGACTATTATTATCATAATTAGATAGGCTATCTTTGCCACAAAAACAGAAGAGACAAGCATTATTTCGGGCATCTGTAGCCCGAAAATCATTGCCTGTCCTTTGGTTTGTATAATAGTAACTTATACAACTACAGTTGGATTATTAGACAATGTCGAAATATAGTGTATCTGCAGAGTTTTGTATTTAAAGGCATGTAAAGGGAAACATTGACACAGAGAAGAGAAGAAAGAGTTAAAACTCTTCACATGTGCTCGCGCTGACCGCTACTGAACATCTGAACACAAACGACGATCAAATGCACATCGACGGATCTTCTTCTGTCTGTTCTCCAAAATGTAATCAAATGTATATTTCTTCAAGCATGTTTAAACTGGTCAACAGTGTCTAAGGCAGGCAAAGGCATTCGTTTTCAAGTTGAGTTCGCACGCGACTGCGCAATACACACACATTACCGCGGGATGGCGGGTGTTCATTTCATATGTGGACAATGGTAGCTTATTTATTGTATAAAGCAAGGGCGTAGATTTGGTTTGAACATTGGGGGGGTTTTCATGTGATCATGGTATAAATATTGGGGGGGTTGTAATGCATAGATTTAAATATTGGGGGGGTTATCTCCCCCCCAACCCCCCCACAAATTACGCCCCTGGTATAAAGTAATGTATATGTCCAAAAAAAAACGGGTAATGTCATACTTTTTGAAGTAGTGCTATCATATCGTAATAATCTGTTTGGTTGTAAAATGTATTACCTGAATGAAATTAAATCGAATATCGTCCTGTGGAACGATATTCCACAGGATATATCATCCTCAGCATACGAAGATAATAGAGATCTTCATCGCTGGCAAAAATTATGCATTTGCAGATTTGCGTTCACTTGACTGTACTGTAGGTCCACAGCCACTTCATCCAACGCTCTTGATGTTCTTAAATCTTCCTGTTACGACTCCGAGTCGAGTGTGAATTGAAAGCGCTTCAGACGATTCAGTGCGTGCAGGAAACTGAACAGATCATACAAACTGATTCGCGAACCGATTTAGACAGATCTGCCCACTTGTTTGATGAAGTCTTTGAACAGAATCGACTCAAAAGAGTGATTCATTTGTGAATTGAGCATCGCTCATGCCCAGAAAAAAGATACAGCGCGCTTGGAATAAACTACGCATTTAACAACACGTATTGCATTAAAATAAAGTAACGAGAGGAACATCGCTCAACGTAACGAAGTAAAAGTACCGTTTTTTTATTAGAAATGTACTCGAGTAAAAGTAAAAAGTACCCACATTTAAATCTACTCTTAAAAGTACAATTTTTCCCAAAAAATACTCAAGTAAATGTAACGAAGTAAATGTACTTCGTTACTACCCACCTCTGCTTTTATAAAGCAGCTATAAGCAATTTTCAGTAAAGTATAAGACTGATATAAATGTATACACTTAAGTTGGTCAGGGAAAACATTGGAAATCTTTTCTCTGTACTTTTGTCAGTTAAATAAAGGTTAAAGAACGAACAAATCACAGATTCTTGATTTCCCAACTTTTTTGGAAATGGGGTTATACAATGCTTTATTAAAGAACAGTCGTGTGGGTATGAAAGAAATGGTCAAGAATGAAATGGGTAATTCAAGAATATGTCTGATGGACATGAGGCAAAAAAAAGAGTATTTCCTTTCTATTTGAATATGTTAAAATGTAATTTATTCCTGTAATCAGAGCTGAATTTTCAGCATCATTACTACACTGTAGTAATCATTACATTACATTATTTTCTTCAGTGTCACATCAACCTTCAGAAATCACACACACACACACACACACACACACACACACACACACACACACACACACACACACACACACACACACACACACACACACACACATATATATATATATATTTACTTTACTTTATATTATATAACTGTGATATATTTCCCAGGATTCTTTTTTAAATAGAAAGCTTGAAAGAACAGCATTTGTTTGTAATAGAAATAATTTGTCAATTATTTGAAACACTATGTCTTTATTTACACTTTTGATTTAATGCATTCATGCTGATTATGAAATATTACTGACCTCAGACTTTTTTATTCTCCACACTAGAGGTGCCATATTTAAAAACAGTTCGTTTTCGTTTAACCTAGATGTAAAAGCGTTTGTGTTTTCTGTGTTTTCTGAAGGCCAGTGAGAAGACAAATCTGACACGTGATTTTTTCTCCTGCGTGCGACCACAAAACATTGCGCCCCCAGTGGCCGTAAGCTGACACTACACGAGCTTCCACATGTTGCCCGTCCAGACAATAATAACCTCCATGTTGCATCTTGCATGTGATGTTGTGTAAAGGGGCTTGACTGTCAGTTTTTGTGTTTAATTTAAATGATCCTGAATGTGTTCAGGTCTGTGTTTTGTGCAGGCCAGTCAAGATGCACACAGATTCTCAAAATCATCTGTATATATACTTATTACACACACACACACACACACACACACACACACACACACACACACATATTTATATATATATCGGTTACTGTTACAATATACAATTCCCAATCTTCAAGTTATATTAGTGCTTTTGATTCTTTCTTACAATTTTATTTAGAAGACTCAATAAACAAAACAATGCTGTATCGCTGCGTTTGATTGGTTGATCTTGGCTTGACGTCAGATCCTGTGAATGCGGGCCAATGGCGGCACAGGAAGCGACCACAGAGAGCGTTGTTCGACTGTAATGAATACGCTCTCATTCATATTTTCTCTCAGCAGGGACATTTTTGTTGGATGCGCATTTACTTTTTGCAGGGATAATCGCTATCCCGCAACCGGGATAATAAGAGATCGACTCCGACGCGGAAACAGCGGTTAAGCGTCGTTATGTATCGCGGTTCTAGGCCGCACAGAGGCGGCTATCACCCTCCGCCGTCTCGCGGTTTCGGGCCTCGTCCCGGACCCGGACCAGGCCATCCTTCAGACCGGGGACACCACGCTCCTCCGGACCCGTACCGGCGCTCTTCCCCGCGGAGGAGATACTCCCCTGGAGCAAGAGATCCGCCCGAGGAATATAGAGGAGCGCGACCACAAAGAGGCTATGGGGTATGAAGAGAAACTAAACACTGCAGTACCTAAACACTAACATGTTTTTCGGATGTACATTACGGTAACATCATGTGGTTCTGCGGAATACCACGCAACTTATATACCGTAAATCGCATGTGAAAATGTAAATAAAGTAATATCGTGGTGCTCTCTCATTCCGTTACGTACTTGTCGTGTAACGTTACCAATAAAACGTTACGTTAGTGCCATGCGTTTATAGACCGAGTGCAATGATGATATTCTTTTGAAGTGTCATATATATAAACACTATGGTATTATTATACCACCATGATATTGACATCTGATATCAGTAGTGTACCATGGTAAAGCTGTGCATGTGTGCCTTGCTTCTTGACAGCAGTCAGAGCCTACCATTTATTTAATAATGATGTCCAGTAAAGTGAAAAGTCCAGTAAAAAAAAAAGAAAGAAGTTTTTATTTGATTTATTCCATGTATGAGAGTTCGGTATGTTATCTTTTTCCTAAACAGAGGTACAGTCCATCGCCTCCTCGTGGTCTCCCCGCTGACCACAGTCTGGTCATAACTGTGGGCAATGAGCTGAACCATCCATCAGGCTATAAAGGGGCAGATGCGCCTTATGTCCGGTAAGAGATGCAACCTAGTGATAGAACTATATGTTGACCGCTAAGGCTGGAATACACTACATGTTCACTACATGCACTAAAGTACTGAATCGGTTTTAAAACACCGGAATCATCCCATGTCAAATCAACCAAATTTGGAAAACTTCCCCAGCTCAAATTTCGATTTGATTCATTTTTATTTATTTTTTTTCCAAAGAAAGATTCAAACGTGTGGTAAAATAATCCCATTCAAATTGTGTCATATATTCCAAGTGTTCTGAAGCTGTACGTAAAGTTTGACGAGATAAACAAACTAAAAAATATAATATATTAAGGTGAGGCTGTACAGGTGAATATCACCAGATATCACCATGAAACTTCCTCAGTTGATTACTTACACAAGTATATAAAAAAAATGTATTACAAGTTTTTGAAATTTGTATGTTTAATTATGCAAATTAGGCATTATCACATTAAATATGCACAAGTTTGCATATATTTTCAGTAGATAGATCTGAACATATGATAAAGCCAGGAGCAAAATTATTTTTTTCATTTTGTTTACACAAGTTTACACACAAGTTTTTTTTTCATTTAGTTTTTCATTTTTGTTTTAAAAAAGAATTTCAGAGGGATTTATGCTTTCATTACCTAGGAAATCAAAATATACTGTCCATAGCCAGTAATTATTATTATTTTTTTCATACATTTTTTTTATTAAAATGGCACAGAAATCTGGCCAGGAATGATTTATTAACAAATCCCTGTACATAGGCTGAGATGTTTCTACTGGAGGATGACAAAAAACTAATTTTGAGATAAAGGCATTTAAAGATTTGTAATGTAAAAATTCCACTTTTTTTAGTGGAAAAAACTATTTACAGAAACAATATCTCATCAAATCATTAGCATCAACAATACAAACCACCTAAATCACATCAAAACTTATAAACACAGCATTTATGGCCTTCAACTGAACAGAAAAACAGTCAAAAACACACATCTAAATGTCAGAGCGCGTCATGTGATACATCTGAACCAATCACATTGTCAGAAATTGACATCAGCCAATGAGATTTTGCTTAGAGTTAAATGCCCATTGTTCTTTCGCGAATGGTTGCTGATAAAAAGGAAATGACCATATTTGGATCCGACAGCATTGTACAGGAGAGAGAGAGAGCTTCCCAACGGTGTGTGTGATTAAAGGAAGCAGACAGAGATCGCGGAGCAGCGGGATTATTCAGAACGCCAACTTTTGTTGAATTTTGGAGAAATCTACAGACACAAATAGACAAAGTGTAGTAAAATAAAGACCTAAATGTGTATTTTGGACTTTTTTTCACCACAAGTCTGAAAGAAGACATGTTATTAAAGACAAATATCCCAAAATCTCAAAATTGACCAGTGAAAAAATTTTTTTTTTGCTGCCGTGTCTCGCCTTAAGTGAAAATCTTGACCTCGCCGTTGCAATATATATATATACATAGATAGGATTTCAGCTTTTTTTAATAACACAAGGCCTACAGTATAAACCTCAGAAGAATGTGTTTTTATCTCTGTGATTAGGTCGTCAGAATGACAGTTCTTGCGTGAACTTTAAGAGTAAATGTAGGCTATAGGCCTATATACCAAAGTCAATGTATAATTATTTTCTTTTGGTATTTGCATTTAAAGCTACACTGTGTAGGAATTACTCCCATCTAGCGGTGAAATTGTATATGACTACCAACTGAATATTAGTTTCTAGCTCCTCCCATTCCGAGGCCGTTTTCTCCTACGGTGGCCGTATTATTTCAAATCTGCCGGCAGTCGCGACTCGAGTAATCTCCCGCTCGCATTCGTCACGGTGCCACTGAGTGTAAAAACTTAATTTTAAACACAATAAGTATAAGCTGTTTGAAAAGTTACCTACATTTGGTTTTTGACTATTGAAAATGGGTCAAATTTAACAATTTAAACATGGATTCGCATTGGAATCCCCATATCTATGGGACTGGACTATATAGGTATATAAAAGTTTATTAAGAATGATAATCTAGAAGAATATCAAGACTTTAAGATATTTAATACTTTTAGAGGTACAGTCATGCAAACTTTGGAAAAAAGAATATTTAATATTGCCATTGTACAATATATGAAACCTGAGCATTGTACACTGAATGACAGAACACTAAAAGGGTCACATACTAAAATACTTTCACGTCTTTCTGAACACACAACTCGCACAGAAACATGCATTGACAAATGCAAACAATATGTATTCTAACATCAGCTCAAAATACCAAACAAGTTTGATCTCCTCGAACCGAATGGCTAAAAAAAAATCTGAGTTTGTGCTCTTCTTACTCTATGCAATCAGGCTGGCCATTATCTCCACTGTCTTCCAGCAACTAATGTTGACTTAAGAGGGGGAAAAGTCATGTAGTGTTTTCCAACCTTTATTTGCCCATTTTGAGAGTGAAAACCTAAAAAATCTACCAACAGGTTGTCAATGGATATTGCACATTTTGTGTTGTCATTTGTGAATAATATTATAATAAAATGTAATGTTCAGCAGGGGTTTCTCTCTCATTAAGGCGAGACACGGCAGCAAAAACATTGTTTTTATTTTCGCTGGTCGATTTTGCGATATTTTTCTTCAATAACATGTCTTCTTTCAGACTTGTGGTGAAAAAAAGTCTGAAATACACATTTAGGTCCTTATTTTACTACACTTGGTCTGTTTGCGTCTGTAGATTTCTCATAAATTCAACAAAAGTTAGCGTTATAAATCATCCCGCTGCTCCGCAATCTCTGTCTGCTCCGTCATCACACATACCGCTGGAACGCTCTCGTTCTGCTGTACAATGCTGTCGGATCCAAATATGGTCATTTCCTTTTTATCAGCAACCAATCGTGAAATTAAAAGGGGGGGGAGGGGTTTAACTCCAAATGCACAATCTCATTGGCTTATGCCAATTTCTGATGCCCTTTTCTCAAAATGACTTTTCTCTCATACTCCAAGTCTGAAGTCTCCACTTCAGTAGCCCCTATATACACCAAACCTTCCAGTCGTGTACCTAGTTATATTGTGAAGACATTTAAAGAAGGATTTGTAAATATATTATTCCTAGCCTGTTTTGTATAACATTTTATTCCAAAAAAAACATGGCAAAAATAATTTTTTTAAGGCAATGGACAGTATATTCTGATTTACAGGATAACAAAAGTAGATATCCATAAATCCCTCTATTTTTTTAATTTGCACATTTGAACATTAAATTACAGGAAACTTGTAGTCTTTTTTTCTCATCTTAATGTAGGTAATCAACTGGGACAGTTTCATGGTGATATCTGCTAGTTTAAAATGTTACCCTATTCACCTGTAGTGTCTCACCTTAACTATTAAGGCCACATTTACACATAGCCGGGTATTTAGAGAAACGAATAATTCCCCCCCTCCGTTTTCAATAATAACATTGTGCACACAACCCGCATAAATACGCTGTCGAGCGCCATCATAACTATGCCAAACCTATGGGCGGCAGTGTAGGGAGAAGGATAAAGCCATGCAAGCCAATCAGAATCCTCAGAATCGACAAGAGAGAACCTAAAACCCCGTTTCTCCCAGTTGACACGACAATATATAACCGGCGTTTTCAGAAATCTCCACTTTGGCCGGAGATTTTAGAAATAATCGTTTTCTGGGATAAAAACGGCGTTTTCGTGTAAAGGACAGGCCAAAACGCAGAGAAATATCTGCGTTTTCCCGTCGTGTAAACGGGGCCTAAATATGTTGTCTTTATTAGCTTTATATTGGCCATCAGAACCCTACTCTCCAAGTATTGGCATCGCTATTGGGCCTACAATTGCAAAGCTTTATTTATTTTTATAAATACAACAATAATGGTACATTTTGAATATCAGAACCAACTGGCCTTCCTGCCTATATCAAAAGATTGAAAATGTTTTTGCTTTCATGCAGCAGCACTTGCTCAAACTCTTGCATTTTATCCTCTACATCCTATTCACAGTCAGTATAGGCAGCATTCTCTGATGCAACGACATTTCTAGTGCAGGGGTTCTCAACTTTGGCCCTCGAGATCCATTTTTCTGCAGAGTTTAGCTCCAAAACCCTAATAAAACACACCCGAACAAGCTAATCAAGGTCTTCAGGTCCTATAGGCCGTGAGTTTGATCAGGGCTGGAGCTAAACTCTGCAGGAAAGTGGATCTCAAGGGCCAGAGTTGTCCACCACTACTTTAGGGATAAGTGGTTTTATAATATGCAACACCACAGCGCTTGAAGCAATCATGTGTAATTATGGAAATATGTTTACTTGAGCCCAAAGACTCAGTAGATATGAAATTGATACTTTGTACTTCAGTTGCATTTTTATGATGTGGTGATTTCTGTTGACAGAGATTATGGTGCTGGTGGAGAATCACACTATAATAAGCCCTATTACTCTCCACGGAGGTCAAGCCATGATGGACACAGCGATAGGGGTTCGAGGAGGCGCAGTGTTAGTCGCGGCAGGAGCAGGGGCAGGAGTCGCAGTCCTGGCTACGCGCGCAGCAAAAGTCGACCGCGCAGCCGGAGTCGGAGCTACAGTCGCGGCAGGAGTCCCGAACGAGCGAAGAGCCGTGCGCGTAGCAAGAGCAGAACCCGTGCGAGGAGCTACAGTAGAAGCAGAAGCCGAAGCGGAAGTCGTGGTCGCAATAAGAGTAGGGCCAGGAGCAGGGCAAGGAGCAAGAGCCGGCCTCGAAGCCGCAGCCGAGAAAGGAGTCGAAGCAGGGCGAGAAGCAGAGCAAGGAGCCATGCTAGGAGCCGCAGCGTCAGTCGCAGTGGTAGCAGTAGCAGCAGCGGCTCCAGCAGGAGTCGTCACAGCAGCGCCAACAAGAGAGTCAAGTCGGGTAATTTTAGGGAGCAAGAGGAGGACTTTACTGAGCTTGAGAAGGCTCGGAGACGCAAGGAAATTCAGGATATGCTTGTGAAGCCGGCAAAGTCAATTTTGAAGAAAAGAATGGATTCCTCCGAGACGGATTCTCCCATGCTAGTGCAGGTAACTACCTCTCATTATGTCTTGGGAAATAATTATTTGACATTGAAAATGTACAGGTCTCATTTTAAATCAAAAGCTATTATTAATTCTTCACATCAGGTATTGCCGTCTCAATTTAAGAGACTTAAGCCAGAAACATACTTCACACAAGACTTGCATGATCTGAAAGCTTAGGCTAAGTGCGAGGGATGAACTGATAAGTAAATTCTGGATGCTAATGATAATTTTTTCTTGTTATGGCTGATAATAAAATTAATCTAAATAAAGTAAAAACTTAAATTAAACAAAGAAAGAAAAAAAAAAAGTCATTTTAAATGATGCAAGTGAATCATGGGGTCACAGCATTAACAATGAAGTATGAAAAATGAACATTCATTGGAGAATTGGTTTTAATTATTTGAGTATTAAATTATGGAATAGATAATCTAAAAATGTTAAAACAACGAGTATGAACGATTTAAAGTCGTCTGAAAAGCGATATTGTTCCGATATATTGTGGAGCATCTCTGCTGGAGACTCTTATGGCGCTTTTCCATTACCAGTACCAGCTCGGCTCGCCTCGTCTTGGCTCGGCTCGCGTTTCGCTCCGTTTTCCATTGCATATAGTACTTCCACAATAGTACCTGGTCGTCATAGCGACGCGACACACACCCGCTACCCACACACACAGGACAATGGAGGAAATCGAGTGTATGCTGTTTTACATAATATTAGTAATAATGGGTATATCACGCAATCTCTGGCAAAACTATTAAAAAATGCCGGGGTTATTCAGGATACTCCGTCTGGCGCGTGCAATGATGATGCAGTGAATAGTGACGATTCTCTCTGACCAATCAGCAGTCTGCCCGGTGTCACGTCACATTTTAGTATCGCCTCAGCTCGCTTAGAACCTCGCTGAAGGTGATACGAAAAAAAGTACCTGGAAGCAGGTACCGGTACAACTTTTACACCGTGGAAAACCAAACAAAGGCGAGGCGAGCCAAGGCGAGCTGGTACTGTGCAGTGGAAAAGTGCCATTAGTGGCGATGGTTACCTTCAATTATCTGTGGTTGACCTTAAAGAGAAAGCAATTAATGCTAATGGAAGCAATAGCAAGTGTGCACTGCATTTTAATTTGTAGTTTGACACATTTTGTTGTTGTGGTCTTTAGCTGGTCTGCAGAATTAAGAGGCGGTCATCTTACACCTTCATTGTATTCAATTCAAATTATATGTGAATGTGGCAGGCCGGAAATCTGCCCTGCAAATTTGTATTGCTTGAAGACATGTGACCAACAGAAGGTTGTGTCATTGCTTTTTTGAATTCAACTAAGTCAAGCTAACTAAATCTGCAGGATTGCAGTAAAGCGGAGTACATAGCTTATAATACATCCAAAACATAAAATATGTTTTTTTTAAAGCCACAGACTGGCATTTGTCTGTAGAAAATGTCTGTTTCAAAGTCTAGTGTGACCATGGCTTTAGATGACATTAATGGCGCTTTTCCACTACACAGGACCAGCTCGCCTCGACTCAACTCGCCTTTGTTTGTTTTTCCACTGTGTAAAAGTTGTACCGGTTCCTGCTTCCAGGTACTTTTTTTCGTATCACCTCCGGCGAGGTTTTAAGCGAGCTGAGGCGATACTAAAATATGACGTGAAACACGGCAGACTGCTGATTGGTCAGAGAGAATCGTCACTATTCACTGCGCCATCATTGCACGCGCCAGACGGAGTATCCTGAATAACCCCGGCATTTTTAAATAGTTTTGCCAGAGATTGCGTGAAATACCCATTACTAATATTATGTAAAACAGCATACACTTGATTTCCTCCATTGTCCTGTGTGTGTGGGTAGCGGGTGTGTGTCGCGTCGCTATGACGAGTCGAGTCGGTACTGGTTATGGAAAAGCGTCATAAGTTGGCTTTACTCTTTGAAAGTAAAGAAATATTTAATGATGATGATTTAACCAATGTATTTCAGAATAGTGATTCTCCTCGAGGAAATCTTTCACATGAGGCAGAACAGCTTCTCTGTGCACTTTCCAAAACCATGGATCCAGACTTGTTTGCATCCATGCTGGGGAAATCGTCTGATGGTAATGTTCTTGAAGAGCTGATTGGCAAGCTCCAGTCAGGCGGAGAGGGTGGAAGTGACTCGCTCCTCCCTCACGAGAAAGGACGACAGAAGGCAGAACTCACAGAGTTGCTGGGAATGATAGCAGGGGTAGCCCACTCTCAGAAAAAGAGTCTTACAGATATTGAAGATGAAGAGAAGTTTCTCTATGGAGATGAAGAGGGTGATGAGGTGAAACCTGCTAAGGAGGTTCCAGCAGATTCCAGCTTTCCAGACACAAGTTACCCACAGTCTTGTGATATTCAGAGGAGGGAACATGGCTCTGCACCGTACACTTTTGGCCATACTGCGGAAAATGTGACCACCCATTCGCAGAGAGACAACCGGCATCGTTCCTCGGCCACACCGGAGATGCATGCCAAGGAAGAACCCGAGGACTTCCCACCTGGAGTTGGGCCACAGGATGTCAAGGTGAGGAAGGAGGTAGAGGAATATGAAAAGATACAAGATTTGCTGAAAACACTTGGCTTAGACCTGGGTGTGGCCGAAATAAGCAAGATGGCCGCCAGGACGCAAGAGCGCCTCCACGGTCCCACCCCTGCAAAGAAGACCCCTGCTGGCCGGCAGTCGGATAGAAAGCACCGGAGCCGTAGTAGGAGTTACAGCAGCAGCAGTGGCAGCAGCAGGAGCTCCAGTCGCAGTCGGAGTAGCAGCCGAAGCAGGAGCAGGGAAAGCCGAAGCCGAAGTAGCAGTTTCAATCGCACTTCAAAACAGAGCCGGAAAAAGCAAGTTTCCCCAGAACAAAGATCTCCACACTCACACAGTCAGAACAAGAAAGAGGCTCAACCTGCCGTCACAGAAAGCAGATGGCCTACGACACCCACTGTGGGTCCCGCGACACAGGCATATCCGTCCCAACCCAGCCTCCCGGCACATCAAGTGCCCCCATACCCACCCCCACGGGGAGTAATGCCACCTGACTTCCCTCCACACGGTTACGATGCATATGGCAATTATGTTCCATATATGCCCCCGGGATGGCCGATGTACCCACCTCCAGGTATGCCAGTACCTCCTCCCAGTCCAATGGAACACTACAGCCTAAATGCCTATGAGCGACCCTTTCTTAAAGTGGTTAAAGCTGGGACAAGTGAGAGTAAAAACGACAATAAAAAAGGTTAGTGACCTTAAAAATTAGTCACCTTCATTTATATATAGCGCTTTTAACAATACAGATTGTACTCGGCCTCTTCACAAGGAGTTGCTTGAATGAGTAGTTCATAGTAAAATTCTAATTCTGCCATTATGTACTCGCCCTCGTGCCATTTCAAACCGTATGCTGTTCAGGGCTCAAGACTGTGACCAAATGGTTGCATTTTGTGTTTTTTTTTAAATTTTGTTAGAGGTTGCACTGGTGCCACCACCACATTGCCCAACTAATAAGAACTGCCTTTTATGTTGCATATAAAAAAGATCAAATGGCAAACGAAACAAAAGCGGAACGAAACCTCACTACTCGTTTGAGTTATGCAGTGCGGGCAGTTTATCAGCTCAGACCAATAATAAGCCGCGTTTCCACCGAAATTACCCGGAACAATTTGTCCCAGGAACTTTTTTCCAAGGAACTTTTTTTGCCCCAGACCGGTTGCTTTACACCGCGGTCTAAAGTACCGGGAAGATTATAACTGCGCTCGACTGCTTCTCCCAGTCTGCGACGGACAGTAATCAGTTTTGATCGCCACATTATAATAAATATGGAGGAGATTCAAACTGTGCTGAGGTTGTTTGTGATGTATTGGTTTACTAACGAGGTAATTAACAAAACGGCAGAAAAGAGACGAGCACTGCTACTAAAGCGTGTTCAGAAAGCTCGTAATGCTAGATATAAATTAGACGATGCGGACATTGACCGTGAGACGGCTGGGACGAACGCGCAGAAAATTTCCTGTTACACAAATACGCTTAAAGCCTGAACCTCGTCATCGGTCATATTTGCAGACAGACAACTCTTACTGCATGAAGCCACGAACCGCAATAGATTTTTTAAAAATGCCGGTTACAATCATAGACAGTATATACACGGTTAAAATAGAATGCTGCGTGGAGTCCTCCAATCAAAATGCGGCGTGAACACGACCAATCAGCATGTTCAGCGCACAAGTCCCACCCCCGAAAGTTCCTGAACTTTAAAAAAGTACTACCTCGCCAGCAGGGACTTTCGGAGGGGGAAATATTTACCCGGAACTTCATTTAGACCCTGATTCCTGCGGTGTAAACACACCGAGTACCAGCCCACAGTTCCTAGTTCCTGGGGAAAGTTCCCGCGGTGGAAACGCGGCTATGTGCAGTGCAGTACCTGCGAGCTCAGAACAGGTACTCTCGGGAAGATCTCGATCTTGCAACACTGTGCTGGGAGATCCAGTGAGACAGCGTTTTAATATGACCAAGAGTTGTCTGTTATAAACCATATCAGATCAAACAGTGCTGACCAGGAGATACATTGTGCCATGAACAAACGAGTTATAGAAGGCTTTTCAGTCCACAAATCACCAACATTCATCATGGATTTAATGTAGCAATGCTAACTGCAACCGCGGTATTGTGGCAGAAATAGTCTAATGTAGGCATTATTCATTTCAGGGTTCGTACCACCTTTTGAGAATTAAATTCAAGCACTTTTCAAGGACTTTCAATTGCTTCACATTTTTTTTCCAGCACTTAAAAGCTCCAAATATTACATCAATTAAATTTAATTTTTAATATGACGACCAAAAAAATAAATACATTTTCTCTATAAAAAATTGTTTTTTACATGTTACTGTTGTTAATAAGTTAATTTTATCTGCATCCCAGCTCAAGCTCAGTGCTTTACTTTCAAATGTGCATTTCCAAGAAATAAACATGTATTTTAGTTGCACTTATTAATGCAGAACAATTGTAATTTTATGATTAAATTACCTTTATGATTCAGGTGCTGGCGCCACCATCTGTAGAGCTTAGTGGCACGGGTGCTACTGCTCTCAAATGTTAGTCTGGAGCCCTTTCGTTGGTTCAGTTGATAAATTTTTGAAGAATCGTCACACAGGTCTATTCTAATGACTGCATAGTGACTATGTCTGTCAAGCTAATAAATTATCACAAATGCACCATAAAGCAGTTCTTATCTATGAATTGTTGTAGGCCATCTGATAACTTAACATAATTTAAAGTCATTGTTCTCTGCAAATCAAAATTTAAAGTTATTTTCTGAAAATCTTCTAGTCTACGGCACCTCTCAATTCTGATTTTGAGAATGATACTCAAATGTAAAATAACACCTCACTTTATGAATAAAATATACATTACAAATATAGTTACAAGAATCCAGTCAAGAACAGAGAGTGAATTTTCTCTTTGTCTTTTGTTGTTTGATTAAGGTTATTATTATAGAGCAGGATTGTTATTAGGCTGTTACACATGCGTTTGTCAACTGTTTACGTTCACTTAAAGGTGCAATAGGTGATCTGGGAAATGCTAACTTTAGCCTGCTAGCATTGAAAGCCATACCTTCTCTTAGGGCTGCACGATTCTTGCTAAAATGTGAATCACGATTTTTCTCCATGGGAATTGAGATCACGATTCTCTTACACGATTCTCATTTTTTTTAACCAAAATGTATTGCACTCAAGTACAAAAAAAAACTAAAAAACACAGGACATTCAGTATAATAAAGTGCAGGTCTGCAGGAGTAACAAAAAATCGTCTCTACTCTCTTTTCTTTATTTTAGACCCCTTAAAGAAAATAATTCGTTTATATTATGGGCTCATCTGATTTTTTGTACATAGCCTATTTGTTAGGATTTTAGTATCATAATGATTAGGCTAATAAATGCATGCACAATTATCCGTGAACTTTTTTTTTTGAACAAATGCCTTTCAACTTGTGTGTGCAAAATTCAGAATTAAATTAATGTGCAGAAATTTGTACAAATAGAGAGTAGGCTATAGGCCTACTATAGGCCTACTGTTGTAGCCATTAAAAAAAAGCGTGTTTCATATTTGTTAAAATTTTTTTTCCCCATTTATGTTGATTTATGAAAAGTGAACAGCACGACGAGTAAGATAGGATGCGCAATATGAGACATGGAGCGGGTCAGACATGATTTTGACCGTTGAAGTTGAAGTTGTTATAGAAAGCCTTTCTTTAAAGTGAATTTAGTTTTGTATAAATTGTATCTTAATTTTAATAAATTTTTCATCAACCAATTGCCTGTATTTAATGAATAGGCCGCCGAAACAAATATAACGGAGGCGCCCGCGCGCTCACTTGCACGTAAACTAGAGCACATCCCAACTTAACGAAACTCAGTGTATGCCTCACACAGACATGACAAATACATCAAATACACAAAGCTTGAAATGTCTTTAAACGAAATAATTCAAAACGAAAAAAGAAAAAGGCTAGGATACTCTCTGATTATGTAATCCATTATTAGGCTTATTTATGTGCATTTCTCTCTATAAGCGCGTTCACACGGAGATGGCGATCGTCAACTTCATCTTTGCAGCCGAGTCGACACTTTTAGAGAAAACACTTGTTTATTAATAAAAATCAATACATGTCACCGGATTTACATATGCACGCACACATATTATTATTTCGAAATAACGAGATATTGTGTTGAAATAACATTATTATTAATAATAGCCTACATCTTTTAGAATAGGCCTATTTGATTGAATGCTGAATGTTGCGCTTGTTCAATTTAATAAAATTAAAACTTTAATTGTGATCATTAACATAACTGAATATTAAATATTTAGTGACCAAGTTTTGCGCAGCTCCCCGTCAATGATCTAGCAGCACCCACTCAGCACATGGTGTCCCTGCAGAGAAGCTACGTAGGCAGTGTAATTTTTATTTATTTATTTATTTATTTGTTTTTTCGTTACCGCCAACCCCCGTTTTGAGTCGCCGGATCCCCCTCTGCGCTCCGGGACCTCCCACTTTACAAATTAAGCACTGCACGGAAGTGAATCGCCATCATTAAGAAATGAGATCGCATTTATGTTTGAATCGAGATCGTGATTTTTTTTTCGATTATTCGTGCAGCCCTACCCTCTCTGCAAATCACCGTCCAAAAGACATGCCTCCTCCAAAACACATGAATGCGCACAGACCTGAAGCAAGAGACCAGAGACAATGTTATTGGATTACATCATGTGTCATTCACATGTGAGAGAACTTTACAGTATAGTGAGTAACAGTACTACAATAGCGAACGTAAAAATTGAATTAGATGCAAGCCTTGGCCAAAAATACATTTTGAAATAAAATAATAAATATTGAGGCTCAAACATCCATTTTATAAAGAGACATGCGTGTTTATTTGAGCACTTCCGTCAATAAAAATTCACACTAAAGCCTGTAAAGCATTGAAATAAATATCAGTAAATAATATTAACTTAAATATAATAATATAATAAAGTTCAATATTTAAAAAAACATTAGTTTTAATTTGTTGATCAAATTTGTTTAAATCATTTGACTGAATTGTTTATCATTTGGATTTGGATTTACGCCTTGAATTAAAACATTCAAGCCACTTTAAACAATTTAAACATAAGAACACTCTAAAAAAAATTTTTTTGGTATTCGTGGAAAGCATGCACGCAGAAATCGCTCGCTGCTCTTGACGGAGTAATTTTTGTAGCTTTAATAAGATTCATCCATATTTATTTTATACAGTGCAGCAGACAATGCAGTGTTACTTTACATTAAAGTATTATGGGTTAAAAAAACAATGAAACCAATATTTATTTCATTTCATTTTTTGTGGTGGGGCCAGTGAACATTTTTGGCAGGACAAGTAGAAAATTCTTCAAAAATGTCTCCTTTAGTGTTGCAGAGAAGAAATAAGTCATGGTTTCATGAAATGACATGTTGGTGATACGATTTTTGGGTGATTTAGACTTAGGACATTACAGTTAAACTAACATGATTTGATGATCCTTTCAGCATCTTCTAAATCGGATGCTGTGGCCTCTAAAACGATCACCACTGACATTAAGATGAAAGAAATGGAAGATAAGAACACCGCCAGCGAAAAACAAAAGGTAATTCCCATGAAATTTGAAGGAACAATTGGATTTGTAGGGTTAGGAATCAAGAACTGTTTTTTTTTTTCTTCTTTTTTTTCTTGAACTTTCTTTGATCAAAAGCAAAATTGTTAAATGCCTCATGATTCACATCTGTTTTTTTGTTGTTTTTTTTTTTTTTTTTGCTGGATTTTTTTTTTTACGGTCTAAATAAAATTCTATCTTAGGTCATGGAAGAGCTTGAAAAACTAAAAAAGGAAAAAATAATGCGACACAAGAGAAAAGAAAATCTTTTAAAGGATGTGGAGACATTGAGAAAGCAACAAGGTATTTCCCTCTAAGTGCAAATTGGAAGTGTTTTCTTTATCATATTTAAGGGCTCATTGTATTATACAGTGTTTGTTTTGATCCTTTAGGGGAGCTTCTTCGAAAGAAGCGAAGGGAGAAGGATGGACACAAGGACCCTCTTCTTAAAGAGCTCGGTCAGCTCCAAGAGGACGCGATGGCCCAAATCTCTAAGTTGCGTGCTGAACAGAGAGAGGCAGATCAGAAACATGAAGAGCTGGTCAAAGTGGCACTTATTCTCGGTATAGACTACAAAGACTCGAAGAGCTATGGGGACTACGAGCCGCAGCCCCCTCCGATTAAGAAGGATTCAACCAGAAGCCCAGAGAAATCAGGGGCCAAAACCAGCACCTCATACACTAAGGTAGAGTTGCTAATTCTGTTATAGGAAAGGTACTTGCTCTTGATTGGCTTTTTCATAGTCAAGTCTTATGGTGTGTTCAGAGGATGTCGGTAAGATCGTATTTACGAGTTGAACGCACAGAGTTGTAAATACAAGTGGGAAGCTTTGGATTTTCTTTGAGTCCCGGGGGCTGTTCTTCGTACCTCGCTTAATACATCCGAGACGATTTGACAGATGCCAGATCTTCTAATCCTGATAACTGATCTCTGGCTAATTTGGTTATTAAAGGGATAGTTCACTTTAAAATTAAAATTATGTCGTCATATACTCACCCGCCTCAAGTTGTTTCAAACCTGTATGAATTCTTTCTTCTGCTGAACACACAGGAAGATATTTTGAAGAATGTCAGTAACCAAACAGTTAACTGGTCCCATTGACTTCCATAGTAAGAAAAAAAATAAATATGATTTATGAATATATGATATATGAAAGTATATGATGACAGAATTTTCATTTTAAAGTGAACTATCCCTTTAAAACAAATTAGCAGATTTTATTTAAATATCTGTATTAAGTTGTCTGAGATTACTGCGTGTTCTTGTGTTCATTAGTAAGGGCAGATATATCAATACTCGAAACCATGATCAGCAATGCAGTGATTGGCTGGCGGCAGCAGCGACGTAATGACGACGTCATATTAAAACATCACACACCTGACGAAAAACTTGCCAAATTTCTAGACCTTTTTAAGGAAACAGCCAAGCCACCAAATGACATAAGTTATAATAGATAGATAAACGTGTTCTTTTTTTTTTACATGATTTCCAATTATTTCCATGATTTCTAGTATTTGTACAGGTTTTACATTTTTGTTGTAATTAGCAGTTCATTTAATTTGACCTGTGAAGCAGATTTGTTATCTGACTGCAGTAATGAGTCTAAAGGGTCAAGAACAATTTTCTAATGTTTCTTAAAGTTATCTGCATCAAGCCACTCCCATAATACCTGTTCAAATTAATGCGCGGCATATAATCTCATACTCATAATGTACAGTTAGTCTGAGTAAATCTGGCTGTCTCAATATTATGATACACAACATTATAATATTGTTTGCAAATTATTGTTAAATTATTATAGTCCCTGGTTCGTCTAGGAACTCTTGTAAGAAAGTAGCAGTGGCTGGGACAGACTTTAAGTGTCCCCTCCGCTTTAAGATGCGATCTAATCTTGTTTACATTAAATAAGCCTGATCCCGAGCAGGTTTGAGCTTATGGACCTGTTGCTATGACAGCAACTCTAGGATGAGCTTCGAAGAACCTAATAATCCTGGATCATGTCAAATCGTCAACAGTGAAATCCAGCTAATTGAGTAATCCACGTGCGAAGAACTGACCCCTGACCTTTACTTGTTAGGGTTGTGTCAGTGAGAAACCAGGTGGATTACCACAATACAGACTCAATACAGTTTACTGTAGCTTCTCAAATAAATTTAAAGCAAAACACACCTTATGCACTTTCTTTATTGATTTTCTAGAAGTAGAGTTTAAAAACCTTGCTTTATTTTTGTGTAGTTAATTAAGAGAAAGTCCCCCGCCCTCTTGCTCCAATGAAAGTGACATAAACATGACTTCCCAACTCGTAAACACAAACTTCCCAGGAGCAGTTGAATGCACCATTTAGACTGCCATTTCAAAGATGATCTCAAGTGGCATTTAATTCTTGCCAGTGATTCCACAAAACATTTAAGCAATTTTTTAAGTGAATCATCATATTTGTTGCCAGTAAATTTTCTCAAGTTTTAGCGCTAAAGAAGTGGTTCCCATCCCTGGTCCTACTAACACTGCACATTTTTAAATGTCTCTTTGGCTACGTCTACATTAATCCGGATACATTTGAAAACGGCGTTTTCGTTTTAAAAACGCTCTCCGTCCACACTAGCGTTTTCAGGCGTTTTCCGACGTTTCAGTGTGGAGGAGAAACTTCTAAATTCACCTTTACTGCGCATGCGTGAAACCTCACAAAAGCTCACCGAGATGATACAGATGGAAAAATAAATAGTAAAGTTATCGCACAATTCTTCTAACAGGATCATTTTATTTAGCAAAATATCTCACAATTCACTGATCGCACTTAGTCACTGTATGTTTGGTCTAAAACGCAACTGCTCTCCTGTATTGCCGCAGGACTGCAAATGTGAGAACATTTACTGTCATCTTTGCAGGACTGTGATATGAAGAGTGTACTAAATAACAGATTTTAGCAACAGTGTAAAAGTGAAAAGCACATAACAGACACAATACCGGTAAGCATGAATATCTATTGGTACAACATGGATCACATGACTAAACTTACGTCATCGGTTTCAAATACCTCCGGCTTCACAGTCCACACTACAACGCGAAAACGGCGTTTTCAAATTTACCCGCTTTGGAGAGCGTTTTCCAAAAGCTACGTTTTAGTTGACTTAGAGAGACTTGTAAAATGTGCTGTGGTGGGGGTACTTCACTCCAGGACCAGGATTTGGAAACTATTTTTTCTGCCCAAAAGAAAAAATGTTAAATTATTAAACTAAAGTATTTAAAATAATGTTCACATAAGATGAAGACTCCTGTCATATCAGTAGCCTGTTCAAAGCCGTTTTACTTTACATAGAGCAGAGGTCTTCAATCCTGCTCCTGGAGGGTCACTGTCCTGCAGAGTTTAGTGCCAACCCTAATCAAATACGTCTGAATCAGCTCATCAAGCTCTTCAGGATCTCTTGAAAATACAAATGCATGTGTGCTGAAGCAGGTCGGCACTAAACTCTGCAGGACAGTGGCCGTCCAGGAGCAGGATTGAAGACCTCTGACATAAAGGATCGGCTCATGGGGTGATCATAAGGCCAAAATGTATTTGGTGATTGTTTTCACAGATGCTTTTTAGTCGTTCTCAAACTTTTCTGGACAAGTACCACCTTTGATCAAATCAAACCATCCAAATAGCACATAGTCACCGGGCAAATCTTTTTGAGTGCTAGGTTAAGGACTAGATAATGCCATATTTTGATTAAGATATACCTGATTAATCATGCTGCATGCCTTTACAGATCTGTGGAAGGAACCCGAGATGTAACATTTAAAAAAATGCATATGCCACAATAGTAACTTTTATAAAGGATTACAATATGCATACACTGACATGTAACATTGGTATCAAAGCTTGCATTTACTTTTAGCTCCTAAATGCTTACTTTAAGAGTAAACAGAACAACATGCTGCTTTTTTATTGCTCTTTATAGCACATAGAATAAAATGTGCAGCCTGAGAGTGGTCAACACCACATCAATTTGCATCCAGCCTATGCATTGGAGTCGTAGATGCACAAAGCTATGTTTAAATTATATATGATATGACTATAAATGACTAACAGGATGATGTCGAGGATTTTGTGCAGAAATAATCCTGAGCGTCATTGACAAAAATTGTATCTTCTAAAATGTGTGGTCAGTACCACCATTACCTAAACACAAGAGTATGTGTGAGCGTGCACTTAAAAGCTATTTCAATACCCAGCATATTGATAGCGGCTCCTTGATCCCTGCAAAGTATATAATTGCAAGAGAACGCAAAAGCATTGAAATGTTTTTTTTTTTTTTTCATCTCGTATTTTTTTTCCATTACCGTGTCTCTTTAGAGCAGGCATGGGCAAACTCTGTTCTGGAGGGCCGCTTTCCTGCAGAGTTTAGCTCCAAACCTAATCAAACACCTGAAACAGCTCATCAATGTCGTTAGGATTGCTAGAAGGCTACAGGCAGGTGAGTTGTATCAGGGTTGGAGCTAAACTCTGCAGGACAGTGGCCCTTCAGGACCGAGTTTGCCCATCTCTGCTTTGGAGGCTCAGTAGAATGCGTCATTTCCTTTCCGAACATAATATTCGGCTTCGGGCACATCCCTGATTTAAGTATAGTAACTTTCCAGATTTGTGTACCACCCGAGGTACTTTGTGTACCGCTGGTGGTATCATAGCATACCACAATTTGAAAACCACTGTTTTAGTCCTTACAGTAATTTACCTGGAATCATATCTGCAAGATTTTCTTGTATTTATATTGCAAACATTTTAGTGTGGGCGAAAATCATATATTTGTCTTGTTACTCATTTTATAAGGATATTCATTTCTATTTATATTTTGAGGGGTTACTCCAAGGTAGAGACAATGTTTATAACTCCTGCTAAATAATTACGCTGGTCTAAAACACAACTGTTTGGAGATTGGCGACACAGGACATCATCATCTTCTGTAATATAGGAATGCATCAATTTTAGGGATTTTATTTCTATAGCATAGGCTTGTCTACTCGTAGCTGGTAGATACTTATTTCTTAATTTGCATGTAACCAGTTATAACTACTCCCTATAGTGATTAGAAATATTTATTTTAAGAAAATGTTATTCTTATCTTTGTTTTTCTGCTACAGCAAATATATTTATTTCTCAAAAATCGAAAGATGGTCACTGCAAAAGTGTATTGAAATCTTGAAATTTTTTGTCCTTTTTTTGCATTGGTGCTTTTTTGACTAATTTAATTTGTTATATAATATAAAATCCATTTCAATTACTTTTTAAAACCATTTATTTTACAATAGTCAATTAAATTCAAGTAGTAAACCCATTGGGTGACTTCTCCCCGACTGGAAACAGATGGCCTATTTTGCAAAGGTAAGTGTCCTATGACAAACTTTAATGATTGACAATTAGGATTTGAAGTGTTATATTCATTTCTTTGAAAAGCTTCTGCTCATTCTTTTAAACTTGGGTTCCTCAAGAGTATTTGATTAATTTTTTCTTCTTCTTTATTTTATTGCTTGCTTAGTGACTTTTACTTATGCATTTTTTTGTACTGCCTAAAATCATTTAGGTAGCCTCCTCAAAAGCAAGAGCCTCTCCTGAAAAACCCAAGTCATCTCCTCAGTTGAGCAGCCATTCCCTGGACGCTGCTGAGCAGTTTGAGTACTACGATGCGGGAAACCACTGGTGTAAAAACTGCAATGTTACCAGTGGTTCAATGTTTGATTATTTCATGCATTTGCACTGCAAAACCCATAGAAAGGTATGTGTGCTCATATATATATATATGTAATGAGATTTTTTGTTTGTTTTGATTATGTTGTTTATTTCTGCCAGTTGCATCTGCTTCAGTCATCCATTGTTTTGCTCTCCTATAGACTCTAGATCCTTATGAAAGACCTTGGGCAAAATCAGAGAGTGAAAAGAAACACCAAGGTGGAAAGAGGACTTCAAAGCCAGCCAAAGGTAATGCCTTTATAAGATGTCATTGTTAGTCCTAAAACAGATTCAATATGTTAAAGATAAAGTAATGCATTTGGTTCAACACATGCAACTATAAGGAACTGGAATCATTAAGTGGAATCTGTGGATCAGTGAACCAGAATCGTTAAATTCTTCATGATTCCTTTCCCTAATGGGTGCCATGTTGATTGCAGTGATAGAAACTGTAGTTTTCTTGCAGTGTGCCTCATCATTGGAACAGAGCAAGGGTAAATGACCAGCCATCAAAAATCATTACACACTATTGGTAGTTATTTAATTCTTGTTGTATTCCCTCTTCTAGGCTCCGAGTTCTTGATCCCTGTGAGGGGATTCTTCTGCCAGTTATGTGAAGAGTTTGTTGGTGATCCCATTTGTGCTGAGGCCCATGTCACCTGCCATACTCACAATGAGAGATACAAGGTAACCATCACATATGATATTCATAATAGCTTTGACTAGGGTTGGGATATGACTGCAATTTATTCATTTGTTTGACCAGATGTGATTGCCTCATATGTGTTTGATTTTGTCAACAGACAAAAATGTATGAAAATCCCCTCTATGAACAAAGGAGGAACCTGGACCGTCAGGCTGGCGTAGAGAGCCAAAAGAGTTCAGAGCACAAACGAAAACGTGAAGACGACGATCAGGATATGAAGAAATCCAAACACAGCAAAGGAGGAAAAATGTCAAGCAATGAAGTGGAGACACAACCACAGTACAGCAAGGAAGAGGAGTACAAGAACACCAAAGAGAATGAGAATAAACTTAAGGAGAAATACAAGAAAGAGGATACAGATAAACTGAAATACAAGGAGGATGATGAGAGATTCAAGATGAAAGAGGAAGAGAGAGCCAAGTATAAAAAAGATGATGATGAACGAAACCGGTTCAAGAAAGAAGAGGAATCCACATATAGGTACAGGAAGGAAGAAGGGGAGAGATCCAGGTACGAAGGGGACCGATATAGAAACAGAGATGATGATGAACATAGTCGGTATAAAGAAGAGGACGACAGATATAGAGTTAGAAAGGATGACGATAGGGGCCGATATGGTAAAGAAGAGGAGAAGACCAAGTATGGAAGAGAAGAGGACAAGAGATACAAATACACTCGGGAGGCCGAGGATAAGAAGTCAAAATTTAAAGATGAGGACTATGGGAAGTGGCCGAAATCAAAGTGGGACGGGGACGAAGAAAGTAATGGCAAGTATGAAAAAAAGGAAGATAAAACACTGCATCAGAAGGGCAAGGGTGGTTATTATAAAGATGACCAGGAGAACACAGGGAAGTTCATTGCTAAAGATGTCAAAGGAGAGCCAGAAAAAACCAGCGAGCCTCCTAAAGTCTTATGTGGCCCGAGCCCTGCCTTGCTTGCTAAACTTCGCAAGAAAAATGAGGATGCTGCTGGTCGGCCTGGCTTTGGGAAGTTCGGTCGGAAAAAGCCACAGAAGACCACACTGGAGAAGGAGGCAGAGAGGATGGCGGCGCAATTTTTAAAGGAAGATGAGGCGCCAAATGAAAACGCAGATACTGGGCTAGATCCTTTTATTAAGTCTATAGCTGCTGCAAAATCCATTGCTATGAAATTGTCAGGAAAGGTTGTGCTTCCCCCCTCTTGTGAATGGCTAGCATACAATGAAAATGCAAGTTATCCTAATCTACCGCCTCCCATATCTCCTATGGTTATTAGGAAGTCTTTTACAGGTGTGCAAAATAAACCAACACAACCTGCTGCTTGTGACAAATCTGCTGGTCCTATAACAGCAACTCAGACAGGCCCAGCGTTGTCAGCAGACCTCATCTCCAAGGCATTTAGTGGAGAAGAGGTGCAATTAAAACACACAAAGCCCTCTGCCAAGCCTGTAGATATCTTCAACGTATCCGTACCACTTCCATCTCCCACTGCAGCGCCAAAAGTGGTAATTGCTGCTAAGATGAAACCTGTTACTCCCAGTGAATGTGTTGTCACTCTTGAGTCCGATGTGGCTGTTCCTGGAGTGCCTGAGGATGAGCAGAAGCTCACCATAATCCTTCGTCCTCCTCCTCAGCTTCCTTCTAATGCCAGGGACCCGTCCCCCAAAATCGTAAAGCCAAAGACCACTCTTGCAGCAGGAAAAGCAAAAGATTTGTATGACATTTTTTACAGTAGTAGCTCTGCTGTTAAAACTTGTGTCAGTGCCAATCTTGGTGACAAACTAGAATCTGCATTTACACCTCCAGACAGTGGCTCCAGCTTTAAAGAGTCCAACAATAAAGACAAAAGCGCTAGTTATGTTGCTCAGAGCGAAGAACCCCCCAAGAACAAGGACTCAGAAGTTGCCCAGAAAGTGCTATCCCCCATGTACGTGGATTCAAGAATTGCAGAGAGGGAAGAACCCCCCAAGAACAAGGACTCAGAAGTTGCCCAGAAAGTGCTGTCCCCCATGTACGTGGATTCAAGAATTGCAGAGAGGGAAGAACACCCCAAGAATGAGGACTCAAGAGTTGCCCAAAATGATAAACCCCCCAAGAACGAGGACTCCGTTGTCCAGATTGAAGAACCCCCCAACAAGTCCTCAAGAGTTGCCCATTGCGAAGAGCCCACCAAGAACGAGGACTCAGTTGTCCAGATTGAAGAACCCCCCAACAAGTCCTCAAGAGTTGCCCAGTGCGAAGAGCCCACCATGAACGAGGACTCAGAAGTTGCCCAGAAAGTGGAATCCCCCAAGTACGTGGATTCAAGAATTGCAGAGAGAGAACACCCCAAGAATGAGGACTCAAGACTTGCTCAAAAAGATGAGTCAGACAGTGACTCAAGCTGTAAAGAGTCTAACAATGAAGACGAAAGCGCTAGTGATGTTGCCCAAAGTGAAGAACCCCCCAAAAAGGAGGACTCAGAAGTTGCCCAGAGAAAAGACCCCCCCAACAGGCCCTCAAGAGTTTCCCAGAGAGAACCATCATCTGAGAACGAGGACTCAGAAATTGCCCAGCGCGAAGAACCCCCCAACATGTCCTCAAGAGTTGCCCACAGCGAAGCATCTCCCAAGAGCGAAGACTCGAAGGTTGGACAGAGCGAAGAATCTCCCAACACCGTGGACTCAAAATTTGAGCAAGCATTTGAGGATGCATTCTTAAAACCTGAGATTCAAAAAGACGACAACTCCAAAGAGGAAGATCTTGATCAACAAGTGCTTAAATCTATTGAAATCTCTTTGGGGGATGTAACTGTGATGGACGTTAATAGTGTGGACCCAATACAGATAAATAACGAAGAGGAAAACCCTCTGGAATCTGAGGAACCCATGTCATTCTCCCCCCTTCCTGGTTCTTTTACTGAGCAACTGAACTTGGACACATTTGAATTCAGTTTTGAGCCTTTGTAAAGGACCTTCCAAGAGTAGGTTTAGGGATGTATATGTTACCTCTGAATGTAAATAAGTGATTTTCAAGTATTCTTTGTAATTGCTTGATTCAGTTAGAATGTTTCATGTCTATTCTTAACCTTTTGGCAGGTAATGCCAGTGAAAGCGTGGACTGAAAAGCATTCATTCTGAAGTGGGTGCTGGGGAAGGAATCCCTCTAAGAGAATGAAAACGTACATCAAGTAATGAACCCTAAATATGTGTAAAAGTTTCGCTATCTTGTCAAAAGCACCTGGTGTTGAGCTACATGTTTTCGTATTTTGTTTCCAGCAGAAATCATTCCTTTTTCCCCAAAGGTAATGTAAAACATAACGAATATGATGTGTATTAAAAATATCAGACTCTAAATCCATTTCTTCTGTTCGTTCCATTTAAATCAATGAAGATATTTTAATGCAGGAGCCACAAAGATCCAGGCTCAGAGAAGAGAAATGGTGTGGAGTTCATGCTTCAAGGACATGCATTCACAACTTTGGCCAGAAAATGTCAAGGCTTGGCCTCTGTAGTTTTATTACCCTGTGCTGTGTATTGATGGCTTTTCCTTCCGGTTTCTTTTTTTTTTTTTTATGAACAAATGTGTTATTATAATGTTCACATTGCTACCATGATACTTTAGCATCTACAAATAGTTGGTGTAATTGCACAAGTTCTGTGCTAGCTCAAATAAATCACAGCAACCCTTTCTGTCTTTGCTTCTTATTAATATGCTTATTGCTGCTGGTAGACTTGTGCATTTTTATTTTTACATTTTTTTTTTTTACATTGTGCACACATTGGGCCTCATTCATGAAACTGGACAGATTGCATGTGTACATGGTTCATAAAGCTATTCTAAGGTAATTGTTCACATTGATTGAAACCGTTTGCATAAAGCCCTGTTTTATGAACATTATACACAGAAACCCATTCTGCTCCTGTTTTATGAATGGATCACATTGTGCTCTGTATTTAGTTATTTGCATGTGCACCAAATATAAGTGTAGATATAAATGCAATTTTTTTTTATTACAAGTAGAACACTAAAATGCTTCAACTGCTTTTGTTTAACATATTGAACATGGGATTACTGAACTTGTATTGCTTGTTAATATAATTGTGCATTGTTTGCATACAAATAGTTTTCCAGATATGAATAAATACTGAAAGGAATATTTACACTTGAAGATTAATAAGGTATTATAAGAATATCACTGTTGAGAGAGGGATTTTCTAGAGATATAGGTTGACTTGTTTACATTGTGTTTTAATGACAGTAATATTACAGTTGACATCTGCATCCAGGGAGGAACTATAACATCAGCAAAAATGAAGCTGCTGCTTACTACGGAGGTAAGTGTTTTGCCTCGACTGGTTTTGGTCTTTTAACGTGCATTAATAAATATAATTCATGTACATTGGAGAAGCTTATTCTACGAGCTAGAATAGCCTATTTAAAAAGATAGTTCACCCCAAAATGAAAATTAATTCTCTTAACTTTTTTCTGTGTAAGAAAAGTTTTTTTTTCTTTCTTCTTCTTCTCTATAAACCTTGTCCGTACATTGATAGTCAATGGAGTCTAATGTGGACCCCAGCTTTCAACATATATTTTGTGTTCCGTAGAGAAAAATCATACTTTTTTTTCTTCTTTTGGCTGTGAACTATCTTTTATATCAACTAGCTGTTTATTCACTAATGAATGGGTTACGAAGAGTAATATTTGAAAAATAAGTTAACAGTTACAACACTTGAGTTTGGGACCCCACAAATAATGAAAATTGTGTTTTCTGTGTTTCAAATAAATGCTTGTGAATAAAATTGTGTTTCTGTTTTTTCTTCTCTAAATTGAATGTGTAGTCGTTTCGAAATCGATAGAGAAATAGGCTATATCACCAATAGATGGCACTAGATGCTTCTGTATGGATATTTTTGACGGAATCTTTAGAAAAATATGAAGTATGTTGAATGTATAATATACATTATATATATATATATATATACACACACTTATGTTATATTAATATATAGGCCTACACATATTTATGTAGGCCTAGTTTAAATATACAAACTGAAACCGTGTCAATAAGCCATTATATAATGGATAAAGATGTGTAACGCTTGTTCTAAAGCCAAAGAAGTGCGTTATATTTCGTTAGAGAAGACCCAAATGTCGTGAAGTGAACCATGAGTTTAACCCTGTGTGAATAAGAAACTTCCAGTGGAATCCTCTATGCAGTAAACGGATTTTAAATGAATAAAACAATAAATAATACCCTTAGTACAGCCTATCTGATAACAATTATTCTCAAGCTGAACCAGATGACTGCAACTGCATCAAAATTCACAAATAAAAATATTTTAGCGGTTCAGCTCTTCTGCTCTTTACACCCAAAACACCCCCTGGAAGAGCCTATTCTGACATGTTCACGGTCAATGTCACCAGCACAAGCCTCCCTCCCACAATCAATTCCTCTTGTGACAATCTGCACCTTTAGATAAGTCGTCAACAACAGCTGTAGTCGCAGCCAGGACCCCGTTCGGGAACCTCAAGACAGTCTGGTTCCAGGAGCGGCCAATAGAAAAATTCCGCTATGCTGTTGCTAGCTAGTTTCGTGCTTTGTTGACCAATCAGGTTGTTGCTGGTGAAGGGAGGGCGCGTGAGCTGGAGGTAACAGTGTGCGCGAGAGCCCGAGTGCAAGGGAAGCCTTATCACGGAGGCACGGCTAAAGACAACATTTCCAAAATGCCGAATAAAACTAAAAAAGAGAAGGTAAAGTACAGATTATAATCATAACACATGTCTAATTAATGCGTACGAGAATTTGATTTACAACAATTATTCTGCAGCATTTGCTGGCGTTGTTTTTTTTGTGAGTGAAGGCCGCGCTAGCCCGCTAGTAAAAGGGCGCATTTGTGCCTGCATATCTTAAGTCAAAACACTGACAGTTACATGTCCAAAATAAATTTTAAATAACGAGAAAGCGTTTTCTTTAGCTCATCGTGACGTGTATTTAAAATATAAATCATATATGTTTGAAGGAATGCTCTTCGGGTGCTGTTTTACCCGGTGTTTGTTTTACAGATCAGTTTTCCATAGTGAGATTATGATCGGCCGTTAATATGTGAATACAGACGTATTAGTTGACAGATTGCAGCATAAGCTGGACACGCAAACATGTCTCCTGCATGAGTCAATGTTTCAGTGGACGGGCTGTGGGCATCGTTATATAAACGCTCGATATATGAGTGGACAAGTTTGTCACTGTGTATATGATGCTGGACCTATGTGAACTGAAATCATTTATCATTCCCAGAATGGCAGTCAATGTTTTGTTTATGTCATTGCCTGATTCAAAATGTAGTTCAAATTGGGCTTTTTGGGTGTCACCTGACCACCTGTCATATCAAGCCTGCAGCATGACTTGCCCATGATTTGACTTGCATATTGCAGACCCTTTTTAGATATAATAACATGGGCTTTAAGATTGAACAAAATCAACAGGAGCTGCAGTTATATGACTCATTTATTGGTTCTTTTTGTGGTCATTACAGGAACCAAGCAAATCTGCAAAAAGCAGCACGAAAAACAGTAATGCCGGTGGAGGAAAGGATGCTGGAACTGACAATTCAGAAGAGGTAAGAAGATGACAGTATTACAAAACAAATCTAAAAATATAAACTATTGCTCATAATGTGGACGTCTTGGCACAAATACTTGCTTGCTAAGTGTTGTAGCTGGGCTTTTTCACTTTCTCTTGAGCTTTCTCTTTCACTTTTTCACTAAAATTCAATTTCATTGACTTCTACAAGGCAGTGTACATTTTGCTTCGTAATCTCTGCGCTTTCTGTTGATTCTGCTGTTTTTTTTTGCAGCTGTTTATTCTGTATGTTACACACAGATGTTTTTCCAAAAACACATTTGACTTGTCACTTGTTTGCAGTGCATACTGTAATGCTGAGGATAGGTAAAGCCCCTTGCTATCTACCTTGCTTCCAGACATCCCCCATTTCTATTTCTGCTTTATTAACCAGTAAGATTGAAGTGGCTCTTTAAGTGGTGTTTTATTCTTCTATAAAAAACAATGCAAGTCCATCCATCCAATCCAAGCCCCCTCTTAAAATGAGCAAATGATCCTAGACTGTAGTGTAGGCCTGTCTGAATGTTATTAAATCTAATAGCAGTAGCTTAAAATATATTTTCAGATTATCTTAAGTAAATGGCAAGATACTGTATTCCTTTAACTGAACTTTGCACATTCAATCGCACAAAAAATGCCCCAAATCAGTAGGCTATTTATCATTAAAAAAAGTTGTTTTAATGCTGTCTACATTAAAGTATTTTCATAATGTGCCTGCATGTTTATTTCTTCAGACGACTGATTAGTGTCCTCCACAATTAACGTTTAGATATAAGGCAAATAGACTTGCAAACTATATTTACTGTAGAGTTGCCTTTGAATGTTTTTGAATCATTGTTTCTGTGGCATCCGTCAGACTTGTTTTTTAGACCCTAGTAAAGAAGCATTCAGTGTGATGAAGGAAAGGTTGTTTCATCTTTTATATTTTTAGCATTGTTAGTGATTTGCTAGATAATTACATTCGTATGCATTTAGGTATTGAGTTGTATCCCTCCCAGTGTGTGGTTGTATTGACATAATAGCTTGTCTCTGTAAATCCTGTTGGAACTGAAATATATCACTGTTGTTCAAAGTGATACAGACTGGCCGCGAGTGTGACGTAGCAGCGGGTGAAGTTTATTGATTCGGTCTATTTTAAGTCGGGCTCAGTCATGCAACCCCTGTGACTGGGGCCAGCTCTGCAATGCTATGGGCAGGCCTCGACATGTGTTTCACAACGGCAGTCGTTACACACACACACACACACATACCGCTTGTTGCTTGGACAGCGAGTGCCGCTTTTTTCTTCATTAAAATCGTTCAATGCATAAAGGATTTTTCCATGAGGGCACACATAGTCGTTTTGGAAACGTCACATGCATCTCATTTAGCAATTTCCTACAGCTCTCTGAGTCTGAACTGCTCCAGCCGTGGTGCTAGTAATACATTGCGGTTTAGCATTGACTCTGTGTTCCTATAAATAAGAGATTAGCTTTGATATTTAATCAATGTCCTTCTGATCAAAAGCTGTGTGAATAGTTTTTTTGCCTCAATTTTGGTGCCTGAGACTAATTTTGAGGATTGTGAAATATTTATTTTGTCGTAGGGCAAAATCTTGGTCAGCTTAGTGAGACATTCTCACTGGCGGCCGATTAATTGCCTTTGCAATTAATCTTAGCCTCACATGAAGGTCAGGCAGTGTCAACAATATAGTTTTAGGCTACGTCTACATTAATCCGGATACATTTGAAAACAGTGTTTTGTTTCAAAATGCTCTCCGTCCGTACTAACGTTTTCCAAAAGTTACTCATCTAAACTAAAACGTTCAAAAATGCTGAATTCACCTCACAGCGCATGCGTAAAAGCTCACTGAGATGATGCAGATGTAACAGACATAAAGTTCTCATGCTATTCTTCTGATCATTTTATTTAGCAAAATATCTAGGGCTTTAATCTCCCAGTCGATTATTGGTCGATACGTTCTGACTCGACCAAAATGCTGATTGGTCGATTTTTTTGCCGCGTTCATTTTATCAGTTTTGCTGCGTTCATTTCATCAGGTGGAAAGCACTAATTGCTAATGGGGGTGTTTTGCGAGCTGCACAGAGCGGCTGAAATTGTAGTGTCTGTCAGTTATTATAATACATATGACAAAAACAATTGTCTAAATTATGTTGCTTGTTCCTCAAAAGTTCTTGTGATGATATCACGAGTTGACAACATAATACTATTTTCGGAAATCATAGACCATGATATTGCGCAGATGCGCGTGATGCAACGCTGTCAGAGCCGACAGACTCGTGTGTCAGACTCATTTCAGTGCAAAATAATTTTATTTTAAACGATTTAATATACTGCAAATAGCCTACTAGTTTTTTTTAATGTTTATTTATAATTAATTTAGGCGGACAACAAGTACTGCGCACAGTGCGCAGCTAATTCATTTAACGTTTTTTTTTTTCCTAACGTAATTTTTAGTCGAAAATTTCAGGACTTCAGTCGACCAGGATTTTCTTTGGTTGATTACAGCCCTATAAATATCTCACCATTCATTGATGCGTCATTATATGTTTGGTCTAAAACGCAACTGCTCTCATGTTTTGAGCAATTGCAAGTCAATTTTCTGTCATCTTTGCGATATTAAGAGAGTATAAAATAACATATTTTAGCAACTGTGTGGAAGTGAATAGCACATAACATGCACAATAGTGGTAAAACATGCATATATATATAGGTTCAATATGCATCACATGACTAAACATGCGTCATTGTTTTCGCATACTTCGGTTTTCTCGGTCAACACTACAACGCCAAAACAGCGTTTTCGAATTCATCAGCTTTTCAAAAAGCTAATTTTCCGCAGGACAAAAACACCATCTCAGTGTGGACGAAAAGCCAGAACGGAGAGAAAAAGATGCATTTTCAAAAGAAAACGTACTGGTGTGGGCAAAGCCTTAGCTACTATTTATATCATTATAAATATTATCAACCACATTAAAGACGGTTGTTGTCACACAGTCTGCCTTGGCTTTTGCACAAAATCTCACTGGGTTCATATCGTACAGCTTGACAAGCAACATTGGTAAAGGACAGTCCCACTGTGGTAATACTGTAATTCTCACCTATGGTTTAACTGGTTTCTGTGATGCTCATCTTGCATTGAAGACATATTTATTTGATGGGTAGCTCAGGCTACTCATGAATGTTTAATGCAGGCTGAATCTAGAAATGGTAATCAGGAGGTATGTAGGTTAGGTTAGTTGTGGACTTCAACTCCCATGTGTTAGGGAGGCAGATTGTTGACTGATGTGGTGTGTTGCTTTGTGTTACAACAGTGGTTGCATAGGAGTTACAATGTTTTGCCATTGGAAAATACTTGTTTATAGTTGTATAAATGTATGTATGTGTGTGTATATGTATATGTGTGTGTTAGACCTAAGAATTGATTGTAAATGTGGACCTTCAGTTACTCTACAGAATAGATCTATACTAGGCATCATCAGTCAACAGAGGCTCACTGTAGATGTCAAAATAAATGTTCATTCATTGTATTTATTTGTTATTGCCTAAGTAATGTGTCCAATATGAGAAAAAGGAACAATGCCAAGGTTGAATTGTTAATGACTGTGTTTCTGCTCTCATTTCTGTTTTTGTTTTTCCTATTTCCATCCAAATTTTTTTTTACATTGTTGTTTTTAAAAAACAAATTAGTTGCTGTTCCTTATTACAATTTGGGCCTGAAATATATTTCTCATAATGGGGAGTTATTTTCACCCTGCTTTTCTCAATTATTCCAGTAAATATAATCAGGTGGAGCTCAATATTACATTAGAGCTAGTTGCTTCCCAGTGAGCTGTGACGCAGTTAGCTGACTTAAATTCATATTGTTTGGCAGATACTTTCTAACATTATGATAAATCAGTTATGACGTATAATGTGGATATGGATAAATACGTTTTAATATGTATATAAAAGTGTAAACAACTGTAATTCAAGGCATACTTGTTGATCTAGTGAAATAGAAAGAGAGAGACTTAGGCTAACAGATGCACTTTCCTGATGAAGAAGTCCGCTGTTTTAGACACAATAAATCAAAAGGTTACACTTTATTTTAAGGTGTCATTGTTACAGTGTAATTATATATTTAAGTACTGAGTAATATTAATTAACTACATGAACTAACTATAGGGATAGGGTAGGAATAGGGTTTGGTTGAAGGTTAGTTGCATGTAATTATGGGTCTAAATTAAGTTCCGGGTAAATATTTCCCCCTCCGAAAGTCCCTGCTGGCGAGGTAGTCCTTTTTTAAAGTTCAGGAACTTTCGGGGGGTGGGACTTGTGCGCTGAACATGCTGATTGGTTGTGTTCACGGCACGCCGCATTTTAATTGGATGACTCCACGCAGCATTCTATTTTAACCGGCATTTTTAAAAATCTATTGCGGTTCGTGGCTTCATGCAGTAAGAGTCTGTCTGCAAATATGGAATTTAATTTAAAAAAAAAACACAGCTGGACCGACAACGAGGTTCGGGCTTTATTAAGCGTATTTGTGTAACAGGAAATTTTCTGCGCGTTCGTCCCCGCCGTCTCACGGTCAATGTCCGCATCGTCTAATTTTATAGCATTACGAGCTTTCTGAACACGCTTTAGTATCAGTGCTCATCTCTTTTCTGCCGTTTTGTTAATTACCTCGTTAGTAAACCAATACATCACAAACAACCTCAGCACAGTTTGAATCTTCTCCATATTTATTATAATGTGGCGATCAAAACTGATTACTGTCCGTCCAGACTGGGAGGAGCGGACGCGCGCAGTTTATAATCTTCCCTGTACTTTAGACCGCAGTGTAAGCGCAGAAAGCAACCGGTCTGGGGCAAAAAAAGTTCCTGAGAAAAAAGTTCCTGGGACAAATTGTTCCGGGCAATTTCGGTGGAAACGCGGCTTTTTATTACTATGGACATATGGGCATGTAACATATGAAACAAGGACACTGTAAAATAAAGTGTTACCAATCAAAATAGAGTTGCGTGTTATCTTTGAGGCCATTTATATGCTAGTGTTTCTACTACTTCATTTATTAGAATACAAAAAATATGTGTACACACACACACACACACACACTCACTGGCCACTTTTTATGTATTCCTGTTCAACTGCTTGTTAACGCAAATATCTAATCAGCCAATCACATGGGAACTCAAAGCATTTAGGAATGTAGACACGATCAGTACGATCTGCTGAAGTGCAAACTGAGAATCAGAATGAGGAAGAAGGAGATTTAAGTGACTTTGAACATGGTTTGGTTGTTGGTACCAGACGGGCTGGTCTGAGTATTTTAGAAACGGATGATCTACTGGGATTTTCACACACAGCCATCTCTAGAGTTTACAGAGAATGGTCCATAAAAGAGAAAATATCCAGTTCTGTGGGTGAAAATGCCTTGTTGATGTCAGAGGAGAATGACCAGACTGGTTCAGCTGATAGAAAGGCAACAGTAACTCAAATAAGCACTTGTTGAAACCGAGGTCTGCAGAAGAGCGTCTCTGAATACACAACACGTCGAACCTTGAATAGATGAGCAGCAGAAAACTCACTGGTGTCACTCTTGTCAGATGAAAACAGGAAACTTAAGCTACAATTTCCACAGGCTCCCCAAAATTGGACAATAGAAGATTGTGAAAATGTAGCTTGGTCTGATTAATATTAATTAATAACTACATGTACTTACTATACGGTTTTGAATAGGGTTTGGTTGAGGTTTAGTTGCATGTAATTATGCATAATTTACTTTTATGGTAAGTGCATGTAACATATGAAACAAGGACGCTGTAAAATAAAGTGTTACCAATCAAAGTAGAATTGTGTGTTATCTTTGAGGCCGTTTGTATGCTAGTCCACTCATAAAGTCGACGTTCACTTTTAGAAGATGCACACATTTAAAAGTCTTTCTCTTCCGAGGAAGCAGACCAAAAATATTGATGACTCATCTAGCACTGATGAGTGTATCCAAATGTTTCTCCAGTAAAATGCTCTCCAGACTGAGTGTTTCCCCTCACTAGCAGGATTGCCTTTTTCTTATGTTACATTATTTTGTTTCTTTGATTGTGTTTGCCATGAGAAGGCACTGGAGTCTGACCTTCTGTGACCAAAAGTGGTGAGATTGCATAGAATGGGATAATGTGCCCATTTTGATTCTGAACATTGTGTTTTTTTCCCCAGGCCCAGCAGACAGCCAGCAAGCGTCCGAGCAACAGCACTCCACCTCCCACTCAGCTCAACAAAATTAAGTACTCAGGTGGGCCACAGATCGTAAAGAAGGAGCGTCGACAGAGTTCATCACGATTCAACCTCAGCAAGAACCGGGAACTGCAGAAGCTTCCCACCATGAAAGGTAGAAACCACGCTGAACAGAACATAGCCGGACACAGTTCTTCTGTCTTTGTTGAAGATTTCTTAGAAATGATCAAATGATCTGGTGTTGTGTACATATCACAGTGAATGCTGCTAATTGTGCTAACTGTTCGTGGGCAGGCTTGCGTGACCCCGGAGATCTTTTTAAGTCTATCATTGTGCCAGATGGAGCTGTTTTTGAAGTGCGAGTTTGATTGTTTATTGCAGAGTGCAGTCACATCTATAGTATTTTATTCCTGCAAATTTGGTAATATATTTTGGAGATCTTTTACCGTTGACGATTATTGTTTCTCATCTTTAGATCTTAATCTTTCTCTCTTTTATACTCCTGTTCAGGTTGTTCTGTCATAGTCTCAGACTCTCAGTCAGGAAGAGTCCTTTCTGTCTGGCCACGCAGGGAGTTTAACCACATGACAACTCGTAGACTGTAATTGGATCAGCAGTGCAAGTGTCTCTCTAAGTAGGACAGTGAAACCTTGCCACAGCTCACAATTTAGAGAGTTACACTCTAATCTTCAATCTAATTAAGCTTGTTACTTGCAGTTCATTTCTTAGAATCTGGTGTGGATTATACCTAAAAAGCTTATGGTTTCATTTATTCAGCACTACGTCGTCAGCTAATGTGATGTTTTCATTATATTAGGTACTGTTTACACCTGAACTTATCTATCTCAGTTGGTCATCTGATCACAAGTGGTCAGCTGAGAGAGAGAGAGAGTCATTTAAAATCCATTTAAAATGCCTCTTGTGACCGCATACATAATTTACTGCGTCATTGTGTTACTGCATTTTGATAGTCCAAAAAAGTTGACCGGTTAACGCTTCGAAATGTAGCTGCAAAATGACGGGCAGGGCTTCATGCTTCCTTTTTTCCCCAATAAGCACATGTGCTCCTAAGTCGACATTTTTTACTTAAAAACTTTAGGGGCGCAATGAAAATTTAAAATAATGTAATTTTCCTTAATGAAGTATTGCAGGGAGAGAAGACCAAACTATTTCATTTATTAGAATACAAAAAGTGTATATATACACACACACACTCACCAGCCACTTTATTGGGTATACCTGTTCAACTGCTTGTTAACGCAAATATCTAATCAGGCAATCACATGGGAACTCAATGCATTTAGGAATGTAGACACAATCAGTACGATCTGCTGAAGTGCAAACTGAGCATCAGAATGAGGAAGAAGGAGATTTAAATGACTTTGAACATGGTTTGGTTGTTGGCACCAGACGGGCTGGTCTGAGTATTTCAGAAAGTGCTGATCTACTGGGATTTGTATGAACAGGACCATCCTGGTGGTGGTGGGGAGGATGGGGGTAATCGTCGCTTAAGTATCTGCTAACTCAAACGTGTAAGTACCGAGCTTTTATACAGTGAGCATAAGAATATGATTGGATAGAAGTGAAGCAAAAGTTGACGTAGTAATTAATTGAGTCTTCCCGGCAGTACTTATGCTAAATCTTTCATTTCTGTGGGTGAAAATGCCTTGTTGATGTCAGAGGTCAGAGGAGAATGACCAGACTGGTTCAGCTGATAGAAAGGCAACAGTAACTCAAATTAGACTAGATGACGTCAACTTGTCAAGTTATTTGAATACGAAACGCCCACTTATTGCGCTCCAAGGCCAGGGAAAATATCATGGCGACGAGACGCTGTGTTCTGAAGTGCGACTCAAAAGCCAACTTTCTTCATCTGCCCAAGGAGGAGCATTTGAAGACTAAGTGGCTACAATTCATATAACTATACCACAGAAGTATAGTCCGAGCCTTGTGCTTTGTTCGCGCCATTTTGAAGACGATTGCTTTTTAAATGCAATCAAACTTGGATTCGTGAGCCGGCTGATATTGAAGGAAGGTTCATTTCTAAGTGTATTTGCATCAGCTTCCTCCTCCGTATCACAACCTGTAAGTGTTATTGATAATTGTTGCTTTTATGTTTTATGTAGCATGCTTAATTATTATTTTGTTTGTTGTGTAAGCACCGTTTAGCTTCTAGGTCTTCAATGGCAATTGTATTGAGATATGTGAAGTGTTTGTCGTTGTTTTCGGAGTTGTCTTAAAGAATAGAATAATACCTTGTAGTAACGTAACTGCATTTTTTTTTTTTTGTAAAAACGTTATGTTTATGCATCGGGCGAACGCAAACAAAGACTGATTGTGCTTTTACAATATGAACTCTGGGCTATGCTCGCTAACGTAACTTAAATTCTTTATCTTATTTTTAGTTTTTTACTACAAACTACAAAGCAGTGGACTATAATCATTATTATAACACGATTTAATTGATAAAAGCATTATTGTACTCCGTGTTAAACAATAAGTATTATCTCTGTAAACACTGCTGGGTCATCTGACCAATCAACGCAGATTAGCGTCGCGCAAAGGAGGGGTTTGGAAAAACGAGTCGTTGAACGAATAATTTGGGAGTCGGTGAGCAAATCAGGTAAAAATAAATGCATATTATACGACAACAAAAGTGTTTTTTGACATTGCATGCATGTAAAACTGTTGTTGGGGACTCCCTTAACAACATTAGGAACATTTTAAATGTCATAATAGGTGCCCTTTAAATTTACATTTATTTGTCTCAAATCGTCGTTATGTATATACTGACTTCACCCTGTGCTGCAATATACATTTAGTTTTAGATTCATTCACAGAAATCAGCTGGTGGAATGAAAATTGCTGATGTTATCGGATTTTCAGGTGATATTCTCAATTCATTCAGTTAACGGACGCTCTGAGGTAAAGTGTTCAGACTGCAGACTAAGCAACGATTGTATTTAATTGTACAGTACAATCATAACATAGTACAGACATGATCTTAATTCCATAATGTCCTTCAACATAACAATATTGCAGGCCATAAACTGAGAAAGTGCGCGTCAGGTGTGCGATTCCTCGAGTTGTCATAGATGTGTGCGACCCCCTTTAGACATACGGTAATATTATATAGTAGAGGCTAATTCTTACATTAACTGATTTGTTAAACACATTCGAATTATAAATAAAACGTAATATAATGTGGTAACCTCCTATTGTCATGTTTTCCGTCTATGAAGAACATCTCAACACTAAATTAAAGGCCCGTCTCATATATACGCCTGTCTCAAATACAAGCCGGTGCAGTTCGGCGATTTGCGAAAATAAAAGCCCGGGCTATTATTTTAAGTTTTACGGTATACAGTAGACAACATTTGAAGTGGATAAAAAAAAGTTCAAAGTTGTTCTAACACGTGAACGGGTATTGTTCAAAATTCAAGGTTTTGATTCACTTTAAATGTTGACTACTGTATATAACTGCTGGAGATAAAATATGCACTTCTACAATTAGGGCTGTCACTTTACGTTCGAAAATCGATTGCACAATCGATCGGACCAACCAACGCAAGATTCTAAAATGAAAATAGGGAATCGATTTTAACCAAAAAAGTTGTTTTAGGTGGACAGATCAATACAATACACAGAACATGTAGGATGTTGGAAAATAACAATGTCTTTTCTGTTAACCAAATGCTTTTTAATATTCGCTATTACTTCAATGCAAGTGAGCAAGCGCACCGTTGTTTGTTGCTTAGTGACGTGTGTGTTCAAGTAAGCCAGAAATGCGCAGATTCTGCGCAATACGCTGTATTTAATATATCATGATATCTCACGAGTTGCATATTTGCGCTAAATTCGCGCAGATTTGGCTACACGAACTTCCCCAGCAAAGTGAGTAAACATAGAAACACGCCAAATTGGCTCGTGATTTGACAGCGTTACCCACCAAAGTTAATTTTTACCCGCATTTGGCGGATTGGCGGGTGTTAATTTCAATCCCTGAATGTTGCACTCCTATTTGTCATTGTGCACGAAACTTCACGCCAATAAATCATCAGAAATATTGCTGACTTGTGCGCGTCTCAAGCGCCCTCTTTACGCTCGTCCTAATGCCTGTTAGTTGTCCGTGGATTTGCCTATATTTGGTTGGAAAATGGAAACGTCTTTAGACATGGAAAATCGATTTTACAATCGATTCACTTATGTCTCAAAAATCGAACAGGATTTTTTCACAAAAGTGACAGCCCTACCTACAACCATCTACAACATATAACAAAACAAACACCAAAGTTCTTCTGAGCACACCAGTGGTTCTGAGCTGTGGTGGCAGAAGTCTGAATTGTGTGACCTCTCGACCTGCACCTAAACTTTCAGGAATACCCTGAGGAAGCTGTTGTTAGTGCCTGTGTTTTCATAAATTATGCTCTGTTTTGAGAAGAGTTGCTCTTTACATTTGTTGTTATATTATTACTATAATGTGAAATACCAGTTTGGTTCGAAATGTTTTCTCTTGTGGTAAAAGTAATTCCTGCAGTGATTGTTTTAGTTTTGGAGTTGTGCATCTACACGCTACAACAATGGTCTCAATTAACCACGCTGAATCTTAAAATACTCTGGGTTGCTTAATGCGTCATGAGCATTCTTGTGGAGCCTTGACCAATACACGTATTCACCTTTCTATACGGGGTGCCAAACATATGTACGCATCAGAACAATGTGTGTGTGTTTGTTTCTGGCCCAGGCAAGACAGATTCTGGTGGTCTGGCACGGCCTCTGGATGTCCACATGGCAAACAAACAGAGGAAGCATGGAGATCTCCCTTTTCCTGTCTTTGTGTGAGAACTAAGCCAAACTAGCTCAGTGTTTGTCTAGGAAAAGTGATTTTACTTCAGTATCTCTGCCATGATGCCAGTTTGGATGGCAAAAATCTGTGTACCAGTGAAATTTAACGTTTTTCTTTATTTAATTTCATGATGGCAGCAGAAAAAATATACTAATTTAGGCTAACACTATGCTACATTTAAAAATAAGCATATTATCAAATTAGGCTGGTCCTTTTTATCCCTTTTGTTTTGAATTAGTGTTGTTGACTATACCCGAAGTACCGGTACTGTTTAGGTTACTAGTGTTTTAAATAGGCATGTAGGCAGAAGTAATATTCATTATGAATTATAATGAAAGACTTAATGATTGGATTGATACAGAATGTACACGACACGACAAATTTTATTTGTGCATGCATTGTGGCAGTGTGCGCAAGTAGATCATTTCTTGGTTATCTCTGTTCTCTTTTTTTCAACATAAGTGGATCATGTAAGTTTCGAGATGACATATTTTAACAGGTTTTCAGATTTTAACATATATTTTCACAGTTGTGTGAAGAACACTGTGCATCACGCGGTGGTTGCCTGCAGCATGATCTCAGTGTGCCGTACAGATGTGCAGGCAGCAGAAACACTGCTCATTGTGTGAGGCATACAACACTGTCACTGAACCATCATTCTGACTGCTGAAGATTTCAAACGTACAATTACTTGTACTAAGATATTGCTTGGGGAAATATGAAACGCACAGTATTTCACACATGCTTATTGCAGTTTTGGTGTGCTGTGGTCAAACTGCATTTCAACTCCTTTATTTCAGCTCAATCAGCTGCATACCTTTTTTAAATATAATATGTTTTTTTTTTCATTATTAATGCATTAGGTTAATATTCAATATGTAGTTAATGCATTTTTGAGACGGAATGTTTTCAAATTTGTTTTTGCATTTAGTAAAATGTGGTTTAAGTCGTGGATAATCCAGGGGTAGCTGTGCATTCAATTATTTTAATGCATGACGTGGAGGCAAAGAACCGTCCGAAGAGAGAGAGAGAGAGAGAGAGAGGAAGGAAGGAAGACCGGGATAGAGAGGAGAGATTCGTACCTGAATCTGTTCAGTCTCTCTCTCTCTTTTTACAATTAAGCTGTGAGTTTGATTACTTCAAAATCGCGATTTAACCCCCTCGTTGTTGAGAAATATTATATAGCGATTCAGTAGCAAAGCTATTTTATTACTAAAAGTCGTGTGGCAGTGTGTGTGTGTGCGCAGCGTGATCTCCGCTCTGTGTGGGAGTGACATGCGTATGTGTGCTTCAATGAAAACAGCGCATTAATATAGAACGATGATGATTCAATTGACTTGGAACTACCTGTGCATTAAACGGTTTTATTGCACACATTTCAGCCAATCAGAATCAAATATGCAGACAGACCACCATGGTATAACATTATTTGTTAATGCAATATAAGCCACTTGGTAAATTTACTGTAACATACAGCCTCGTTCGGCTAGTTGCTTTTATAAAGTGGTAGCTGGGCTGGTTGGCAGCACTATGATAATACACCAGTGTTCAATATAAAGTTTTTACAATGGCTTCAAATGTAGTGCATCCAATCAGAGTCAACTTTTTGTGCTCTAAAATGGTGTACTTTACAAATAACAAAAAGATTGTAATAAAAGTCCATGTTGGTCTGGCTGTGGTCTAGTGTGACTGAAACGCTGAGATAAAGATGTCCTGCTCTGGGGTCAGTGATTCGCCTGTGGAGGTTATTTCTCAGTCTTATGACTGTCTGGTTATACAAAAACGGGGACATTTTTATAAATGCAGCTTTTTAGGGCCCAAGCCTTGAAAAGGCGAAGGCCCTATTGTTTTCCTTCGGATTATTATTATTATTATTATTATTATTATTATTATTATTATTATTAGGGCCCAAGCCTTGAAAAGGCGAAGGCCCTATTGTTTTCCTTCGGATTATTATTATTATTATTATTATTTTTCTTACGACTATTCGGGCACTTTTGGGACTCTTAACGTGCTCAAAAACTCTTGAAACTTTGTACACAGGTCAGAACCCGCGGCCATTAGGGCCGGGCTGAAGCTGGGACCCGGGCGTGGCAGGGGGGCTCGACAGCGCCCCCTGGAACGGGGTCTGAAAACTTGGTCCATAAATCAAACACGCTTGCGTGTAATAATATGAAACTCGGTACACTTATAGATCTCACCGGTTCATATATCCTTCGTGCTCTGACTTTTTACCCCAGCCCAACAGGAAGTCGGCTATTTGGCGTAGTTTAAAAAACACATGCAATGGAATTTAAAATACTCCTCCTAGAAAATTCAACCAATCACCACGAAACTCGGTGTGCATGAAGTCAAGACATGGAGGATGAAAAATTGCCAGGGGATTTTTGATATCTCGAACGGTTTGGCCGTGGCGAGGAAACGAATTTATGGCGAATATTGGAAACAGGAAGTGTGTTATAACATCCTCATACATTAATTGATCTTGATGAAACTTCAGCAGTGTGTTCGCTGTAAGAGGCCGATCATATGGATGTGACTATTGTGAGTCAAAGTTATAGCGCCACCAACTGGCAGCAGGAAGTGTGTCACTTTCAAAATGCTTTAAAATCACCCTCTTATTTTTACCCGATTTGCTTCAAACTTTATGTGTATAATGTAAACACACGGCAGATGTAGACCTGTGAAAGGATTTTTGATATCTTTAATACTGTCGCCATGGCAATGCTTTAAACTTTTATATTCTTTTTGGGTGCATTTGAGGCTCTTAACATGCTTCAAATTGCATGAAACTCAACATGCATATCACATTTATTAGGTAGTAGACATGTGCGAAGTTTCAGAAACGGGCGCGGTGGAGGGGCTCAGTAGCACCACCTTTAGTCAAAAATGGGGTATTAGTTTTATCTAGAGTATCCAAACTCGGTACGTATGTTCTTCTCTTCGATCCGGACAACTTTCTAATTTACAGTCATTAGCTCCGACCAACAGGAAGTCAGATATTTTGGTTTGAATGTGATTTTTGATATATTTTAGACTCTGAGTTTTTAGCGGTGGTTGATTTTATTCACACCAAACTTTTTCAACATGATGAAAATACATTAAAGATGCTAAATTATGAACGGATATTAAATATCTCAAACGGTTTTGCTATGGCGAGGGATTAAATTAATGTCCACAAAGGAAAAACTAAAAGCCTCATATCTTCTAAAAATGTAATTATACACCATTTATTTCTATATAAAAGTATACAAATATCAGAACTAAACCCATTTTGTTCTTTTTTTCAATTTAAGAATTATGTATAAGTTAAAAACAGCCAGAATGCGCTATTTAGTAAAAAAATAAGTCATACATAGGGCAATACTGCCCTCTTGTGTTCGAAATCAGGTAGGCCCATTGTATATTGTATTTATATATAAATATATTAGTGACTGTGAGAATATTTTCCTACGGGTTAATCGATGTGTGATTAAAGCGGGGGCTTTTAAATCGCTAACTTAAAAGCCAAAGTAGTACTGGACGTCCAGTAGGAATGAACTAAAACACATTCACTCTGTTCTGCTCGTTCCTCGCCGTGAACGCGTTATTGCCCGTGCAGCCGTGAGCATTTAGTTTCATTTTAAACATAGCGCCATTTCGGGGATGGGATTGCTTGAATTGCGTGTTCAATTCCGTCATCATCTTTTCAGTCAGCTGTCCACCCATGATTAATGAAATTGGACTCCTTGTGCTGATCTTTGCTGCGACTCTCATTCAGCTCACGATTTATTAAGCGGACACGTTCAGGTTTTAATTGTAGGTTAGTGCCCGTTCTCTAACTGAACTAAATTATTTTAACACACACACACACACACACACACACACACACACACCAAATCGACGGTGGAGCGCGATGATATATTTAATATATCTGTATATTTGAATTGAATATCTGTATATTTTTCCCACCGGTTAACCAACGTGTGACACCAGCGAGGGCTTTTAAATCGCTAATATAAAAGTGAAAGTAAGTATGATTATGGTGGCGCTCGCAGTGCGCTCGAATGAATTCCTATGAAAGTAGAAATTAACTAAAAAACGTTCGCTCTGTTCTGCTCACTCCTCGCGTTGGACGCGCACCGTTATGAATGTCTGTGCAGCCGTGAGCTTTTTTAGTTTAATTTTAAAACTAGCGCCATTTCGGGGGCGGGTAGGCTATTGCTTGAATTTATTTTACAAAAACACGTGCTATATTTCAGATCAATATATTTGTTTTCCTTAAAATTATTCTCATCTGAATTACAAATAATTTATTTCTGTATAAAATAATACTATGACTAAAAACGCATTTGATGTTTCTTTTTTAATCAATAACTTAAAAATAAACAGATTAGTGCCCTGTTTGAGGACTAGAAATTAAAACCTTTGCAATATGATGAATGTCCAAAAGATGGCACCGACAGACTGTTTTAAACGAGGTTGGATAAATATTTCTTGCTTTTAAACATTGTACGTGTGCGTGTGTGCGCGGGTGTGTGTGTGTGTGTGTGTGTGTGTGTGTGTGTGTGTGTGTGTGTGTGTGTGTGTGCGTGCAATCAGTCCCAGGTAAGAGGCATGAATGATGGGAATTGGACTTCTGGGAGTGAGGTTAATATTCCGGAGACGGTTCCCTCAGGTTGTGAAAAGGAGGCGGCGCGGGAGCCCCAATAGTAACCAACTGCAGAACCCCAGAACCATACGTCGTAGCAGTGTGATCACGACAGCGCCAGCCTAAAAGTCTGATGCCAGAAGTGGGCGTGGCCAGGCATTGCGCTACTTCTGTGTGTCAAAGTTTAAAACAATGCTGATATAATTTTTTTGGAACGATTTCATTACAAATGTTTATTTAATATATATATATATATTAAATAAACATTTGTAATGAAATCGTTCCAAAAAAATTATATCAGCATTGTTTTAAACTAGTATTATATATATATATATATATATATATATATATATATATATATATATATATAAAATATAATAACTATGTTTTGTCCTATTAACAAATGTTAATAGTTTTTTTAAAGTTAAAATGATACTTTATGCATTTGTTTAGTGTCAAATGATTAACAATATAAATTGAACACAGTTTAAAACAAACAAAATAATAAAACGAAAACAAAGCTTGAAAAAGTGTTTTTTTCCTCTGAAATAGCAAAAGCATCGCACACTAGCTGTACCTGCTCTAAATAAATAATAGTCATTAAATAAAAATACAAAATCAAAATAAATAAATTATATTTTATTGTTATTTTTTAAATTATTGTTCTGTTCTGAATATCAATACATTTCAAGGATTTGTTGTGGAATATTTTGAGTATCATAAAATCAGAACAATTCTCGTTTTAGTGATTATTTTTATTTTTTTCACTGTTCTAATCAGGTCAGGCAAGTCAAATTCTCTGTGTCTTGTCCCTTAAAAAAGGTAATATATATATATATATATATATATATATATATATATATATATATATATATATATATATATATATATATACCACACTTCATATGAATTTTCGGTGTTGTGTACTTACAATGGCTGCTGATTTCATGTGTCCGTTAAGTCCATGAGACTGTAGGGTGTCTAATTTTTCATTTTAGGTTTCAGAAGGGTGTTCACGCATACTTTGTGGTTGATATGTGCCCTCGATGCGCACTTTTGCAGAACCCACACTGATGCAAGCTCTAAAGCAGACTTCTTCTGGACAATCAAAGCGGAGTTACGTTATTGCCCGTCGTGCACAGGAACCCTAAAGGCACCGGGGTGGCGGTTTTTATATATATATATATATATATATATAATATATATATATATAAATAAATATAGCTGCAAGCAGCGATGGAGGGCCCAAGCCGGTGGCACCGCCACCCTGGTGCCTTTAGTGCAACTAAAGGCACCGGGGTGGCGGTGCCACCGGCTTGGGCCCGTAATCGCTGCTTGCAGCTATATTTATTTATATATATATATATTATATATATATATATATATATATATTTATTATTATTATTATTTTTCTTACGACTATTCGGGCACTTTTGAGTCTCTTAACGTGCTCAAAAACTCTTGAAACTTTGCACACTGGTCAGAACCCGCGGCCATTAGGGCCGGGCTGAAGTTGGGACCCGGGCGTGGCAGGGGGGCTCGACAGCGCCACCTGGAACGCGGTCCAAAAACGTGGTCCATAAATCAAACACGCTTGCGTGGAATAATATGAAACTCGGTACACTTATAGATCTCATCGGTTCATATATCCTTCATGCTCTGACTTTTTACCCCAGCCCAACAGGAAGTCGGCTATTTGGCGTAGTTTAAAAAACACATGCAATGGAATTTAAAATACTCCTCCTAGAGAATTCGACCAATCGCCACGAAACTCGGTGTGCATGAAGTCAAGACATGGAGGATGAAAAATTGCCAGGGGATTTTTGATATCTCGAACGGTTTGGCCGTGGCGAGGAAACGAATTTATGGCGAATATTGGAAACAGGAAGTGTGTTATAACATCCTCATACATTAATTGATCTTGATGAAACTTCAGCAGTGTGTTCGCTGTAAGAGGCCGATCACATGGATGTGACTATTGTGAGTCAAAGTTATAGCGCCACCAACTGGCAGCAGGAAGTGTGTCACTTTCAAAATGCTTTGAATTCACCCTCTTATTTTTACCCGATTTGCTTCAAACTTTATGTGTATAATGTAAACACACGGCAGATGTAGACCTGTGAAAGAATTATTGATATCTTAAATACTGTTGCCATGGCAACGCTTTAAACTTTTATATTCTTTTTGGGTGCATTTGAGGCTCTTAACATGCTTCAAATTGCATGAAACTCAACATGCATATCAAATTTATTAGGTACTAGGCATGTGTGAAGTTTCAGAAATGGGCGCAGTGGAGGGGCTCAGTAGCGCCACCTTTAGTCAAAAATGGGGTATTAGTTTTACCTACAGTAACAAAAATCGGTATCTATATTTATCTCCCCGAGCCGGACAACTTTCTAATTTACAGTCATTAGCTCCGACCAACAGGAAGTCAGATATTTTGGTTTGAATGTGATTTGATGGGAATTTTGCCAGTCTCTCTCAGTGTCTGTGTGTGTGAGAGAGGAGGGGGGCTTTATTTTAACCCTTTCTCTGCTGTGTGCTACTTCTCTGGCACATTTGGGGCCCTTAACGTGCTCGAAAACTCTTGAAACTTTGCACACAGGTCAGAACCTGCGGCCATCAGGGCCGGGCTGAAGCTGGTACCCGGGCGTGGCAGGGGAGCTCAACAGCGCCCCCTTGAACGTGGTCCGAAAACTTGGTCCATATATCAAACACGTTTGCATGTAATAATATGAAACTCGGTACACATATAGATTTAATCGGGCCGAACAACTTTCGTGCTCTAAGTTTTACGCCAGTCCAACAGGAAGTCGGCTATTATGGGCTGTATGAAAATGCATGCCCCTGGAATTTGATATACTCCTCCAAGAAAAATTATCCTATCGCCACCAAACTCGGTCAGCATGAAGTAAAGACATTGAGGACGCTAAATTGCGGACTGATTTTTGATATCTCGAACGGTTTGGCCGTGGCGAGGAAACGAAGTTATGGCGAGAAAAGAAATACACAATGTGTTATAACGTCTTCATACATTTATTGATCTTGATGAAACTTCAGCAGTGTGTTTGTTGTAATAGGGCGATCACATGGATGTGACTATTGTGAGTCAAAGTTATAGCGCCACCAACTGGCAGCAGGAAGTGTGTTACTTTCAAGATACTTTTGACTAAAGTGGGGGGGTTCTTTTTACCTACAGTCACAAAACTCGGTCTGTATATTGTGCTTATCGATCCGGACAACTTTCTCATTTACAGTCATTAGCTCCGACCAACAGGAAGTCAGATATTTTGGTTTGAATGTGGTTTTGTCTCTCTCTGACAGAGTTCCCCCTGCCATTCTCTCTGTGTGTGTGTGTGTGTGTGTGTGTGTGTGTGTGTGTGTGTGTGTGTGTGTGTGTGTGTGTGTGTGTGTGTGTGTGTGTGTGTGTGTGTGTGTGTGTGTGTGTGTGTGTGTGTGTGTGTGTGTGTGTGTGTGTGTGGGGAGGGAGGGAGGGAGGGAGGGAGGGCACACACACAGACAGCCCCCCCTTTTCTGTGTGTGTTTGGAGGGGAGCAGAAAGACTCACACTGATACAAGCTCTAAAGCAGACTTCTTCTCGACAGTCAAAGCGGGGTTACGTTATTGCCCGTCGTGCACAGGAACCCGAAAGGCAACGGGGGTGGCGGCTTTATATATATATATATATATATATATATATATATATATATATATATATAAATAAATATAGCTGCAAGCAGCGATGGAGGGCCCAAGCCGGTGGCAGCGCCAGCCCGGTGCCTTTAGTGTAACTAAAGGCACCAGGGTGGCGGTGCCACCGGCTTGGGCCCGTAATCGCTGCTTGCAGCTATATTTATTTATATATATATATATATATATATATATATATATATATATATATATTTTTTTTTTTTTTTTTTTGTCTTGTGGACTAGGCTATATGTAAACCTCTTCCTTGTACAATATCTTATTCAGGACAATACTAAATAATTAAAAAATAACATGCATTTTGTATGATCCCTCTTTATTTTGTTAAAATAATAAAATTTTAGCAGATTCTGCCTGGTGTAAACCTTCATGACTAAGATGAGACGATGACGATATTATACCAATGTCATTAAACGATAGCTGCGACCATATCAGTCAACATGCTATATTGTTGATGGAAAACAGACGAGACTAAAAAAAGTTGAAATTTTTTCAAATAAAAGATGACAAAACATTACAGATTTCAAGAATTTAAATCCCCCAACCAGAGCTTTTCTGTTAAAGAACATGTTTTCTACCCTGTGTTTAAATTAATATTTGTAATCTGGCAACCCTGAGCGCGTGCAGAAGAAGCTTTCGCTGTTTGCTGTAACTAAATCTGCGATCAAACCATCTCAGTGATGAACTGTTATAAATCCACTAAAATGGATCTCTTGGCATTGACAATATTTGCGATTATGGTTGCTGAATAAATGCACTTTTGCAACCTTACCTCTGTGTGACAAAGCAGTCTTTTTGGCTGATATTTTAATATAAAAACATCAGTGGATTTGTAATTATTGGATCACTAGGAATTTTAAGTTTTATTTTTTGAGAGAAGTTTCTTCTTTTAATAAATAGCCTATAATAAATCAGAAAAAAACAAGCGTATGGGTAACTTGACATTCTCCTGATTTGTGCTTATAGGTGAAAATGCAATAATGAGTGCTAATGAAATGTAAAAATAAATTCTATTGATTATAATTTTGAGCAAACTTATAAGGATTATGAATTCAACCATTATGCAGCATGACAAAAATGTGACTTTTAGTGAGTTTTCATTGACTAAAACTAGACTAAAACTTTACTAAATACGAGGAAAACTAAAAGGTACATTTGACGTAGGACGAAGACTCAATTACAAAATAGCTGACAAAATGAACACTAATACACACACACACACACACACACACACACACACACACACACACACACACACACACACACACACACACACACTGTACTAAGACTTTAATAGATGTAACACAGTTAGACGTTGTGGAAGAAGGAGACCGGAACCGGCGAACGTTCAAAGACTTTAATAACAACATAAAACACATACAAAACGAAAGTAAAGATCTAATAAAACAAAACATAAAATAAAATTGTCCAGGCCTGGTCCTCTCTCGTCCTTCACTGTCGTCCCTCCTCCTTTTATGCTTCCGGTGCTCATCATCAATCACGCCACCGGCCTTGCGCCAGACCTCCCGCGCTTAGTTACGGTTGTTAAGCCACGATTGGCCAGTGGCGGTTTTCAGGCGTGGCTTAGCGAAGGGTCAATTCAGTATTTGCGCAATGTCTGAGACGCGGCTTTCTGGGCGCGCACTTCCAATGTTTGTGCACAAAACTTCTCACACGAGTCATTGAGCAATACCATATTCTCTTTCGCTAGAATATTGAAATTGGCAAGGCTTAAAAAAAGTGTAATTGATAAACTTTCGTGGCGATGCAGCACTGGCCCGATCAGGACTGATCATCTGTCCCGAGCGTCTTTCATGCTCGCCCCAGGCCATCGGGCAGTCCTTACTGTCGAGCCCTGCAGTATCAAGTGTGAAATAGGAGCTGACCTTATGCCCTGACTAAAGACCGTTCAGTCAGTCGATCATCACAGCACACAAATATGTGACCACTTATCATTTTACTATTTTAATCCGCTTGCCCTAAGACCCATGCACAATGCTTTAAAACCCTCTTTCTTGTCATCTGTTTAGGAGCCTCGAGGTTATTGCATGTGCTCTTCAAAAGCGCTGGGTGTTTTCGGTGGATTGGCCCACAATAGTCACATTATAATCTTGCTATGGAGATGCCTCAGGAGCAGTTTGTTGCTATTTTTGAATATTGTTTGTACTTATTGACCTAGTTCATCTGTTTCATGTTGGCGAAAGACATGTAGATTTCTTGTGCCATTACAGTAATGTGTTTGTTAAAATTAAATGTTTTGGCCATGTGATGAGGTCTTAATAATACCAACAAAACACACAATATGAAGTCTGTTAATTGCTGTCAAGTGTTGGGCAACAATCGTTACACTTTTTAAAATAAAAAATAAAAACTCTCGGATTACATGAATGCATCCTCGTTTATTAAGACTACAGTTCCAGTGAGAGGTCGATCAATAGTGTATTTTACCGATATAAAAAACTAGGTTAGTCTGGCACTGGCCGATAACTGATTACCCGACTGATAGTTTTGAACATGAATTCTGAATGAAAACAAACAAAATACTCCAAGAAAACTAGTGCTGATCATTATTACAAAAATAAAAAAGTGCTCAACCATGAAAGTGTACTGTACTTATTAAATTAATTAAATATATAAATGTTAATATTAAAGGAGAACTCCGGTGCAAAATGAACCTTTGGTCTAATTACACATTGTTACCTAGTCAACCGTTATCTGAGATTTGTTTTCATGATTATCGAATGTAAATAGTTTTATCTCTAAAAACAGTTTAGCCTATAACGCTAGTATAACGCTAGTATATGGGGCATGGAGTAATGACAAATAAAAATCGCTTGTTAATACCACTAACAAGGCTCAAAATAGCCCCACACTAACACGGCAGCATAATGAGGGTCCCTACATGCAAACCGAAGCATTGAGAACTTTGACAGTGTCCAGACAGTTTAATAAGAAGATATTTTATACATACAGTCAACTTCACGTATACAAGCAGAATCCATCTTGGAAAAACAGACTCTATCAATCGATCTACGAACCACCGATCCAAATGCGCTGGACCATATGAGATTCTACACAGTTCAGCGCATTTGGATCGGTGGTTCGTAGATCGATTGATAGAGTCTGTTTTTCCAAGATGGATTCTGCTTGTATACGTGAAGTTGACTGTATGTATAAAATATCTTCTTATTAAACTGTCTGGACACTGTCAAAGTTCTCAATGCTTCGGTTTGAAGGTAGGGACCCTCATTATGCTGCCGTGTTAGTGTGGGGCTATTTTGAGCCTTGTTAGTGGTATTAACAAGCGATTTTTATTTGTCATTACTCTACGCCCCATATACTAGCGTTATACTAGCGTTATAGGCTAAACTGTTTTTAGAGATAAAACTATTTACATTCGATAATCATGAAAACAAATCTCAGATAACGGTTGACTAGGTAACAATGTGTAATTAGACCAAAGGTTCATTTTGCACCGGAGTTCTCCTTTAAGTATTAACATATGAAGTATACCTTGATCATTCATGTTAGTTCACATAAACATAAACTCTAAAATGTAAAAATGTATTAGTAGGCAAAATGTTGAATAATGAACAATACTTATACAGCATTAATTAACCTTAATGTTACAGATGGACTCTTATTGTAGTATTACCATTTCATAGAAGTCCTGTCATGCTTAAAGATGGCCATCTTTAAATATCTATACATACATACTTTTATGTACAGTGAAGATTTAAAAAAAACTGAAATCGGATGCATTTATATATCAATTTGCTTTTCTCACGTCACTAGCTTTAATGCAACTTTATTAACAAACGAATGCATAAAAATGCCCAGCTGGATATAAACTAATGCAAACATGGCATCAATCGTGACATTAAACATTTGGGTCGGCCTTGCGTATATTCTTTTCACACTGTTTTAATAGTTTGAGGTACTACTAATGTTCGCATCCTCTCAGCCTTGATAGCAAACACGCTGTTCTTTCTCTACTAATGCAGCATCTAGTCGACAAATTAATTAGGCTACTTTATAATGATATGAAAACATGTACTATATACATACGGCTTCTTTGTCTGTTTTGAATCCACATCTGAAGTGTCCCGCTCTCACTCATCAAAATAAACACCACAAGGCCTCTATGCGCCGCTCTCATATTGTATATAATAATATAATAATAATAATTACAGCAGACACTTCTCAGCATCTTCAACAATGGACTCAATCCGGAAAAACTATTGGTATGGATGGATTATTGCCGATTAATCAGCAAAACCGATCAATCGGTCGACCTCTAGTGAATTTATTTTTTATCTTTTTCTAAGTGCTGGACATTATTTTCCAATTTCTGGGCTAATAAGTAGTTATAGCCATTCAATTTGACAATATAATTGAAAGCAAGTCATAAACATCAAATATTATATTGTTTTTATTCATTGTTTATTAACGCTTACAGAATAGTAAAAAAAAGATGTATATTAAAACTTTTAATTTAAATTAACTTAAAGCTGCAGTCCGGCACTTTTTTGGGTTTAAAAATATAAAAAAAGACATTTTTGAAAAAAAAACTTAACCAGCCAGTGTTCAAAACGATCTGTTTGCCTTACCTCGATTCAAAACGGTAAGCTTGTAATAATGATTTTAATTCCAGTGGTACTGGTGGATTTCCGCGGGAATTTCGAGCATGTCTTTGCGTCATTACGTCACTTCTGTACACATAGAGAAGGAGTCCCCGGCTAGCGTGTGTGGATGATGGAGGTGGAGATTTAGCTTAGCACTTGGTATGGCGGATCCAGAAAGTTTAAAGCGACAATCACCAGTGACAACTGGAGATTCACCAGTTGTAAAACCCAAAGACTTCGGACTTCAGAGTGGCTACAGAAAAAATATATTTTTCACGTTTTGACGTGATATAAGCAATCGTTAGATTTAATCAGCATGATATAGCCTAACGTTACTGCAATGCTTCCCCCCACCCCCGAATTTGGTCAGAACAAAAGTGAATGTTACTTACTTGTTCAGATGACATTTTCCGATGAAAATTCTAATGTTGACACTTTCAAAAAGTATACTCTGACATTGCTGATGACAGTAGTACAGTATCCACAGCGACGCGGCAGCGACAGGTTCTCCTCAATACATTGTGTTCATCCGCGCTGTTTCATGCCGATTTACTACCCACGCACCGTTAATAATTCCGCGAATAACTGCAATTGCAGATTTCGAACAGAGATGGCGACAAAGAGGAAAAACGACGGACTGCAGCTTTAAGTTTAAGTGAAAACTATGTTCGCATCAACCCATTCTAATAAATGTATTTTATAATATAGTTTTTCTTAAATGTGTTACACAGCAAATATTATTCACAGAAATAATTTTTCCCCAGCCTGAAAAAAAGTTGTGATTTCTAGTAATGGGCAACTTATGTTCCTGCCAGAGGTCGAGTAATCCCACATTCATAAGGACTTTTCTTCCAGTGCTCAGCCCTGTTTTCCATCTGCAGGACTCAAGGAAAGGCACGGCTCATTATGCAATAATTACTGCGGACTAAATGGCAAGCTGCAGCTCTGTTCTGTGTCATTTGTATTGTATGTATGTGCATAAGAGACAGAGAGACCGAGAGAGAGAGATAAATGCTTCCCTGCGGGTTCTGCAGCTCCAGTGTCTGTCACATACCGGTTTGATTTGCAGGAGTTGTGACAACTTTGAGATAATCGAATAGGTCCTCAGTGAGACATTTGACAGTGTGCTGCTAAAGTGTCTGCTTTGTGTGGGTCATGACAGTGTCATCTTGTAGGGCTGGGGGGGGGGGGGGGGGTAGTGACTGTACAGTAAATCTATCCATGTTTTTATAAATGGTAAAGGATGAGACTATACCTTTTATATCGATATACTGGTGTAGTTTGATATTAGTACACATGGTGAGTTTTTGCGTGGAAAGTGCATAATTCAATTTATCCTTAACATGAGACATGCTTTATGTTAAAGGTGCAGTTTGTAAGAATGACCAACGCATTCTCATCCTAGTGCGTCATATACTGACACTTGTGACAAAACGTCTACATCCAATGCACATGGCACCCTTTAGCGTCAATATGACACGCACAGTTATGGTTGGGTTTAGGTCTGGGGTAGTGTTAGGGTTAGACCGCGAGGAGGCGCCTTCTGGCCCATTCCTATGTGCGTCTCATATTGACGCTAAAGGGTGCCATGTGCGTTGGATGTAGACGTTTTGTCAAAGCGTCAGTATATGACGCCTTGGGATGAGATCGGGCTGGAATGACAGCTAGTGGTCGGCATTTTTACGAGTACAAGTACATGAGCTCAGTATCGGGCCCGATACAGATACTGGTATCGGTGCATCCCTAAAAAATACCAATACTGGTTACAGATATTTACGAAAACAAGCTGAGTTCACATACTCGTTTTTCTGAAAAACACTTGCTGGGAAATGAATGATTGCATAATAATCATGAAACCGAGATTATTCCTTTTGGTGCGTTCACACTGGATGCGAATAGCGTGTCAGGCGCGAGTGATTTCAATGTTAAGTCAATTCAAAGACGTGTTATGCGCGTAAAAAATTCCTGCGGTGCGAATGAGGCGTAGAGTGCGGCGCGGTAGACGCGAATAGCGAATGGCGCGAATTGAGCGTCTGGCGTGTTAAGCGCGAATGATTTTATGTAGTGCTTTTTGTGCATTCACACGTTTGACGCGAATTCGCGTCTGCCGCACGAGTTGAAAAATCGGAACTTCTGCGTCAATTCGGGCCGCGTTACCCAATCGGAGCCTGCTTGCTGCTGTCACGTGGTGAAGTGACGTGATAAACGGGGGAAGGCCCGATTTTCAGATTATAATGTAATTTTAAATGTTTGGCCTCAATAACTTATTATGTTTGGCCTCAATAACTTATTTTGTAATGACTAAATGCCCGTGTGAAAGAAGGAATGACATTGTTCAGATGTTAACTATGAATGTGACACTGAACACTTGCAGTCATAGGCTACATTTCTGAATGAGATGAAGAAAAACTCACATAATTAAAGAAGTCGTTTGACCTACATTATAACGAGTCATTAATGTATTTGAACTTATATGTTTCATATAATAGAACCGAAGCTATAGATTGTGAATTTAAACATTTCTGGTTTACCAGCGGCAAACGTCCGGAGGACTAGCCGAGGTAAGGCTGCTCCAGGCGGGTTACATGAGCGCCCGGTGATCGCCTGGATCTCACAACTCCGAAACGTCAGATCAAATGATTAAATAGGCGCTATCTTTATAAATAAACCACAGATTTGAGCTTTAAACAACTACATTCTCGATTGAACAACTCTTAAAACTACATTTCGTGACACAATAACAGTAGTATTTTTAAATTTCGCGGCCTTTCTTTCAAACAGACCACCGCTGCCTCTCCCAGAAGAAGGGGATTTCGCCTCGGACGCGCATCAATTAACGTTTGCTTTTTACGCGCGTCCATTTCGCTTTGTACTCGCGAATGCATTCAAAATGTTCAAGCGTCAAACTAGACGCGGTAGATGCGAATTTGACGCTCTATTCGCGTTTGGTGTGAACGCAGCATTAGACTACATTCGTACCAACAAAATCTATAATCGTTGCATCCCTAGTTCTGACTGGCCAATAGAAATAAAATACGGGCGTATGATGACCTCATATCTGAGGCAGTGTAAATTAAATTTTACAATTCAGAGGGGACATACTGTAATATACGTTTATTGAAATTATTACATTTATGATTTTTCAAGCATCATTACAGTAATTTTGCATATTCACTAAACTGTTTGACAAAAGAAATAGTGACTAGACAAATCTGAGAATATTTTGTGTGCACATGCACACTCAGTCTCACAGGTGTCACTCATCACAGCGCTAGTCTGTGACAAATCCAAGAGATCACCAGAGATGCAGTATGTTCCCTGTGATAATAGTAATCACAGTTTAGCTTGCAATTATCTTAATGGCTCAGAGATGCTTAATTATTAGTGATTTGCATCACGCTAAACACAATCCTAAAGAGAGTCATGTTAGGTCCTAATACTGGAGCAGGTTTGGTGCTGCTAGCGGACATTTCTCTACTGTTCAGAAATTTGTGGTCTCCTCTGCTCACCAATGGCGCTTTTCCACTGCATGGTACGGCTTGGTTCGGCTCGGTACGGTTCGTCTCGGCGCGGAACGGTTCGGCTCGCTTCGCTTTTCCACTGCGTGGTACGACTCGACTCGGTACGGCACGGTTCGGTTCGCTTTAGATCGGTTGCTTTTCCACTGCAGTTAGTACCGCTTCAAAGTGGGTGGGACTGACCGTTAATAGTTGTCACCTCTAATTTGTCCCTACACTGTTTGTAGGTCCGGCGGCAATCAACGAGAAGAACGTCTGCACCTCGTCCACTGACCACGATTCAGCCATTTCTTTTTAGATTTTTTTTAAACTTATTTTGTCAAGTAAATACTCTAAAAACAGGTGCTACTGCGTTGGCTGTTGTCTGGCTATTTAAATCTAGCGGGTTTAGTGTCTCGTGTCGCAAATACAATGACGCTGAAGTGATGATTCTGTCTGACCAATCAGTGATCTGCAGTGTTTTCACGTCACGTTTAGTATCGGTACGGTACGCTTGGAACCTCAACAGAGGTGGTACCATTTAAAGCGAGCCGAAGCGAGCCGTGCCGTACCGTACTATGCAGTGGAAATGCGCCATAAGTGAGCCGTACCGAACCGAGCCGTACCGTACCATGCAGTGGAAAAGCGCCAAAGCGTGCCGTGCCGTGCCGTACCGTACCGTACCATGCAGTGGAAAAGCGCCACAAGTCTCCATTCATTTCATCAAAAATACAGTTCAAAAGTAATATTGTGAAAATATTATTACAATCAAAATAATTTCAAAGGATTGATACTTTTTTTTCAGGAAAGAACAGCATTTATTTAGAATAGAAATCTTGAAATAGAAATCTTTTTGTTACAAGAAATTGATATAATTATTTTTGTAACAATGTACAAGTCTTTACTGTCACTTTTTATCAGTTGAATGCATTGGTGCTGAATAAAAGTATAAAATGTCTTAAAAAAAAAAAAACTCACCCTAGACTCTATGGAGTAATATGTCAAAATGCAATATTCTTATTTTTGGTCCATAACCATATATATATATATATATATATATATATATATATATATATATATATATATATATATATATATATATATATAACATTAAGTATTTAAGCATTAACGAAAATACATTAATATCTAATGCATTACTCGAATTCATTTGGAAGAGTTGACAAATTTATACCACTATATCATTGAAATCAGTTTTATTGCCCACCTCTGTAGTTTCAGCCGGTATATTGCCAACCCCTAATACATAAGAGTGGTCAAATAAATGATTAGCCATCAGTATCTGCCTCAAGTTTCATAATGGGTGCACCCCCACCATTTATCATCGTCTTCTGACTCTGATTATTTAGTTTCATGCTTTTATATGCATGTACTAGACTAGTGCAAATTTTTGATTAGATCAATATGAAAGCCATCCTGTGCATTCATCAGCAGAAAACCTGCTGGCAACGGGCCATCCTCTTCCTCCATTCCTCCTCTCACCGCTCTCAGAGCTTCTCCTCTGGCATTGCATAAGATCTCCGATTCACACACTCCTACTTCAGACTGCTGGCCTGGTACAGGATGATGAGGTTCATGGCCTGCAGCTATTCTGGAAATCCTGCTATCCTCCGCCAGCATAAAGCATTGTTGAAAGCATTCACTTGTGTCAGCAGGGTTAAAGATATGGCACACACATTTCGTGCATGCACACAATCGAGATGCAGGACACCATCAAAGAGATAAATAATCAAAAAATCATGCAAATCTCCCAATAATAGCTGTTTGTTTGAGATCTCTTCTGCAATTACATTTCAGGCATTGTGCCATTTGTGTTTGGTGACATGTGAGACGGGATGTTCTGATAGAGCTGCTGCAGTGCAGCTCTCTGTGGATCCCGTTTAATATAGATTCATTGAAGCTGTCATCTGTGCCCCAGATTTTAGTCCTGCGTTTTTATTCTGTCCCCTACGCTGCTCAAAAATGGATCAATCCCCCATCCTCTCCTCGTTACCGTGCCGTACATCTCGATGGACAGGGTCCGTTTAACAAAAAACACTGTCAGATTTAATACCTCTTCTGTGTGATTTTAAAATGAGAAATTCACCTGATTGCATGTTCTAGGGCTGGGCGAGTTTGTACAATATATCGATATTTTTATTTGTAATGATATGGAATGAGGCAATACTGTTTATATCGATACAGTGGTTTGATACGAGCACATCTGAAAAATAGCAGTGTGAGCTGTGCAGTAAACGTACATACTGTAGTACAATTTGTCCAGAAGTGGACAAAGTACACAACTTCCTTACTTGAGTAAAAGTACAGATACTACTGGTCAAATATTACTCCGTTACAAGTAAAAGTTGTAAAGACCGATGTTTACTAAGTAAAAGTACAGAAGTACTCATTTTTAAAAGTACTTAAGTATAAAACTAAATGTCATCGCATTGTTTTATTATTGTTGCATGTAATACTTACAGTACCTTATGCCTCTGAATCTATGCATGCCTACCCTCATATCAATATCACATTTATTTCTATAACACAGTTCCAGTCGTGGGATTGAATAAGTCACTCAATAACGTCCACAATGGTTTCGGACACCTAAATGGCTGTTCCCAGTTTTTTGGCTTTTAGTGTGAATATGTTAGCCTTGTTATCTATAAGCTAGTGTACTCCAAAACAATGACAAAATTTGCATTTAGAAGACCAAACCCAACGTTGAAAATGAAAATCAGGTTGATGTCAGAATTAGGGGTGTGACGGTTAGTATATAACCGTGAGACCGACGGTTATAGTTAAACACCGTCATTAGAACTCTATAACCGCCAAAACCGTGTTATTAAAATATTTTTTACAAACATAAAAAAACAACAAAAAAATAATATTTTTTTAGATGGGATCATAATATGCGCAATACATCGGGAGACATGGTTTTTACCACTTAATGAAGTTTTGTTTTGTAAATCGTCAGAAATGATTTTTACCACTTCATATAAGTTTTGCTTTGTAAGCCTTTCCTTAAAGCGAATTTCGTTTTGTACAAATTGTACCTTAATTTTAATAAATGTTTCATCAACCAATTGCATGTATTTAATAATATAGCAGACAATATAATAACCGTGACATTGAGGCGCCGGCGCGCCGCATTCACTTGCATTGCGTTGTGAACTAGAGCGCATCTCATCGTAAATGAATGAAACTATGCCTGCCTCATGCATTAGCATTAAATATCTTTGCTACATCCTTTCTAGACGGGTGCGGCTTTGAGAAATCTTGGAGATCTCCCTAATAAACGGAGGTCTGAAATATCTGCCCCTTTACCGATCAGAGCGAGCGCTGACACGGAGTTAACCCGCTATCTCCAAGAAGAACCAATTGACTCTACGGCTAATCCACTAGCATGGTGGGGAGACACGCTATCCGCTCTTAGCAAAATTGGCACGTAAATACATGTGTATTTGTGCTACAAGCACAGCATCAGAGCGAGTGTTTAGCCTCGCGGGTAACATAGCTACCCCTGTCAGATCGTCACTAAAACCGAGTAAAGTGAACATGTTGGTGTTCCTGTCACGGAACTTTGAAGTCGAAAAAGATTAGGAATTTAAAATGTCATTGCACTTTTTTTGTTTCCTGTATTTAGTTAGTTTAATTAAGGTATTATCACAACAATCGTTGTTCGACTTTTTTTTTCTTTGATAAAGGTATGTAGATTTTATCATTTGTAATTTAGGCCTACTCATTCATTTTTATGCAGCTCTTATATAATTTAAGCAGCCTACGTTTTTAAAAGGATTTGTTTAGTGTGTGTGATTTATTTAAAACAAAGCATGTTCATTGCTATTTTTTTTTTTAAGGATTTAAAAAAAAAACCGACGGTTATGTTACGAACCGTCACATTTGACTCACATCATAACCGTCATCACCAATTCTGAAACCGGCACACCCCTAGTCAGAATCCAATGTCAGATTGACGTTAATGGACAGACGTTGTATTGTGGTTGATAATCAGTTGACATCAGAAACCAACATCAGTCGAGTTCTGACGTCAACACGACTTTAATTTCCAACCAAAATGTAACCCCTGCAACCAAAATCATCCCTGACGTTACTACTTTCTACTCAAGGACCTTGACAGAAATGTAGTGGAGTAAAAAGTACGATATTTGTCTTTTAAATGTAGTGAAGTTAAAGAAAAAGTTTCCAGAAAAAATAATACTCAAGTAAAGTACAGATACTCAAAAAGTGTACTTAAGTACAGTACTCAAGTAAATGTACTTTGTTACAGTCCAGATATAGTTAACATGTTTAAAGCAGCAGATGCTCTGACAGATGACGTTAATGTTGCTGACTGACATACATACTTGCGCTGTTGAATGCGTTTGAGATGTGGTGCTTTCCTCAGTGCTGAACTTAGATTTCACAGTATATTCTCCATCTGTAAATGTTAGAAAGTCAAACAAATATGTCCATTTATTTCACTGTCAGGAGAGGACGAGCTTCTGCGAGTGAATCTCCGCTAATATTCAAGACGGAGCACAATTGAATAGACTAGTATCGCAATAATTCGGACAAAAATATACATCTTGCTAAAATATTTGTTGTTGGAGACAATAAATGTGATGTATGTGGAATTTTAAACCTACAAGTAAATTTTTATGAAAGTGACCATTATAATGGGGTAATCAAATGCAGGCTAAAATAAGTAGTTTGTGCTTTTGTTTTTGTTTTTATTTTCATTTTTAGTTTAGCCTTTATTCAATAAAAAAAAGCATTATTTTTGTTTTTAGATTGAATGTAATTCAATGTTAATTATTGAATGTTAGAATGTAATGTGTAACCTTTTGCACATAATATATTGCATAGCCTGCATTACATTCAATATATTTGTTTCCATATCCTTCAATATCAACATTAGGATAATGTTGGATATCATTGGGCAGGACGTCAATTTGTTTTTTATTAAATAAATACAGATTTTCTTTATCCAAATAGAAAAACCTAAAAAGTACCGAGATATACAGTCGTGCTCAGAATTAATCATACCCCTGGTAAATATGATCAAAAATGGCTGTAAAAAATAAATCTGCATCGTTTATCCTTTTGATCTTTCATAAAAAAAATTGGCAAAAATCTAACCTTTCATTAGATTTAATGAATCTAACCTATTAAGTAAAATAATTGAAAGTGGGGGGGGAAATCACATTATGAAATAAATGTTTTTCTCCAAAACACATTGGCCACAATTATTAATACCCATATAATTTTTTATGAGTAAAATATCTCCCATTAATATTGACCTTTTTTTTTAGCAAATAAATACAGATTTTCTTTAACCAAATACAAAAACGTAGAAAGTACCGAGATGTATATCGTATATCGCCATTTCACTAAAAAATACAGAGATATGAATTTTTGCCCATATCGCCCAGCCCTAGCATGTTCAAGTTACATAACATTTGCTGACTGAATATTTGTTTTGTTTTTCCTTGCACTAATAGTGAAACATACTTGTAGTACTTAGTATAATAATTCATTTTACATTCTCTTATATCATCTCTTTATATATTTCCCTTTTATATATTTAGTCTGAAATTGCTTGTTGATAGAATTAAAAAAACACAATAGCCGTTTTTTTGGCGAATATTTAAAACTAAAAGTAAAATGCAGTAAAAAATATTGTGAATCATAGGCATGTTTTTCAGCTAATTTTTTATTAAATGAACACAAGAATATTGAACAATTTATATGTTCCAAAATAACAATACATAATAATAACATACCGTATTTAGATATTTCCATATGTACTTGCATATATTTTTTTGTAAAACATTTTAATATGTGAAAAAAAGCCACATGGGGACTTTATGATGCAATTTAATCACTGAATAAAAGTTTTATATGCAATGATAGATATTTATCAAAAGTGGCAGAAAAAACTTTTCCATTGTTACAAAGAAGTTTCAAATAAATGCAATTGAATTATTATATTAATGAACTTTCTATTCATCAAGAAATCCTAAAAAATCTACTATAGCTATTATTAAGCAGCACAATAGTTTACAACAATAATAATAATAATAAGAAATGTTTCTTAAGAAACCATATCAGCATATTATAATTTCTTAAGGATCATGTGACACTGAAGACTGGAGTTATGATGCTGAAAATTCAGCTTTGATCACAGGAATACATTACATTTTAAATTATATTATAATATATTATATTACCCATCTCTAGTACTTGGTCATCTGATTCCAGTTCAGCCATTATGGTCTTATATTTGCCTTGGCAGACCTGTGTTATTTTCTACAAGCTCATGCAGGGACACACAGTTCACAACACTTGGACAGACATGAGGTTCATGGGCAAGGTGAGAGGAGGGTGTAAATGAGACTCCTAAATAGGAACTCTGCTTAAATGGTGTGTTGGTGTGAAACCGCACAGTAAGAGGAATTAGAAATCTTCCCTGCGAGGTTTGCAGGTTGGTTTGATTGACAGTTCTGCCGGACAGGTGTCACTCAGCCTGTTTTGTTTATTGTGTCTTCTATTCCAGATGCCCCGCCCTTGGATCGAGAAGAACTGTTCGTCCAGAAACTGCGGCAGTGCTGTGTGCTTTTTGACTTTGTGACTGATCCACTAAGTGATCTCAAGTACAAGGAGGTGAAGAGAGCCGGCCTTAATGAAATGGTGGAGTACATCACACACAACCGTGACGTGGTCACTGAGTCCATCTACCCCGAAGCTGTCATCATGGTGAGAGGACACAAATATCCCCTAAGCAGACATGCATCAATGAATCCCATTTAGGGGATGCGATTATGCTTGATTATGGCAAAAATCATATCATAAAATCAATTCTATCACCGTTACTTTGGTCAGTGTTATAATCACGATAAATTAAGACGATAGGCCTGGGTGATATTACCAAAGTCTAATGATTCTTATTAAAGCTCCTCTTTGTCTTTTGTTGTTTGATTAAAGTGCCCCTATTATGTTTTTTTGGTTAAAATATCCCCTTTCATGCAGTGTATAATATAGCTGTTTGTGAATGTAAACGCTCTGCAAAGTTGTAGAGTCGAAATTGCACAACAAATAAAGTTATTGTCACTAGAGTCCAGCACGGGCCAAAAACTCCAACCCTAACCCAGCCCTGGCCCGTGGTGCTCAAGCCCTACCCGGCCCCAGCCCGACAACGCCTGCAATTTTTCAGCCCGAATCCGAACCCGAGACCAACATTAATATCACTTTAAGCTCTCTCTGCTACACGCAAACACACACAAGTCACACGCTACTAAGAGGTACAATTTTATTATAGGCCTGAAACATCATGCCCGCAAAAATTGGACAGACATACAGAGAAACATGCAGTAGAGAATACAGCGCTACGGGAGCCAACCGCAAAAATAAGTAAATAAACGGCCTACTTTCTTTGCTTTTAAGTAACTGAAGAACAATTTTCAAAACAATGTTCAAAAATGAAGAACTCTTCGCCAACTGGCTAATGTTAAATAATATTAATCTGCACTTTTATCAACTCCCCACGCTCCAACTTCTCCCTGATGCTCTGCATGGTCAACTGTCACCTGTTAATGCAAGTGAGTGACGCGTCCGTATATGCGTATTGTGTTTGTGTTGCTTAGGTGATGTATAATATTTATAATATAATCAATATAACAATATTTCATACACACTTTGTGACGTGTGCTCTGCACGTATATTATGGGCACAATGAAAGGAGGGAAGCTAAATAAGCCCGAGTCCAACCCGAGCCCGATCTGTAAAAAAATAAAATGGCCCGAGCCCGGCCCGCTTGGGCTTGGCGTGTCGGGTCCCGACGGGCTTGCAGACCTCTACTTGTCTCCCAAAAGAACGAATCGACTCTGAACCGCCTATATGAGTCGTTTGTATTTCAAATCCCACTGCTTGGCGGTTCTACGTCACGAAAATACATTTGCATAATGCCCATCTTAGTTGTACGTTGTCCACCCGCGAACAACTTGACCAGCTCTCAAACACACCATTTTACTGATGCTCAACGCGGGATTCGCAAAACGCTTGCTCTCGAAAGATGGGTCAGTACCCAGTTTATTTGGGCCAGCTTGTTCTTCAGAATTGCAACCTGTAAGCATGAATTTATTATTGATGTATATATTTTCTACCTGGTTTTCAAAATATACGTAGTTTTGTGTTTTATATTGAGTAGGCCTTCACCAGCTAACTTGCTAACTTGCGTTATTACTGTCTTACTTAAATACTTCTGCTAAGCAGCTGTGGGACACTATTACCTAAAACTGTCTATTAATGTTAATGCTGGGTATCATTGAAAAAAATTTCAATACCGATACATATACCTTGACTTCGATACTGGTTTCTGAACGATACTTGTTTCGATACCAATTGACCGTTCGCAAAGACCCGCCCCCCTTAGTTACTGTCGCTATGTCCGACAAGCTGCGCCGCTCTCACACACACACCATGTTCTCACGCAGTGAAAAACACATCGCGGAGCAGAGACAGACAGGACAGACCAGCTTACTTTTCGGTTTTGATATTAAACATACTAATCAAAGTTTCAATGACTCGTATAGTTATTTATAAATGTAATTTTGGTGATCAAAGTTGAGTTTTAAAGGGTAAGTTCGGTATTTTACACTTAAAGCCCTGTTTACAGATCGTATCTGATGAAATAGAACGGTTAAGATTAAAATTTGGACACATGCTCCTGTCCCGAGAATTTTAGGTTTATTTCCTTCCTAAAAACACATTAAACTTTCGTTTACAAAGACGTGAAACTCACCGAGTGGTCAGGGGTGTTCACTGATATGCCCACTCAAAAATAGCTGAAAAAGATGCTTTCCAACAGGTTTTATCGTAGTTTTTGTCCAACTCTATTGACTTGTATTGAATGTGCTGTGTGAGGTACGGTATTACTCCGCCACTTCTTCTTCTGCATCTTCTGTGTTTTCAATGAAATGCCAGCGGTTTGCTTGCAATTGGCAACGGTGCATTATCGCCACCAACTGGGCTGGAGTGTCTATTATTCAAGCTCTCAACGGAAGAATCACGGGTGTGACGCGTTTGGCAAAATAGGTCCACAAAAGCGAAATAAACCTAAAATTCTCGGGACAGGAGCATGTGTCCAAATTTTTATCTTAACCGTTCTATTTCATCAGATACGATCTGTAAACAGGGCTTTAAGTGTAAAATACCGAAGGGATCAAATTATTGACTACAGGGGGACTTAAATATCAAGCATGTCGCACAGCTATATCCCCATTACCTTTTATACATGGTCCCCGTGCATATAAGCAATGTGTGGCTTAGTTCACACAACCCTACCTCTCTTGAATGGTTGAAACTGAAGCTAAATAAAGTACTGCATTTTAAAAATCAAATGTAGTAATTTTTTTTTGTAAATGGAAAATTCCCCCTCTAATTCAGTTTCCATGGCAACATTAATCCTCTCCTGCCATTCTGAGATCCCTCAGGATTGGAAACACACTAAGGTGATTCCTCCGCTGCACTGTATCGTGTGACTCACCCTTCACGTGAGTCACAAGAACTCATTACAAGTGACAAGTGGCATGGAGGATTTAGAGATACTGTATATTAAACCTATAATCTAAAAAAAACCTTTCATAAATCTTCATTTGAGACCTAAATGTGTCAACAAGGCATTTTGCCTCACCGATTGCTTGACATTTTATTCTTGTACCGCATACATATTTATTTTGTAAAGTTGTTGGTCTATATACACATGCATGTTAAACATTAGCTTCCACTACTTTTTTTTTCTTAGTATTTCTTTCCTTCTTACTCGCATATATGTTTGTTAGCTGATTCTCATCGGGCCAGAAGATAATAGGACAAAATGTCCTATAAAAGTGCACACCTCTGCCTGTCACGTGACCAAATGACCGAATGGCTTTTGCCTGACCAGTGCAAGGGTGATTACTAGCCAGGCCAAGGATAAAATCTGCTCAAGTGTAAATGTACACCAGGGAATTGTGGGTAATTACCCGTCATAAATCAAGGCCCAGACACCTGCGTTTCCTTTCAGCCATTCATAATTCGGAAAAGAGTGTCCTAAATAGGGCTCTGCAATACAAAACTATATTTTTCATCAATTTGATATACAAATATTCATTTATTTGCTCTGAAGTAAAATAAAATGCTTTTTTTGTTTTGTTTTTTAAAATAAAATTGTTTTCCACAGAGATTTAACAAAATGCAACAATGCAAAGATACATATTAATAAACAGCAATATCTTAATACATGAACATGCACTGAAATGCTACTAGCACAGCCTTAAGGAAACGTAATGCCAAATAAAAGTGCATTAAAAAATTATTTAGGGTGTATATTGTGAACATTTATATCAACAAGCCCCATTTCTAATCATAAATCTTGTGGCTCTATTGTAAGACAATCGCAACCATATAACTAAAACCTCTTAGCTTTCAGATGCACATTGTCCTCTCAAGATCCTCATGTACTCATTAGACTCTCATGTCCCGCTCTCCCGTCTCAGTTCGAGGTGTCAATGAGAATGTCCCCCCCCCCGTCTGGAGGTCTGAGGCGACTCTAGTTTGAGGCTGTGGTCGAAACATTGCATCATTGACAGAGAAAGCCGAATTTCCTTCCTCTCAGCCATTTCGGGACACAAGTGATAAGCAGTATCTTACCAGTTGTCACTTCAGAGCGAGTTGATATTTGAGGTCATGCATATTTAATGCATTTGATTCATAATGAGAGCTAAAGAAGGATGACATTTTATTTTTGTAGTTTTTTAGGTTTTTAGAGCTGAATTTTTAGTGCATACATAATGGTGCAGTTTACTGATGGTTTCAAGAGGGGTATATTAAAAACTGCATTCTTATTAAATGGATAGTTCTGACTAAACTCTGATTGGACAGGTAATGTTCAAAGCCACTGTAAAAAGCCAGTACACACCTGCCACCATATATTCTATATTAATGCACCAAATTGCTTTCCAATTGTTTGGCTAAAGTTATACAAACTGTATATTACTTCCTGAAAGAATTTATTATTCTGATTATTAATTAGCATAAGTAAATGTAACTACTGTATTTTCCGGACTATAAGTCGCTCCGGAGTATAAGTAAAAAAATGCGTCATGAAGAGGAAAAAAACATATATAAGTCGCACTGGACTCAGGGGCGGATCTAGAAAAAAAATCATGGGGTGGCAAGCAGGGTCAGGGATAATTTCTGGGGTGGCGAATGTTTATAGCGGGGTACGCAAGTTTTGCTTGATCGCAAGGCAATTTTTCCATTTAGGTGAAGGCTGAGCCTCCCAAACTTATATAGAAAAGTAGCATTGTCCATATTATAAGTAGTTTTTTTTTAAACTCAGATAAAATTGTAACTTTTGTAAAAAAAAAAAAAAAAAAAAAAAATCATCTTGGCAGCCACAGGAGTTGGCACCTGGCTCCTTATTTAGCTATAAAGTTATTATAATTCTTTGTCCTGTAAAAAAGTACTAACTGAGAGTGAGCCTCTGTAAGCACCCAAGTAGCTTCTAGAGCAGATGTGAGACATCAGATTTGTTAAACAGACCAAAAGAACGATTAAATTAATCAGGTTTTGAAGATCTGGATTGCAACTAGCCTAGTCCTTGAAACAATGCATTTATAAAGTGCCAGGTTGATGACTACACTAGAATTTAGACAGTTCCAAACCAGGACAAAACCTGGAAGACTTTTCCAAACCAGGACTAAACATGGAATGCACCACTAGGTATAATCTGGGACAAAAAAAAAAAAAAATTTGTCATAATGCTTTTCGAAAAAAACAAAAACAAGTGGTTTTATTTATTTTAACGCTTAAGCTTGAGTAAGCAAACTGTACTTTTTATGTAGGCTAATTTATGTAGCCTAATAAATAGAACCTTATTGTAAAGTGTTACTGATTAGTTATACACCGATTCATTAAAATGAATCGGTTCAAATTAATCATTAGTTCGCGAATTGGACGTGTCATGCGCGTTGTGTGATTATCCCAGCAGAAGGACATGGACATCCAATATTTCTGTCAACACAGAAAACATTTCATCACTGGATATTTTTTTCCCGTTTAATTAAAGTGTTATTTTATGTCAGCTGAATGTCCAGAACGCTTTTCAGAGAAGATAAGGCAACTTATTTAGCACAATTCACACCCATCGGTAATTCAGAAAAAAAAAAAAAAAAATCTCCGAATGCTCCACATGAAACTTTGGTCTTCCGACCTTTTACCACTGTGTCGATTTATTTTGATTAATATGTGCGAGGGAGAGAAAGCAAGACAGCGCTTAGTTTGGAGATGGTGAATTGTTTACACTTTCGCCTGGCTCCGAAGAGAGAGAGAGTGCGCGCGCGCGACCGTCTCTCTCTCTCTGCTCGTTCTTGCCGTTAAACATGCGCCCTGTCACAATCGCGGCAGTTCATCTACATTACTCACCGATCAAATAAGACTTTGGCGGGACAAAATTTCACTTTGGCCGGCGCTAAAACAAGTTCAATGCAGGAAAATTCATGCGTGAATTTAACTGAGTAGTAGCCAGACTGGCTGACATCAATGGGGTGGCAGCTGGGGTGGCAAGACCTTTACTAGGGGTGGCAGCTGCCACCCCGTGCCACCCCAGTAGATCCGCCCCTGATAAGTCGCATTTATTTAGAAATTTATTTCACAAAATCCAAGACCAAGAACAGATATTTAATCTGGAAAGGCAAGTTATTCAACTCCACAATAGCACACAGAACAACAGGCTGAATAGGTGTCCTGACTATAAGTCGCAAAAACGTCCATCTGACACATCTATACATAAGACAACAATTAATACTGGTGCTTGTGTAATGTAACCACAAAAGCAACAGCACGAGTGCCTTCCATGATGAGTTTGGTGGTCTTTAGAGAGGTTTGGGAACATTTATAATGCTTATTGAAAACACAATTATAAATTAAAATTCAAAATGTACGTTTTGACTTTACAAGTCAGTTTTCTGTGTGAAGAAATTTAAAACAAATTCAAAAATATAATTTGTTTAACAATATTCCAGTGTAGGAATAATAATATTTTGTGAACTGTAAATGCAGTGAAGCCCCTGCAATAACGACGAATCCACACAATAATGCCACTGCTTGCTTGGTACTAATACTACTTGGTGCCGTGATAGCACTTTTAGTATATCCTTAGAATGGACAGTTTCTCTGTTCATATAATGACAGATAATGTGTTTCTTTTTTTCAGTTTTCTGTAAACTTGTTCAGGACTCTTCCGCCCTCTTCCAATCCTACGGGAGCTGAGTTTGACCCTGAAGAGGACGAACCTACTCTGGAGGCCGCTTGGCCACACCTGCAGGTGTGTGTGTGTGTGTGGAGCTTCATTATATCAGAACACTAGTTGTCTACCCAGTCCATCATTAAGTTTGCAATATCAGCGTTCTACATTCGGCTCTAAAAGCCGTCATATTTATAAATATCTTTAGTCAAGATATTGTAATCATGATTAATATCCAGATATTCCAGAGAAAGACGAAGAAAGAGTTAACACACATTATATACCGGTATGTGTGTGTGTCTGTATATGTATATATATATATATATATATTAGGGGTGTGCAAAGCAGCCGCTATTTGTATCTGTATTTGTATTTGTTGAGGGGGGAAAAGTATTTGTATTTGTATTCGAGTAAAATTCTAAATAGGCGTAAAAATCGTAATCGTAAAAAAATGTTTTGCGTTACACTTCTAATTTACGTTATGTGTAAGTATTCTTTAATTATATCCATTATAATAATTATGGATATGCAATATTGGTTGATGTTTTTCCATAAATCCAGCAATAAAACAAGGAATGTCATTGAAAAGAAAATAACACAACAGCCTTTACCTCATCCATGGTTAAACCAACAACTAATACCATTGTGAACATTATGAAGCCTACAGCCTACATCTTGCTGTCTGCAACAGACAGAGTAACTTAAACGTACCATATAACTCCCACACGTGCATACAATTCGACAAAACTACACAAGCTTTTTAACCTTTTTAACCGAACGTTAACGTTACTCTGTCAACAGCCTATTGTCTAAATTACCGTGCTAAACAGCTGACGTTACGTAAACAGAGCGAGCATGAGAGCACCCGACTGCAGACGTCAATAATGCCGCGTAATGGAATAATCTCCCGATCAAACTCCGCTTCTCGAAAGTTATAAACTGCCTCAGGAACACAGTTAAGGTACAAACATCTATTCAACAAAAATAGTGATGCAGTTAAGTGTTTTTTTTGCTGAGCCGAGCCCTCTCTGTTGCTGTGTGGAGCAGCCTGTGTCCGTCACTCACTCACTCATCCGGGCGCACTGCGGTCTCATGAGGAAACGCAGCTTTTTGATATAAAGTTTTTCTTGTTCCCGAATACAAATATTTTTTAAAGTATTTGTTCGAAATAAGTATTTGTAAAAAACACGTTATTTGTGCCTTTCCGAATACCGGATTCGGGTTCGGCTCCACCCCTAATATATATATATATATATAATGTATGTATAAAATAATTATCAAAAGGGGTAAAGTAATAAAGGCCATTTCACTTCACCTAATAGGCCTGTAGATGGCACATGGACTTCATTTAACCAACTATGACCGCTTCATTAAAACGGAAAATTAATACAAAAAACGATGGGTCCTAATCTCAATTCCAATAATTAACCATGTTAAATTTTTACTTTCTATTGTAATCAGAGGTTGCACTAATGCATTTATTTATCAACCATGATCACAAACAATGTGGTCGAGATTCATGTTTGGATTTATTACAGTTTGACACAGAGAAGGTTCACTCGCAGATCATCACACACTCGTCACCATACCTAGAGATTGGCATGGTTTTATTTCAGTTCGCCTAATAGCTGGTTTATTTTGCATTGAGAGATGATCTTATGGAAAGTTCCCCATGCCAATCTCTAGGTGTGGTGAAGGGTGTGTGAGGATGTGCGGCTATTTTAATTCTAGAGGCCAAGGGAACTTTATCAGGATGCATAGTATCCCGGATCCATGAAATAACTGTCCTTTAAAAAATTAAAATCTGCCTGCCTCTATGGGAATTTAACATAGGGGTGTCCTGACTTATGCACCCTGTATTTTAAGGAAGAACATTTATTTATTTACGATACATTATTCATTTCCAAAGACAATTAGTGTCCTTAAAGGTTGGAGTTTTCCTTTTTTTTATTTTTTTTTATTAAGGCATTAATATCAATTTCCAAAAGATATTTTTTTTTATTCCTGTTTTTAGTCAACTTTAGCATGGGTGTGTTCACTTATGCGTAGCACTGTATGTAGTGTATTGCTTTCCAGTCACTTCTGTGGTTCCCTGCCGGCTTGATTGCAGCGAGGCAGCTCGTTGGGTTTTGGTGTATGTCTCAAATGATTAAAAAATAAATTTTTGCAAGAACTGACAGCATTTATTGTTTTGGTGGCAAAGAAAACCTGACAGATGCATTCATCATATATTAATCTTTAAAATATCTCTTATTCTCTCCCCCTCTTTCTCCCTTCTTCAGCTGGTTTATGAATTCTTCTTAAGATTCCTAGAGTCACCTGACTTCCAGCCCAATGTTGCCAAAAAATACATCGACCAAAAGTTTGTAATGTCGGTGAGTGTCCTTTCTTCTGATCTATATCTGCATCATGATTTGTCCTCATCAGCACATATAAACACTCCCTCTGTTGTGAGGGTCAGTAAGGAAACTGAGGTTGGCTGCAGCTAAAGGTTTACAAATATGTTGCTGTAAAATGTTCAGCACTTGTCGGTGTAGCGGTGGTCAAGTTTAAAAGCAAGGGTAGATTATCATATTAATATCTATTTGTGCTAGTGAAGTTTTTTGGGCCCCCTTATCCGATCCGAGTCATTGAATACCGAGTACCTACCGAGTCCCGATGCAATACTTGTGTTTTTCTAGTGCTTGGGGCACACTTCAGTTATTAAAGTCAATTCAACTGACAATTTTCAGTTTCTCAATGGGCAGGGGCTTAACTGTAAAAATGGGGCATCCATCACTACGAAGTAATACCAATGTGTGTATATACATATATTTATATATGAAGCTCAGGTCACTATTGGGTAGTACATTTTCTATTTTACTCTCCAGACTTTGCAAGAACAAAGCAAATGAACAAATTCTATAGAAGCATAATATAGTTGTAAATTATTAATATAAGGAAATAGTCTGTAATAAAATAAGAACAGATGATGAAACTTCAAGAAATGGCACAAATAAAAACAACAGAACAAAGATAATGCGTAATGGCGGCAACTTCTCATATAGTCTTACGCCAGATAAAAATAAACAGTAAACAAATTACTTTTGAGGGATTTGTTAAAAAATTCTGCATCAAATATGCTTAACAGAAGCTTGAACGTGTGTGACACGCTAGAACAGACCTCATTGGTTCTTGCACGCCACGCGAGTTGATGTTAAATAAAGAATCAGGCTTAGGATAGCCGATACCGATCAGTTTAAAGAAAAACTTAATCGGCCCGATACCAATCCTTGAGATCAGTTCAGGACGTCCCAACTTGGTGCACTTTGGTGGACAGATTTTGTTAAATTGTTATTATTGATGATGATACTGGTATCCGGAGAGATATCTGGCTTGACATATCTAAAAGGAAAGCTGAGATTTAGGTCACAAGAGCTTTTTTAGCAAATATATAGTAAATATTTAGTCTCTTCCAATGACATGCAAGTTTGTATGACATAAAACATTACGCTTTACAACAGCAAGATATTTTTTAATCCTATTGAGAAAATAGTCAATTCAGGCGTTTACATGCTTTATTTTTTCCTTTTGATCAGATAATTTGTGACCCTGGACCACAAAACCAGTCACGAGTTGCACGGGTATATTTGTGGCAATAGCCAACAAAACACTGTATGGGTCAAAATTATACATTTTTATTTTATGCCAAAAATCCTTAGGATATTAAGTAAAGATCATGATCCATGAAGACATTTTGTAAATTTCCTACCTTAAATATATACATTTTTTATTTTTGTGAGTGAATGCAGGACAATCGCCAACAGAAATGGAAACATTTAAAGGCGATTTCCTCAATATTTTGATTTTTTTGCACCCTCAGATTCCAGATTTTCAAATAGTTGTATCTCGACCAAATAGTGTCCTATCCTAACAAACCATACATCAATGGAAAGCTTATTTATTCAGCTTTCATATGATGTATAAATCTCAATTTCATAAAATTGACACATAAGACTGGTTTTTATGGTCCAGGGTCATATAAGGTCTACACTAACTGTTTACAGGAAGGCTTTTCATCCCGATTGAGCGATCAGTCTGATTATAAATGCATGTAAACGTAGCTACTGGGATTGGGTCTCAGAACCCATCTAATGATTGAGCTAATAGATTTTTTGGCTTATTTATTTTCAGCTTCTGGAGCTTTTTGACAGTGAAGACCCCAGAGAGCGGGACTTCCTAAAAACCATCCTGCACAGGATCTATGGAAAGTTCCTGGGGCTGAGAGCCTACGTCCGTCGGCAGATCAACAATATATTCTACAGGCAAGCTGTCCTTTGCATATGGTTCTTACGGCTATCAAAGTGTTCTCATTCATAAACTTTGTAAGAGTAGATGCAGAAACTGTGAGCTCTTAGATGCAAGTCTGTCTTTGAATTAGCCAAGCTTAGCGTTTATGAGAAAAGGGGAAGCTCTTCCAGAATTCATCCATTGAGTCGATGTCCTTGATCTCGCACTGTAGGTTTATATACGAGACGGAGCATCACAATGGGATTGCAGAGCTCTTAGAAATCTTAGGAAGGTGAGTGTGACCACTATCAGTGTTGCCATGACAAATCTGAAGGGAGGAGGTCTTTCTCTCTTTGCTGAACTGAAAGAACCTGTCCGTCACATGACCGATCTCATGTTCTTCCCACAGCATAATTAATGGCTTTGCCCTGCCACTGAAAGAGGAGCACAAAATGTTCCTCATCAGAGTGCTTCTGCCTTTACACAAAGTCAAGTCTCTCAGCGTCTATCACCCACAGGTACGCTTAAGGGAAACTCTTCTGAAGATGTTTGGTTTGTTGAGGACTTTTATGCTGAAAGGATTGCTTTCACTAAAGGGGGGTTGCCTTGGCTTTTGGCTTGCTTTGCTGGGGGCATTTAGTATTCAACAATAGTATTGATCTGCCTTACTTAAAGGGTTAGTTCACCCAAAAATGAAAATAATGTCATTAATGACTCACCCTCATGTCGTTCTAAGCCCGTAAGACCTCCGTTCATCTTCGGAACACAGTTTAAGATATTTTAGATTTAGTCCGAGAGCTTTCTCTCCGTCCATTGAAGCTGTATATACAGTATACTGTCCATGTCCATAAAGGTAATAAAAACATCATCACAGTAGTCCATGTGACATCAGTGGGTTAGTTAGAAGTTTTTGAAGCATCAAAAATGATTTTTGGTCCAAAAATAACACAAAATAAGACTTTATTCAGCATTGTATTCTCTCCCGGGTCTGTTGTGAATCTGCGTTCAGGACTCCGCAGTGACGCTAGTGACGTAAGACGCTGCTGACGTGTTATCTGGTGCGCCCGAGCTTCGTTTACAGTCTGAGGGAGACGCACGCTATATTCAAGCTATTCTACATTGTTTGCGTGGATATCATTTTTTTAATGGTGCGTAAATGTGCATGTCGCGGATGAGACACTTTTACAGCGTGCGTCTCCCTCAGTCTATAAATGAAGCTCGGGCGCACCAGATAACACGTCATCAGCGTCTTACGCCATCAGCGTAACTGTGAAGGATTCACAACAGACCCGGGAGAGAATACAATGCTGAATAAAGTCTTATTTTGTGTTATTTTTGGACCAAAAAGTATTTTCGATGCTTCAAAAACTTCTAACTAACCCACTGATGTCACATGGACTACTTTGATGATGTTTATATTACCTTTATGGACATGGACAGTATACTGTATATACAGTTTCAATGGACGGAGAGAAAGCTCTCGGACTAAATCTAAAATATCTTAAACTGTGTTCCGAAGATGAACGGAGGTCTTACGGGCTTAGAACGACATGAGGGTGAGTCATTAATGACATTATTTTCATTTTTGGGTGAACTAACCCTTTAAGGTGAACGATGACGCAATTTTCTTCTAGAAACAAACTTTGTTGTATTATTTTCATGTTGTCACTGTGAAGCTGCTTTGATACAATCTGTATTGTAAAAAGCTCTATATACATAAAGGTGACTTGACTTGATTATATGAAAAAATTCTAATGTAAAAGTGACAGTATTCTCAAAAATTGGATTATTTGCATTAACTACTGGTAGTTCAAGTCCTAAAATGTGATTGGCTCTATAACACTGGGATGTTTCTTGGTTTTTATCAGTCCACTTATCATTTTAAGCTTCTATTGGGGAGGAAGAAAAATATGCAAACTCAAAATTAGGCTGTAGAAGTGAACACTGAATTACCCGAGGCTGAATAGCACTCTTGCTTGCATGATTGAAAAATAAAGAAATAATATTTGAAAATACAACTTTATTTGCTTTCAAAAAAAAAAAAAGCTTCTGTATTTTTAAGGTCAACTTGAGTGCTGTTACTTTACAGCATATTGGAGACTTTTTTGGCAGCTAATGGTTATTTGAGATGTTATTTAACAATTTGAGGTAATGCGTTCAGTTCGATCATTTCTCCTCATGTTTGACATTAGAACGAGGGCAAGTAGGAAAGCTTTACAGCAACTAGGGTTTTGGTTTAGTTCCATCACTTTTTTTCTAACAAGCTCTTGAATTTCCTCCTTCACAGTGATATTTGAAAGTGAAACACTCATGAATTTTACATAACCACATGTGAAAGTATTCATATTTACCGGTTTAGTGCTTCATCCATGACATCGCCCTCCCCTGCCTCACTGTATCTATAGTTTATAAGTATTAGAGGTTATGATGTTTTGCACAATGCATTAATAGAATTAGGAATAGCAGTGGCTCAATGTTAGTCATCCTATTGTGTTATTTTTTGGGAAAAAAGTAATTTTCTGTGCTTTCAGCTGGCCTACTGTGTGGTGCAGTTTTTGGAAAAGGACAGCAGCCTCACTGAACCTGTAAGATTTACAGCATTGGCAACGGCACCGTTTTCTGTCACTATTATTAGCATTTCTTTCAAGGATTTTTCTATATAAATTCTTTATTCATGGTGAACTTGAACTTAACTGGTGCAAAGATGACTTTCTCCGCCATTTGTCTTCCTCTTCTGCATCAGGTGATCATGGGCCTGCTGAAGTTCTGGCCTAAGACCCACAGTCCTAAGGAGGTGATGTTTCTGAATGAACTGGAGGAAATCCTGGATGTCATTGAGCCCTCAGAGTTTGTTAAAGTCATGGAGCCTCTGTTTAGACAGCTGGCCAAGTGTGTATCAAGTCCACACTTCCAGGTATGAAAGCACTGATCTCGTTCTATCACTGAACATTGGGCATCATTTACATAATCTTTTACATATCGTCGATGTCTGGACCTTGTATCTCCTAATTTCATCTCTTTTCTTATCTTTTTTCATAAACCATTACTATTGGTAACCCTTTACGTCTGTCTGTGGGTTTTGCAAGTATTTAACCAATTAACCCTTGTGCATCCTTATGGAGATTTTTGTCTTTTGCAGGTTTTTTGTTTTGTTATCACTTTACCTGTGTTAATGTTAACTGGATAAAATTTGTCACAGGTGTGTATTTTTATTGGAATTTTAGGCCTTGTCCACACGAACACGGGTATTTTTATAACCGTGACTTTTTTTACGCGGTTCGCCCGTTCGTCCACACGGAAACGCAGTATCAGGTCACTGAAACCGAACATTTTAGAAAACCCCTGCCAGGGTGAGGATTTTCAGAAACGCCGGTTGCAGTGTTGTCGTGTAGACAGTAAAACCGGAGTTTTTGCCTTGCGACGTCAAAGTGTGCGCCGTTATCCGCTGTGTTTGACGTCAGATTGTGCGCCGCTGGCGGCTTCTGATTGGCCAACGTGGCTTTACGGTTAGGGTTATATCGCCGCCTGTTGGTGTGGAATGCTCTTGACGGCGCTTGATAGCGTGTTTTTGCGTTTTCATGTAGACAGAGATTTTTTTTTTAAAACGCAGGAGGAAAAACTCTGGTTATAAAAATACCCGTGTCCGTATGGACATGGCCTTACTATTTAACCTCCATTTCCTTTAAAAAAATCTATCTTGCACTATGTACACAAAATAGTTCCTCTCAGCTCCTTTTGGACAAAAACGTCCGCATTGAAACCCATTAAAACTGCAATTTTTAATCCCAGGACAATTTAACTATAAAATTATGCAATTTTTGTTAAGAGGCTTTCATTCTGTTGGAAAGGCTTCAAAATGTATTTACAAAAAAAAAAAAAGACCAGATGGTGCCATTTTTTTTGGCCTATAAAGCAAATACTTGAGCCGCGTTTCTACCGAAATTACCCGGAACAATTTGTCCCAGGAACTTTTTTCCCTGGAACTTTTTTTGCCCCAGACCGGTTGCTTTACACCGCGGTCTAAAGTACCGGGAAGATTATAAACTGCGCTCGACTGCTCCTCCCAGTCTGGACGGACAGTAATCAGTTTTGATCGCCACATTATAATAAATATGGAGGAGATTCAAACTGTGCTGAGGTTGTTTGTGATGTATTGGTTTACTAACGAGGTAATTAACAAAACGGCAGAAAAGAGACGAGCACTGATACTAAAGCGTGTTCAGAAAGCTCGTAATGCTATAAAATTAGACGATGCGGACATTGACCGTGAGACGGCTGGGACGAACGCGCAGAAAATTTCCTGTTACACAAATACGCTTAATAAAGCCCGAACCTCGTTGTCGGTCCAGCTATGTTTTTTTATTTATTAAATTCCATATTTGCAGACAGACTCTTACTGCATGAAGCCACGAACCGCAATAGATTTTTAAAAATGGCAGTTAAAATCATAGACCGTATACACGGTTAAATTAGAATGCTGCGTGGAGTCCTCCAATTAAAATGCGGCGTGCCGTGAACACAACCAATCAGCATGTTCAGCGCACAAGTCCCACCCCCGAAAGTTCCTGAACTTTAAAAAGTACTACCTCGCCAGCAGGGACTTTCGGAGGGGGAAATATTTACCCGGAACTTCATTTAGACCCTGATTCCTGCGGTGTAAACACACCGAGTACCAGCCCACAGTTCCTACTTCCTGGGGAAAGTTCCTGCGGTGGAAACACGGCTTTGGATAAATCAATTGGATAAACAAGTCAATTGACCGTTCGCAAAGACCCGCCCCCTTTAGTTACTGTTGCTATGTTCGACAAGCTAGCTCTCACGCCACACTGTTCTCACGCAGTGAAAAAAACATTGGGGAAGCAGAGAGACACTGACAACACGCTGACAGACAGGACAGACCAGCTTACTTTTCGGTTACTTTTGATATTAAACATATTAAACAAAGTCTCACCTTTCAAATTTGGTCATTTTTAAAAATAAATTTAAACAATAAATAAAGTTTTGTGGCTCTTTAATGTGTCTGACAGATCGCTGTAGAGCATCAGTTAAAGCTGCTCGTGAACCGATCATCTCTTCCTTCTAGTTCATTTATAGCATCAAATAAACATGAATGAACATCAGAAGGAATGTTGTTTTAACCGCGGAAAGACGTCAGTACACTCCGTTTCTCAAGTTCAAATCCTCCCATGTTAATCTACTAACTCTCCTGACTGCTTTGTCGGACAAAATAGCGGATGGCGAAGTATGATTGTGCAGATCAACTGTCAATCAAGCTCCCAGCGAAGGGTCAATTGGATAAATAATGCAGCGATAATTGTGTGGGTGTGTTGGTATGGATGTCGGAGTGTGATTTTTATGTGTAATAAAAAAAATGTGTGTGCTACTGTGCTTGTAATATTTGAGAGAGAATAACTCAACTGCAAATCTAAAATCCAACCACCAGTGGAGTTTTGCTGTCATCCAATGGGGAAATTCTGTTACTGCACCCAAACAATATCTTACCGAAAGCTCAGTTTTTGAGATATCATCCTCAAACACAACTTGCTTAGATTTATGGCCTTGAATTTCTATCAGTTTTAGAGTTCAACATGTATGTTCATAAATCATTTTCATAAACCTATATTATAACTTTTTTTTGTTTTACTTTTTTTGTTTGTTTACTTCAGCAATAATCTGCCGGTCTTCTTTAAAATGAGACCAAATTTAAGTCTGTGCTCCGAAGCTTCAAATGTTTATCACAGTTTTTTGATACAAACATTTTTGCCCACTATGGACCCAAGTTTAAATTTTTTTAAATTGATTCACAAGGTTTCAAAGTATTTGGAGCTTGTGACTAAACCTCGTCACTCCATTGGATCCTCAAACTGTCTGTCAAACCTCAGAACTCCGCCCACCTCTATTGGGAATGAGGAGCCGTACCCAGTTTAGAGCGTTTCTGCTTGTTTGCAATGCAAGAGCAAATAAAGACCTTGTTCTTTGAATACGTACAGTGTTTTTATTACTCATGAAACACTATATATAAAGGCTAATGTTAATGTATTTGAGGAGCGTAGAAGTTAATCTTAGCATTTGTCGTCGAGTCACAGCCAATACTGTCTGAAATATCTTATGCAAAGCACTTTGTCTTTAGTAACATGAGATTTTAGCCAAATGAACGAAAAAACGAAGTGCCCACATACCACAGTAAACTTTATAATCTGTAAGTTGATGAAGACATACTGAGATGCACTTACTGCCTCAGATTCGGCCGTTCTAATGATGGACTAAACACGTATGTACGAATTTAGCTGGTTAAAAAAACTTGCAACTCCATTTAAGCTTGATTTTGATTAAATGTTCATAACAATGACACATGCAAGTGTCTGAAACCCATAATAAAGACACAATATCAACTTTGACAATGCAGTGTTTAATTATTTTTAAAAAATACAGTGTTTTTTCCAGGTCTTAGAAAGTAGCGTTTTTGGAGATACAAGGTTGCCACCCGACAGTGACGATATGCACTAATATACAAAGAGAGTACTAGCATATGCATATGGAGTTTTGTAGCATGTTTGAGTGTGATAGTCGTTGATCTGTAATGTCATGTGTGTTTCTAGGTTGCTGAAAGAGCTTTGTATTACTGGAACAATGAGTACATCATGAGCCTGATCAGCGACAACGCTGCCAAGATCCTCCCCATCATGTTTCCCGCTCTCTACAAAAACTCCAAGAGCCACTGGAACAAGTACAGCCACACTGTGACAGATTGTGTACAGTCACAATCTGTTTTTTCCATTAAGACGTATCTTTCTCGTGATGAATGAACACCTAAAGGGAAGAACGTTCTGTTCAAATGTCTGGACTAATAATGCGGTGTTTTCTCCGGCAGGACAATCCACGGGCTTATCTACAATGCTCTTAAGCTCTTTATGGAGATGAACCAGAAGCTGTTTGATGACTGCACTCAGCAGTACAAGGCTGAGAAGCAGAAGTAAGTGAATGAGGCAAGAAAGAGAGAATATGAGGCCAAAAAAAGGTGTACAGATTGTAAAAGGCTTGTTCTTACACACATTGTTTGAGAAGGTCTTGTCAGCAGTTGTCATTTACTGTCTCAAATCCTAGTGAACTACAAAGAGAGAGACAGCATTTTGGGCATCGAACATGCCCAGAGATGATGTCTAGGTAGGCAGTTCTCTAGATTTTGAGACTCAGTGACTATCTTTGTTCTCTAAGCAGAATTACTAAGCAAGCTGGTTTTGTTGAGCTAAGCTTGTGGCAACCATATGAATCCACATATACATACGCGTTATTTTCTCTGACATATCCTAAACTCTTTGTTGTTTTCCTGTTCTTCCCTAGAGAGAAGTACAAACTTAAGGAACGGGAAGAAATGTGGCATAAAATTGAAGAACTAGCGAAACAGAACCCTCAGGTAAACACTATTATTCACACACACTTTTATAATGACTTCTCAAGTAACACTAAAGACTTGAGTAATGACTGCTGAAAATTCAGCTTTGCCAACACAGGAATACGTTACAAATTTTATTTTATTTTTATTTATTTTTAAACAGGGACAATGCAAAATATACATTAACCTTAAAAAGGAGAGATGCATTATACCAGGTTGTAGCACTTGTGCTAATTTTCACCTGTAGTCCCTTCTATTTCAATAGATAAGTTATTAAGATATGTTATTTTTACTGCATTTTTGATCAAACTGTAATGCAGCCTTGGTGAGCATAAGAGAAGATACTGACTGACCCCAATACTTTTGAATGGTAGTGTTTACAGATACAGTCTAATAGGACACAATCAAACTGTCAGTAGCTAGTGTATGTTTCCATCCAAAGTTGCGAATTGAACTTATGTGCAAAATTTGAACATCGCATATAACATTTGCGAATAAAGCACCGTTCACCGAGAACGAAATCGTCACTTCCTGATAAACTGCCACTGAGTCAATTAGACCATCTCTGGCTAAATATCATTAAGAAAAATGGAAGTTATTATATACAGAGGCTTCTCCTACTGCAGCAACTTTCACATTTTCTTAATGATATTTAGCCAGAGATGGTCTTTAGTTCTCTTCGGCTCGCTGGAAGGAAACGGTGCAGACGAAACACAATAAATCAGAACACAGTGAACCACTTGGACGACAGACTTTGCTAAGCATTTGTGACCCTGGACCACAAAACCAGTCTTATGGATAAATTTTTTTTAATTGAGATTTATACATCACATGGAAGCTGAATAAATAAGCTTTCCATTGATATATGGTTTGTTAGGATATGACAATATTTGGCCGAGATACAACTATTAGGAAATCTGAGGGTGCAAAAAAATCTAAACATTGAGAAAATCTCCTTTAAAGTTGTCCATTAATGTTCACGATTGTGCTGCATTCACTCACAAAAATACATTTTTTTTACATTTAAGGTAGGAAATTTACAAAATATCTTCATGGAACATGATCTTTACAAGCCTACTTTCAAAAAGAAGATTTGCACTTTTTCCACTATGTCACATTGGAATGATCAAAATGAACACACAAGGTTATATAACATTTCAGCGTGATACCTTTTACCATTTGGTCATAAGGCTACTTTAGATGTTTACCGCTTGTGCCAGGGCTTGCATCGCTAATCATAGCTTACATTAACTTTTACTAGCTGAGATTTTAAATGGATTTCGCCAAACTTTACCTGTCGAGTAGAAACTCTGCGACTGAGGCATCAGTGGGAAGCCCAACCTGTGCTTCTAGCGCACGCCAGCGTGTGAAATATTCTCCCAAAAACACTCTGGTCTTGTTTCTTTCTTCAGAGGCCTTTCTCTGCTTGTCATACAATTCGTAGACACTTTTTCTCTTGCGCCCCTCAGACATTTTGAAAAAAAAACCCGGTGAGAACGGCGAGCTTCAATGAATGGCTAAAACCGTAGCTCACCACACATATACACCTGAAAGTGCGCAAAAGAAAGCGAAAACTACCTAGGGACGAGCACGTACGGCGGCCTTATGTACACATATCACCAGAATGATTGACAACTAGGAGGACCAATAGTCTTGATGATCCACCCGGAAAAAGAAAATCTTCCACTATAACATTAATATCCTAATGATTTTTGGCATAAAATAAAAATGGATAATTTTGACCCATATAATGTATTGTTGGCTATTGCCACAAATATACCCGTGCGACTTGTGACTGGTTTTGTGGTCCAGGGTCACATTTCAGATGCTGTGCAACAAGATCGCTCCTCTGGTTAGTCCAGTTATGCCTTCCCATCACGCAAATTCATGAAATACTCGCTTCATGAATTCTTTTTCTTTTCATGCGCATTAAGGAATATATTCTGTAAATGTGTTTCCATTATAGTTTATGCACGTCGTCTTATTGGATATTTTTTTTTATCCAAATCAATTGAGTGCATACGTTTTTCTTTTTTTCATATCTCAAAATGCGCATTAAAAATAGGTGGATGGAAACATAGCTAGTGAAGTCATGTTGAATTGAGAAATATATTTATGATCAGATGCACAAGCTTTGTGTGCAGCTAATTTTGCACGTATCCTAATTAAAATTAATCAACTCCAAACTACTCCTGACGAGTATAATTATCACCACTCATCTCTCTCTGTGCTCTGAGGGCAAACACAAAAAAGAACCCACGATTTAATCAGGATGTGATGAGGAATCCTGTGAGTGTGTGTTTATCAACCACAAGTTTTGGATTTTCACAGAGTACAAAGGTTCAGCTGCGGCCCGGTCTCGCTCAGGAGGAGGTGAGTCATTTATTTCTGTAACGCAATCGTTATTATGCATTCATCTTACTCTTTGGGTTACTTTCATCTTTCCTACCAAGTTTTGTTTAGATGTAGGGTGGGTGGGATGAAAACAAACCCTATATGACTAATTCAGTATCAGCCTTTGCTGGAAACTCAACACAAATGGTTAATATTTTAATAACCATGCAGTTATGTCTATTTTTGCATAATCCAGTAAATCAAGCAAGTGATGCTTACTGCAGAACCAAATGATGTCAAGTGACCGCTCCCACTCTCTGCACTTAATGGGTGGAGCTTAACATAATTAGGTTTAGGAATAGGGTGTGTCTCAACTTTTAAGCTCCACCCATTCACTCTGCAGTGAGCAGCCTCTCAAATTAAATGCTTTAAAAGGTGCTTGGTCTCATCTAATCACAATTTATGAATTTTTTTCGGTAAAGGATGAGCCATATACAAAGTAAACTAGCTGATAATCACACTAGCTTCAGTGAACTAGCTTCATTAATGTGTAAATGGCATGTGTGTGTGTGTGTGTGTGTGTGTGTGTGTGTGTGTGTGTGTGTGTGTGTATGTGCAGTATATGATGTATAATGAAGGAGGGATGCCATTGTACTCGATGGAGACCGAGACCCCCACAGCCGAGGACATCCAGCTGCTGAAGAAGACTGTGGAGTCAGAAGCCTCACAGGTACAATCAACACTTGTAGATCTTCACAGCAACAAAAAATGCCTGTACGGTGGATTGGTGGGTATCGACATGCGTGCCAAACTCATTTCTAGCTAGAACGCAATACATGCGAGTTTGGAGCTAATATGGTACACAATTTTGACAACGTGATGCTGCTTTAATAAATAATATTGGGTGAAAACAAAAACATGCTTTTGGCTGGATAAATTTTTAACTTTAATATAAGCCAACTGAAACTAAACATTAACACAAATGTTTGGCCTAAATAGAAGAAACTACAGCTAATTTAGTTTACAGGTTTGCTTTTCAGTCCAACAGCATCAAATATAAGTGTATAATGTGTAAATTTATTATATTTAAAGTGTTCGTTCACCCAAAAATGAAGCATTTGTCATTTACTCACCCTTATGTTGTTCCAAACCCGTAAGACTTTGCTCATCTTCAGAACACAAATGAAGATCTTTATGATGAAACCTGAGAGCTTTCTGCCCCTTCATTGACAGCTACGTAACTGACACTTTGATGCTTCAAAATGAGATCCTAAAATGAATCCATATGAATTAAGCGGTTTACTCATTTTTTTAAGAGACACGATCACTTTATATGATGAACAACATAAACAAATCACGAGAATGAACCTCATTGGTTCTTGAGAAGCTCAAACGTGCTGCGTAACAGGAATGAACCTCATTGGTTCTCACACGTCAAGCGAACATGCTTGAGCTTCAGTTTACCACAGCTGATGTGTGAATTGATAAATGTTTATAATGTTTAAATGTGAATAAAAGCCTAAATTTAATCTGTTTATCATATTAAAAAGTGATTGTCTCTTCAGAAAATTTGGACTAAACCGCTCAATCCATATGGATTAGTTTTACAATCTCTTTATGAACTTTTTTAAGTGTCAAAGCGGTAGTTGCGTAGCTGTTAATGGAGGGACATAAATCTCAGATTTCATCAAAAACATCTTCATTTGTGTTCCCAAGATGAACCAAAGTCAAACGGGTTAGGAACTAACTTGTGTATACTTTGGGCATCAGTCTGGCACCGTCTCAGGAATAAAACCGTTTTCTTTTCAGGGGATGAAAGAACTCAAGAAAGACAAGGTTTTGATGAGGCGAAAGTCTGAGCTGCCGCAGGACGTCTATACCATAAAAGCCCTGGAATCTCACAAGCGAGCGGAGGAGTACCTGACGGCCAACCAGGAAGCCCTCTGACGCGGGAGCCCCGGCACCCTCCACCGCGCCTAAACTGTTCCTCTCGTCTTGGTCCAAAATCGTCGCCTGCTGTAACCCACCTCTCTATTCCTCTGCCTCTATCCATACTCCCTCCTCCCTCACTGTTGGAAAGCCCCGTCTGCAAAAGTCCAGTCCACAGAGCAGTGGAGAGCTCCCATGCACTCTTCCTCATCTCCCCAACTCTCTCCCTCATCCATAGATGCTGATCCGCACACCGAACAAAGCGACCGCTGGGTTGGTAGAAAGCAGTGTGGGTTACAAATCATCAAAGTATGCTCTTGTTGTGATTACTTTGTTTTCCTCTCCACACTTTACGTTGCCCACTTTATGCTGTCTCCATTTGTCCGCATGTTCCCTATCCCGTTTTTTACCGCTGCTTGAGAGCTTCTCCTGTTTTCCCATCACTGCCGTGTCTGCAATGAAGGGGCCGCACTTAACTAAATGAATCATGTTACTGGAGATTTGGAGATGGAAACCTTCTACTGAACTTTAGATGGTAGCCAAACGGGAGTGAATCAGGGTTAATCTTGATGTCATACAAAGAACTAACTAGTGAAACTTGTTTCTTACAAAACAAGCTTTATGAATTAAACATGCAAGTTTGATATTTTCGACTCGCATGGGATTGTGAATCTGGTTCAGATGCTTTCCTAGACAGGTCTGAGGCGGGACTTTGTTTCTCCATAGAGACCTGGTGCTGTCAGGAAGTCATTTCTGAGATCGAAGACCATGACCACACACAGAGGTTGAAGAGTTTGACCTACTGATTGTGTTTAATGATCAACAACAGCAAAGTTAGGAAGCTTTGTGGAAGCAATCGCCTCTATATCCACCACCAGCAGAGCGCTTGATGAAAATGCTGTAAAAGTAGTATACAGTCCGTTTACAGTCGCATAAAAGAATGTGATCTAAACGCATGCACCAATGGCCTATTGGTCCACACTCCACTTATCTTTGTATGCTTCTGTTTTAGTTTAATTTTAAGACTTAATACCTCGTGAACAGATTCCCATGAAATCGCAATGTGCTTTTTTTTTCACCTCCTAGCTTTTGTAAGTCGTCTTGTTTTGCTTCATAGGTTTCTGTGATTTTTATAAAAACTAGACGAGAACGAAAAACAAACTCCCGTTAAACCTTTAAAAAGGAAACCGTTCAAGATCGGGAACTACCGTCCTGTCCGAGATGGTGTTATTTCGTTGTTGTTTTCACTTTAAAGCACCAAAGCAATATGTTTTCCAGGTATTAGAACGGTAAAGAAAAACATCCACTGATCTAGTGTACGATCAAGCGCTATACAATCCTCCTTATGGGACTATATACTTCAAGAGAAAAGATACTCGCTTACCTGTCCAGGCTTAATATATGGAAAAGCGACAGCTTGCAATTGCGACTACTTGTGTACTGTATATTGTCATGTATATTGCTTACGATTGTACCCTTGCCCTTCAGTATTCCCTCTTTCTGCCCCGACTTCATCTTTTCTTTAGTTCTGTTTGCTTGTATGACTTCATTCTGATGCATGATGTCCCCTCTCTGTTGTAAAGGTCTGTCCCGTGAAGTGTCACTTTGATCATTCCAATAGTGAGGGAACATTTACTCCTCAAAGCTGCTGGACAACGCAACACTTGATTGCTATCCAGTGTGCATCTCAAGCTCCCTTGTGAATTCAAGCTGCTACACTTTTTCCATCGCTCCAAACGTGTGCGTATGTTTCGACTCGTGCTATTACAGCCTATAGTATGCAGTGCAGAGGTGAAGTCTTTAAATCATTAGCTGTTTGCAGTGTCGTTACCTCACCTCAGCCTATCAGTGTACGGGAATGACTTGTCCATGCAATCAAGAGCATGAATTGCCAACCTAGCTGCCTCTAAATAGACCAAAACATTCCAGAAACAATCAGAGGCAACTTCACTCTTGAGCGCAGCATGTTCCTGCCTCGACGCAGTTCGACAGGCGAGTGGGGCCCGTGTCCGGCAGCAGCAACAAACCGAGGGAAATTAAGAAAGTATGGGTCTCTCCACACTCACCCTTTCCCTCCTCTCCCAGCCCTCCTTCCCGAGTCTGACACTAATCTTAAGCTGCTTTCCAGGTCATATGTACATATGTTGTACTTTAATTAGGTTGAGCATTACATAGTATGAAAGTCATATTTTGTACAGATGTTCATGTATGTACAGAACAACAATAAAGAAACACAAAAGACGTGACGGCCATTTGTGTTGCTCAAGCCATGTGAAATACATAAAGGATTAGTCACTCATTGCACATTGTCAATCAATCAAATTAATGGATTTTTTTGTGACTTAAACGGCACATAACTGAGATGCACCATTACATGTTTATACTGTCATACAAAAGCAACCACTAAATCTCGCCAAACTTCACTTTACAAAAAAGTAATCAAGCAAAAGAACATACTGCATAACACAACTGAAATTTGTCGATGTTTTCAGGACAATTTTTGCCAACTCTGAACAATCGGGACACTTGCTGTGCAAAAGTTCAAAGCAATTAAAAGGTAAACTATTCAATTTCCACTTTAAGAATTCCACAGTTGGTATAAACCACAGCTAGGGAGATAAATGTGCCTTTTGGTTTGTTTGAGATGAGCAAATGTCAGAAGGTCCTTTAGCGTTTCTGCAGTATGAGAAGTGTGGAGGCCGAGGGGAGGCTTCACTTGCGCTCCAGCCGCAGGCCTGCAGAGCTCTGTCGGGTCTGGAGCGTCTGCTGGACCATGTCCTTCCACTGGTCGTCGGAGATCTCCTGGGCCCAGGCTGGGACGCCCAGCGTCGGCAGATTGATGGCCGCCATGGTCCTTTTCACCAGCTCAACGTGATCTGTGAACAAGAAGATTTCACATATATTGGTACCACGTTGGTTAATTGGTTGATATTAGCACTTTTTAAATGTATCTATATCAGTATATAAGATAATGGATATTTTAAAGTACCGGTACTCATTTATTTAGATTACATTTGCCGTCATCTAATGATGACTTTATGTATTTTAAATCACTAACAATTAAATAACTAATTTATGGGCTAAATATTTTTTCATGCTGTACATTATAATGGTGTGATGGCTAAATTCACTCTAAGTATTACATTTTAGTGTTTTATTTTTAATTTATTTAAGAAAAATAGTGTAGAATTTAAATGGATATTTATAGGACATAACATGAAAGCAATCTGTATTTAAGACTAATGACATGCATACTTTAGCCAAGCCATTCCACCATTGCACTTGTGTATATTTTCTCTTTTAAATACTAATATTTTAGTAATGAGTTAAATCAACCGTTTTGTGTACTGCTAGTATTAATCTGCATTATTTATAACATCCATTTAAAAATGAGTCAAATTGATTTGAATAGCGATTTTCACAATACACATTGTTTCAAAGCAGCTTTACAGAAAATCATGATGTTAATGTTTATAGGATTCATGTCTTATCTCATTTGGCAGATTAGAGCTGTGCAATAATGTACTGTAGTTTACATTTTGTGATAATAAAAGCAATCAAGCAGCAGTTGAGATTTAACATATGATATATACTGCTTTATGTGAGTGTACTACTGTATGTATGCGGATAGAGTTGGATATATTCAACTTTACAACCATAACCATTTATGGATGACTTCATTCCTTGATTACTGAAGGCCAATTGCTTTGATTACGGTGATGAGATTTTAGCCCAACACACTGACAGAGGAGTAATGAAACAATAAGTGACATGATGACCGTATATTAGTGTTTTGACTCTAATGTAAAGTCAGTTCTCATGCTTACCTGGATCCATGGGAATGGACACTTGACTTCTACAGGCAGCAGCTCCTTCAGGATCCTCCTCTTCATCACTGTCAGGAGGAGGCTGGGGAAGGAACAGTCCCATGGCCTGCAAAATGTGGATGAAGAGCAGATTTCAGCAAAACACTTCAAATCAAATGTATTGAAACCAAGAAATAAGTGGGTAAAACCAACCACACTCGCTGCCCAGACAGATGAGCACCCTTAAAGACCTCTCCTGTACCTCTATTCTGTCCTGGACCTCCTGGAGCTGCTCTGCCGCGGTCGCCTCATCGGCTGGCTCTGTGTGTGAGCTGTTCATCCCGTCTGGGTCTTGATTCAGAGGCTGGTAATAGTACCCATTGCTGTCCTCGTCTCCAGCATTGTCCTCGTCCTCCTCCATGTCCTCCCCGCTCCACTCCTCCGGCACTGCGGTGTCTAAAGGCCGGTCCTGCACCACATCCTCCTCGGAGTTCGGTAAGATTCTCTCGGGACCCATCTCTCGGGCCCTCGCCACTTCCATTCACTGGCTGCCAACACACACACACACAGACCCGTGTGAGAGAAAATAATGTTTGTTGTATGGAGTAAAACAGCCAACTGTCAATGTAAGCTTTAACGTTAGGCTAGTATAAAATCATGCTAGGTCATATACACTTACAATTCCAGGGAATTAACTAATGAATGCGACTTTTCACCATGCAGAAAATGATCTCTGGTCATTTTCTGTTACCTGTTTTCTTCTGTCGAGCTCTTTTATCCAAATGTTTTGAACAGATGTATGTGTATCTGAAGAGCTGTTATTTGCTTCCGGTCCTGCGCAGAAGCAGAACTGCGCATTGATTGCGTCATGATACATCGACGAGATAGCTAAGCGATGAAATGAGTACATAAAAATATATAAATAACGGTGTACATGAAAATACCAGATTTGTATGTTGTTTTGATGCTTCATGATTTATTTATATTATTAATCCATGTGTTTATTCCACTTTGTTCTAATGTCGAGATATGAATGTTGTCTCTGTTACTGTATCTATTCTGAAATAAAAAATGAATATATTATGTAATAGAGTAATAAATAGAAATATATTAAATCTTTTGAGTAAAAAAGATTTTTGTAAAACCCTGTCAGACTCAGAATTATTGTCTTATGTTGCTTTTAATGTTTTTATTTTCTTTTTTATATTATTTTTCTTTTTAGTATTATTGACATCAAGTGCTGTTTGTTTAATATGCTCGCATCACCACAAGTAAATCGATAAAAAACAGTTAAATGCAACTAATTTAAAAAAAAGCACCCAATTTAAAAAATATCCAATCATTAATTTAATTTTGAATCATTAGTCATTTATTTGACACTTTTAACCTTATTTTATTACAGCATATTTGGAAAATTACAAACTAACGAGTTAGTTTTTTGTGTGTATTTTGTGTACGAATTTATTTGTGTATTATTTATTTTAATTTATGAAATATTCTTTATAAATTATTGTAATTGTATCTTGGTGTATCTGTGTATTATTGTTTAATAAATAAACAAGTAAACATATCTATATGGAGGTCGAATAATTGCAAAATAAATGAAAACTTTTTGGTAATGGTAAATAAATAATGGCCTCATGAAGTGTTGCGTTGATATGGAAGCCCTGCTGCACATAGAAATCATAAATACATGTATTTATTATGTCTATGCTGCTGCACGTGTGAATATGACCACCGGGTGGCGCGCGCCTCTCCGTGACGTGTGAGATTGCGCGGGAAACGAATGACTGCAGTTTGTTTGGACTTTGAACTTCCCGTCAAAGTTGTAAAGCGCTTTTAGCTGTAGTCGAGAAACTCACACTTTGTGTTATTTGTCGAGGCACGAGGACGTTTGAAAATTATGAACATATACTTTTGTGGAAGTATCCGAGGAGGGAGACAGGACGTGAATATTTACCAGAGAATAGTGAAGAAATTACAGCAGTATGGCAAGGTTTTAACAGAGCACATCAGTTATGACAGTCTGTCTGAAAAGGGTGATTCACTTTTACTCTCTTTCTCTCATTTAACCGTTTCATATCGTTTGGTTAATCCTATGTGTGTGTGAACAACTGCAAATAAGTAAACATGTGTCCGTGATCCAGGTGAAGATGCAGTTTTGGATAAAGCGATCCATGATCGAGATGTGGAGTGGCTGATGATGTCTGATGGTGAGATCAAAATAATGACACATGCTCATAATTTTTTTTGTATTTAAAAAGTGTTGTTCATAGTCATACATACATAATATAGTCACCGGTGACCCGAAAAAAAAAAAATCCAAGTGGCATTTATTTTCATAATACGAAAATTCAAAATGATAAAATGAAATTAATGTGATTCTCTAACGTTACACATGTTGTTACTCTGCTAGGAGATCTTATAAACTTTATCATCCACTAAAACACCAACTAAAAGTTAGGGTATTTTGTTTAGTGATGCAGCAATATATAACTTTTTTAATTGTGATTGATGACATATAAAATAATATTCAGAAAATGTTCGTTTTTGGGTGGGGAGCCGGGGCAGTTTATTGAATGTTTAGACAAAATATTTACATTTTACGAAAGCTTGCATATGTGGCTCATATAGTTAGTATACATATAGTATAATAAAGGAGAATATGGAGGTCGTACTCCAGGACATAACACCTAATTTTATTCAGAGGCCCAAACTGAGCAAAAATAAGCAAATTTGGTGCAGTTACAGACATTTATATTGAGCCATATCTTAATATCAGTCCAGCAGAAACTTACACATAAATATCAGTCATCACTCTATATCTCTCTTAGTAAGATTATATTTAAATGCTTAGGTTTATGATTAAAGCTCTATAATACAATGCAATACAATAATGATTGACAGATGAACAAATAAACCTTTTCTCAAAATCCTGATGGATCATATTCGATACTCACATTTTAACATGACTTTTCTATAAAAAAAACATGTATGGATAATCAAGTAAAACCTATAATTATTCTCAACAGCAGCAGATCTATTCCACCAAGACCAAATACATTAACATTGCCATATCCGCTAATCTCTTAGAGATATTCATAATATTCACAGTTATTCAGGACTCTCATCACAGTGCCGTTTTCTGTCTCTGTACAGTGATCGTAGCTGAGGTGACGCAGCCGTCATTAGGAGTTGGTTATGAACTTGGCCGAGCTGTGGAGATGAAGAAGAGGGTTCTCTGTCTCTTCAGACCGTCATCTGGAAAAGGTATCAAGACATTCTCCCGGCTTTCCTCAAGAAATGGATTACACGGTTATTACATATATACGCTGTTTGGATTTAAATGGTCCAATGCTGAAGAGTCTATAGCCCTATTCACACTAGATTAGTATTATTATCTGGGAACCTCGTGTGATTCAGAAATTACCCACATCTGAATTTCAAGTGGCGCGTTCACACGGGATAAATGTATATATCGCAATATGCATATCGCAACAACTTGCAATAAATGGGGTCATGAACAAAAGACAGGTTTTTTTTAGCTTTAATAAGTATCAGGATATATGTTAATACAGTGAAAACGAAGCAATGTTTTATTTTTATATTTTATGATTCAGTATCTTTTATTAAATAAACCTAATGTAGGATAACCTGAAGCCCTGAGGTTTACACTGATGTTAAAATAACACTTCTTATGCGACAGTAAAACACTGATGTTCACTTTCAGAAGTTATAAGGATGTTTTCTTGTCATAAAAAGAATGTGAAACACATGTAGGTTATATCATTTAAATATATTTTAAAGATATTTTAAGTTTATTTTACACACTTTAAGCATTATCGTATCGCATATCGAATATCGCATTATTTAAGGAGTTATCGCATATCGCATTTTTCTTCAATATCGCACAGTATCCTTTTCCCTCTTCGCAATTTGTTCATCGGAACGTCGTCTCTTTGGTCGTGTGTCGGCCATATCATACTTTAAGAGAATATAATTCTAACTTCCCTCTTCATGCTTCTCTCTCCTCCACACACCCCTTCATGTGTACGCACACTAACCCCCCAAACCCCACCCCCAAATCTTGCTTGTCGGTGATTGGCTGGAACACTGTTTGTTATGTTTCGTGGTGCGGGTAGCCCAGAAACTGTTCTATCTTTAATGTTAAAATGGAGTCAGACAAAGATGGAGAGACTCAAGAAGAAGTGACAACATGTAGAAGCAACAGGACGTCTCTGAATGCTTAGTTGATGAATTTATGTTGCTGATGTGGAGTTAACTATCTTCAATTAGCATATTCTGTCATGATAATCTATAAATCGCTCGTATAGGAACTGTTGTGAGATGCACAGAGTGACTTTCTATTGCATGTGAAAAGACGGATGCTAAAGTTTGAGCTGACTCACAAATGTGCTCGACTACAACAACTCTTCCTCTTCTCAACATGGACTGCGTGTCCCGGGGGCGGGGCTTATGTACATTTTAGGGTTGGTGATGTCACTAACCCGGGAGGAATGTCGTGTAGTCCCTACCAGCCGTTTGTTGTAGTCCTTTTCTTTAAAAGCAAATATCTTCCTTTGCTTTGAACTTTGAGTGTTGTAACTTTGCAGATGTTGTTTATGATCAAACAGAAACATTACACACTAACTAAAGTTAGAAAAGTGAAATCATACTCAACCACCGCTTTAAACATCCATGTATGAAGACCCATCATGACCATATTCCAGGATGACAATGTCAAGACTCATCAGGTTTAAACTGTGAAAGAACGGTTGTGAGGAGCATGAAGAATAATTTTCTCCTCCGAGTCCAGAGCTTGACTTCACTGAGAGTGTGTGTGACGTGCTGGAGGAGACTTTACAGAGCGCTGGACTCTTGCACTGACAATACAAGATCCTGACCAAACATTGATGCACCTCTTGATATAACATCACAACCTTTATTTCCATCAAGAGGTGCATACATTTTGTTTGCCTATTTAAATCTAAACAGCGACTTTTTTGTTGTTGCCTGTGCTGTGTGTGTGTGTGTTATTTCTTATTAATTTCTGTTGATTTTTTGTGAAGTGTGACCCTGGTTTTGACAGATTTGACTCTCTGACCCTCCAGTGCTGTCTGCCATGATCAGAGGAGCTTCGACAAACTCACTCTTCCACGTACAGGACTACACCGAGGAGGAAGTCGAGAGTTTCTTGGAGAAATATTTTGATAGTATCAAAAAGAACTGATGATGATCATATTTCAACGAATCATACCAGATAAGCTCAACTCTTATATACTGCTCCTCTCCTTTTAGAAAGCCAGTGGGACAGTTTTCCTTTAGTGGCCATAAGCATTTACATCACATTGTAAAATGTACATTACGCTGTGTTACGTACATGTGAATAAATCTGTCCCATCTAAACACTGGTGTTACATAGGATCATAGAAATAAATGTTTTGTAGTCATTTCTAGTATTGTAATTTCTGATGACAAACATTAAATAACTGAGATAACCAGACAGATTCATTTGAAGGTGATTTCCACATACTTTTGGTCATATTGTGTAGGGCATTTATCAGTTTTTGATATGTCCACCAGGGGTCACTTGTTGTCTTTTTTTAGGACATTAGCAAAGATTAATAAATTAATAACCAAGACTAATAAATTAATAACCAGGCTTGCGACATAGCTCATTAATGACCTGGAATATATATATAATTATTAACTATAATGACTATTATTAAAATAATAGTAATTTTTAGCTTAGATATGGATTAGAAGATTGCATAGATAAGATAATTTATTCATGACACCTGGTATTTAAAGACAGTTTTTATAGAGTGATTTAGACATGAGTTCATCTATTACACAATTAAAAACTTTAATACACACAGTTTTGTATAAAAATGCACATTACAATAAAAAAAACAAATATACATTTCACCAATAAATTACATAAATAAATTATATTTGCACTTAAGAATACTGTTGTTTATGTATCATTTTATATGACAAATATCATTCCCATAAAACTGATGTTACTATCTAAACCGCTTAAAATAGCATAACAATAATGTTAAAGGGAACTTACACTTTCATTTAAAAAAGTATGTTCATAAAACAAACATATTCTCAAAAAATAAAATGTAGCATATACTCACTCTTACGATTTGAACACTTGGCAAACATGTGTACACATACATCTGCAATGATTAGAGCTTCTCCAGTAATGTGGCTGGATATTACACACAGCACTAGTTCAACACATGATGGATGTTTTGATATATTCGAGTGGTTTAGTGCTTCCCTTTATTTTACACGCAGCTCATTAGCGCTACCATATACTCTTTGAGTACAGACCTCATATCAACAAATAGTTCCCAGGATGTGTGTACCTTAAAGTCAACATGAAACCGCATCTGCATCCACCTTACCTTCATAATGTGACAGGATATTAAAGGAGAAAAGTATATGATGAGATTCAATTTGATCAGTTTTGAAAATGATTGCATTTTGAAAATGGTCTGAAAATTACAAAAGCCCCGAAACAAGATGAAAATGTTTTATTTCCTCTAAAATAATTCTTTTTTTCTTGCTAACACTTTACAATAAGGTCCCATTACTTAACATTAGTTAATGCAGTAACTAACATAAACAATATATTTATTACAATATTTATTAATCTTTTCAAACGTTAGTTGATAAAACTGTTCATTGCTGTTCACGTTAGCTCAGATCCATTAAATAATATTAATAGATACAATTTTTGATTTTAATAATGTATTAGTTGTTGTAATGAATATTAAGATTAATGCTTTTTTAAAAATATATAATAATAAATGCTTTTTTTTAAAGAAGAAGAATTTTCATGTTAACTAACCTTATTGTAAAATGTTACAAAAATGTTTCTTGTCTGTGTAAAAATAAATCTGCTTCTGCTTGCCAAGGTTTGTACCGCATGCTTGTTAGCTAGCAAGCAACCTTGTTGCTTTTATTGAGGGAAAAAATGAAGACCAAAAAAATACAGAGAAAAATTTTTGGGAGAGGAAAAATAGTGCCTGGTGAGATCAGCCAAAACGTTTTTCAGACCAGAGAAAGTTATTACATTTATGGATTATTACATTACATGTTACAGTACACAGTAGTTATTACATGTATATAACATTTCTACAGAACCCCTAAATGGACATGGTGAAGAAAAAAAATATGAGATTGGAGGAAACATGTATTTGGCAATGCTTTGCGTCCTCATGCTAATGTTTGCGTTCCCCCGAGAAACTTTGCATTCGCTCTCATAAACACAAACGTTTTTTTTTGCGAGGGAACGCAAAGGTTTTGCAAGCGAACGCAAAGTTTTTGGGGGGAACACAAACATTTTGCAAGAGAATGCAAAAGCATTGAATTATCTTTTGTCCCATCTTGTTTGTTTTTTTTGGCCACCACCACGTCCCATTAGGGCCTCCGTACATTATCTTCGACCAGGTAAGAGCATTATTGATTTCATGTTGACTCTAACTGACCTAATGTTCCCTCATCAGTACATGCCCTCACTTGTGGCATTGATCATTAAAATACAACTACTGATTGGTTCTTTACATCTGTGCAATGGCTCTGTATAATAACCACCTGCATTCAGCCAACTCGGATTCATCAGCACCAGTTATAGTACCAGTATCTGTATCTTGTGAGTGGTCAGAAGTGGTGGTTTACTTCAACGAGAGCAGCTGCACGGTCTCTGCTGTGTCTAAATGATGTCGGTGTTCAGCCTCTTCTTCTCGAGCTCGGCGGGCGGCTGGAGGAAACTGATCTTGCACTCCTGTTGCACAGGCACAGAGTGAGTTCGACACCGGTGGAGCGGGCGATGGTGAGCGGCAGCCGGCCTGCACTGGCAGCGAGCCGATCGGTCCTGGCACTGTCCACGCAGCACCAGACCAGCTGTTACTGCCACCACGGCTAAAGTCATGCCCCCCAACACCAGCAGGAGGACGAGCTGCGACTCCGACAGCCCGTCCGCCCCGCGCTGGGTCACCACTGAGATTTTAAACGAGCGTTCCTCTTTAGGAGTCGTCCAATGGGAGTGATTTCCCTGAACAGATTTGCTCTCTAGGCTCTTGAACGTAGACACCGCTTGAGATCCCGACTCCCAGACGGGAATCTCGCATGTTCTCCCGTTGTAACCTGGAGGGCAGAGGCACTGGAAGGCCGAAACCCGATCTATGCAGCGTCCTCCGTTGAGGCAGGGCCGGCCGGCACAGTCATCCAGGTTGATGGTGCAGAAACGCCCGGTGAAACCCACAGGGCACAGGCAGGAGAAACGGTTCACGCCATCCACACAGGTGGCGCCATTGGCACAGGGGCGCATCAGGCAGTCGTCCATGTTGGTCTCGCAGCGCGGCCCGGTGAAGCCGACCAGGCACCGGCACGACAGCTCCGGAGCGAAGCCACCCAGATCCTCACAGAGACCGCCGTTCTTGCAGGGGGACCTGAAGTGATGAACATCGTTAAAAAATATCTGGCACTTGTGCTTGTGACTTCTTTTTTTTTTGTGCTATTGAGAACTGCAGGTATTTGGAAATCTAAGCAATTCTTGCCGCTCGCAATTCTCAAGTCAAGTCACCTTTATGTATATAGCGCTTTTTACAATACAGATCGTATCAAAGCAGCTTCACAGTGACAACATGAAAATAATACAACAAAGTTTGTTTCTAGAAGAAAATTGCGTCATCGTCCACCTTAAAGGAGAACTCCGGTCAATTTTAACATTGAGTTCATTTTTTTTTAAATTTGGAGTGCTGTCAATACAGAGAACAACGACAAAAATCGGTGTTGCCTACACCGTGTTATCCTCTTTTTCAAATTTGCTCCCTGTTGACTTCAATGGGGCAAGTTTTAAACTTGGTAGAAGTCCAAAGTAGTCGATTGTCGAGTTCACGTGCGTGATCATAGGTAACTAAACCTATGCGTGTGAACTCGACAATCGACTACTGTGGACTTCGACCGAAAACAGGAAGTAAATACAGGTATGTGCGCTGGCTGAAATAAAATCATTTTTATTAATATCTTTCACATCTCCTGCAGTCAGATTCACTCGTGTTCACTCTGAAGGAATCACTCAACATGGCTGGGCACTTGTAATAACACATCAAAGATGTTAAGAGGATAAAAGCAGGTTTAAAACGTGCCCCATTGAAGTCAACAGGGTGCAAATTTTAAAAAGAGGATAACACAGTGTAGGTAACACTGATTTTTGTTGTTGTTCTCTGTATTGACAGCACTCCAAATTTACAAAAAATTGAGCTCAATGTTAAAATTGACCGGAGTTCTCCTTTAAGTAAGGCAGATCTAGCCTAGAAATCTAGACGCACACTAGCGGCAGCAAAATGTATTTTTGCTAGCGGATAGAGAACAGCGGTCTTTCGAATCGGCTTTGGCCGCGACTCTGGAGGACTTGGAGTTAAGTTTTTCTTTAAGAAAAGAGCAAAGAACGGCACTTAAGTCATTCTTAAAAAAGGAAGAAGTGTTCAGAGGTTTTGCCGCTCTTGACTACGTCACCTTCTTCGTTGCTCTGGTTGGTTGTAGCGCTATCCTATTGCGTGCAGAGGGATTTTGAGAGACAACCGTTTATCACCGCCCCTTGGATTAAGCCGCGTCTATGGAGAGTTGCCAGACTAAACTTCTTGATGTAAGTCTGGCTTGCCAGGCTAAGGCAGATCAATACTATTGTTGAATATTAAATGTCTCAAGTCAAACATTTAGGCGTTGACTGATGCTATTTAATATGTCAATTACATGAATTAGTCAGAGCTTACGAGGTGTTTAATAAACCAGCTGCGCACAAGATGATTTGTGATTTATAAATGTCACATCTGTCAGAAAGGTGTACGCACGTTTATTCTCTGAATATTGAGAATTTTCTGTAGCCATTTTCGAAATAATCGCAAGACCAAATGTTGGACGGTTTCTATGCAACATTTTATAAATGAGGCCCTTGGTGTCTCTGGAACAGCAACTGGTCCATTCCTGCAGCTTCATTTCCCAGAACACACTCAGTCAGTTTGTGTTGCTCGTCCGGGAGGACAGTCGGGCCGATCTGCAGTGTGTCGGTGTTCCAGACTCTCACAGCGCCAGTAATAATGAGCCCAGTGAATCACATGATTGCTCTCTGGAGGCTGCAGATTGACCAGGCTGTTGTTCTGCCTGCGCCAGTGCGTCTGGGCTTGTGTGCTAATAGATTAAGGATCACAGCTTAACGAAATGTTTGTTCTGAGGGGTCATAGGATGAGGAATCCACTATTCACTGATCTCACGTAAAAGAGTTCTTTGTAATTGAAAGTCCTACTAAAAACTACTTGTTCTGTTCTTCTGCAACTTTGTGATGACGAAAATATGCATTTACATTTTATATATACACACACACGCACACGCACACACACCAAATATTATTCAGACACCAGAATTCTTGGTATTTTTTTTTTTACTAGTGGGTGCAGGACACTATAGTGAATTTATGTAAGTGAGGATAGCAAAATAAAGTAAACCGTGACATATTAAACCCAAAAATTCTTCATACAGTGATACCGGTAAAATGTATTCAAAAATGTGAACCTAAAATGATTCAGACACTTTGAGCTGACCATGTTATGCTGAAGTGTTTTTTCTTTAATTGCTAATGCAACCTTTTTGATTGGTTGATGTGAACTAGTATTATCTAATTGTGTAGTTAAATTTAACAGCTGACAGATATTCAAACTAATTTATTTGTGAGACAGTCTAACAGAAGGATGGACAAAACCAGTGAAATATGAGAGTTCTTGTCATATTTATTACCATTTTCTAAACTATAGCGAATAAACTGTGATAATGTGAGAAATGAAAAAGGTGTCTGAATAAATGATGGTTTGACTGTAAAAAAGGTGACCAATTCAATTAATAATATGTGACCCTGGACCACAAAACCAGTCACAAGGGTACATTTTTTAAAATTGAGATTTATAAATCACATGAACAAATATACAAAAATAATCTTTCCATTGATTTATGGTTTGTTATGATAGGACACTATTTGGCCAATATACAACTCTATGTAAATCTGGAATCTGAGGGTAAAAAAAATCAAAACATTGAGAAAATCTCCTTTAAAGTTGTGCATTTATGTTCACGATTGTGCTGCATTCACTCACAAAAATAATGTTATATATATTTACGGTAGGAAATTTACTAAATATCTTCATGGAACATGACCTTTACTTATATATTCTAATGATTATTGGCATAAAAGAATAATGGATAATTTTGACCCATACAATGTATTGTTGGCTATTGCCACAGATATACCAGTGCGACTCGTGACTGGTTTTGTGATCCAGGGTCACATACGTATATATATATATAAAACACTTACTTTGTCTTTTGGCAAGGCCCAGTTTTCAGCTCACAGTCCCGCCCATGAAAGCCTTCAGGACATAAGCAGTTATAATCCCCCGACTCACTCAAGACGCATGTCGCCCCGTTCTGACACGGCTGTTCTCTAGAGCACACGTAAATATCTGCGGAGACAAGCCGCTGTTGTCATGTCAGTCTGTTAATGCGTTTAACACTTGTTACGCTCATGAATAATGAATCACCTTTGTCACAGAATCTGCCCCCCCACCCGTCCATGCAGGTGCACTGCCAGGGCTGATGACAGGAGCCGTGGACACAGCCGGGCATCCGCACGCAGTCGTCACAGCGCGGGCCGCCCCAGCCCGGGTCACACCTGACACACGAGACGACAGGTAAATACTGCTCATCAGCTCAAATATACTTCACCACATGAACGTCCCCCTCGTGAGTCGACTCACCGGCAGTCGCCGTCCTCAGCACACTTCCCGTGGCCAAGCTCACACGAGCAGTTGCTGGCGGAGGCCGTCGGAGAGCTTTCTCCTGAGGGAAAGGAAACTGAAGAGGAGCATACGTGTTTATTGATCTTACTATGCAGCAGTGTTTGTTGGCTACAACTATTCAAAAAGTTTTTTTCTTTACATTTACATTTAATCACTTATCCAAAGCGACTTACAATCGAGGAGAGCAATTAAACTAACAACAGTACAAAACACTATGCAAGTGCTGTGACCCTTCCCAGTGTAGTCTAGCGCATACAGGTGAAACTAATATATTATATAGACTCATTACATGCAAAGTGAGATATTTCAAGCCTTTATTTGTTATAATGTTGATGATTATGGCTTACAACTTATGAAAACCCCAAATTCAAAATGATAATATTGTGAAAAGGTTTTCATAAGCTGTAAGCCATAATCATCAACATAACAAATAAAGGCTTGAAATATCTCACTTTGCATGTAATGAGTCTATATAATATATGGATTTGTGTTAATGGATTTCAAGTGTTGCCATTAATACTAACTTTCTTTTATTAGGGCCCAAGCCCTGAAAGGGCGCAGAGCCCTATTGTTCTTCTAAGGGTTTTTTGTTTTTCTTCTTCTTCTTCTTCTTCTTCTTTATAATAAATTTTTTTCAAGGTTTTTGCCACTTTTGGGGGCCTTAACGTGCTCAAAAACTCTTGAAACTTTGCACACTGGTCAGAACCCGCGGCCATTAGAGCCGGACTGAAGCTGGTACCCGGGCGTGGCAGGGGGGCTCGACAGCGCCCCCTGGAACGGGGTCCGAAAACTTGGTCCATAAATCAAACACGCTTGCATGAAATAATATGAAACTCGGTACACTTATAGATCTCATCGGTTCATATATCCTTCATGCTCTGACTTTTTACCCCAGCCCAACAGGAAGTCGGCTATTTGGCGTAGTTTAAAAAACACATGCAATGGAATTTAAAATACTCCTCCTAGACGATTCAACCAATCACCACGAAACTCGGTGTGCATGAACTCAAGACATTGAGGATGAAAAGTTGCGAGGGGATTTTTGATATCTCGAACGGTTTGGCCGTGGTGAGGAAACGAATTTATGGCGAATATTGGAAACAGGAAGTGTGTTATAACATCCTCATACATTAATTGATCTTGATGAAACTTCAGCAGTGTGTTCGCTGTAAGAGGCCGATCACATGGATGTGACTATTGTGAGTCAAAGTTATTGCGCCACCAACTGGCAGCAGGAAGTGTGTCACTTTCGAAATGCTTTGAAATCACCCTCTTATTTTTACCCGATTTGCTTCAAACTTCATCTGTATAATGTAAACACACGACAGATGTAGACCTGTGAAAGGATTATTGATATCTTTAATACTGTCGCCATGGCAACGCTTTAAACTTTTATATTCTTTTTGGATGCATTTGAAGCTCTTAACATGCTTCAAATTGCATGAAACTCAACATGCATTTGACATTTATTGTGTAATAGACATGTGCGAAGTTTCAGAAACGGGCGTGGTAAGGGGCTCAGTAGCGCCACCTTTAGTCAAAAATGGGGTATTAGTTTTACCTACAGTAACCAAACTCGGTACGTATATTCTTCTCTTCGATCCGGACAACTTTCTAATTTACAGTCATTAGCTCCGACCAACAGGAAGTCAGATATTTTGGTTTGAATGTGTACTGTTTGGAGCATTTTCCCTCTGCCCCTCTGTGTGTGTGTGTGTGTGTGTGTGAGGAGGGGGGCTAGTTTAGTTTAACCATTTCTCTGCTGTGTGCAAAATCTCTGGCACTTTTGAGGGCCTTAACGTGCTCGAAAACTCTTGAAATTTTGCACACAGGTCAGAACCCGCGGCCATTAGGGCCGGGCTGAAGCTGGTACCCGGGCGTGGCAGGGGGGCTCGACAGCGCCCCCTGGAATGGGATTCGAACACTTGTCCGTATATCAAACACGCTTGCATGAATTAATATGAAACTCGGTACACATATAGATTTAATCGGGCCGAACAACTTTCCCTGGGTCAAGTTTTACGCCAGCCCAACAGGAAGTCGGCTATTACGGGTTGATTGGAGAACGCTTGCTCTCGCATTTGAAACACTTCTCCTAGAGAATTCATCCGATGACCACGAAACTCGGTCAGCATGAAGTCAAGACATGGAAGATGATAAATTGCCAGGGGATTTTTGATATCTCGAACGGTTTGGCCGTGGCGAGGAAACAAATTTATGATTAAAAAAGGATGCATAAAGTGTGTTATAACTTAGTTATAGTTTTACCTACAGTAACCAAACTCGGTACGTATATTCTTCTCTTCGATCCGGACAACTTTCTAATTTACAGTCATTAGCTCCGACCAACAGGAAGTCAGATATTGTGGTTTGAATGTGTATTTTCTCTCTCTCTGTCTCTCTGCCATTCTGTGTGTGTGTGTGTCTGTCTGTGTGGGGAGGGGAGGGGAGGGGGGATGTGTGTGTGTGTGTGTGTGTGTGTGTGTGTGTGTGTGTGTGTGTGTGTGTGTGTGTGTGTGTGTGTGTGTGTGTGTGTGTCTGTGTGATTTTGGTTGGGTGACAGTTGTAGGTTACAGTTTGACAAGAGTTTATAGTTTAACAAAAGCACAATGTTGTGTTTCATTGCCAGTGTACACAAATATAAGGAAACACTTTGCATTTTGAATGATGGTCTGTATGAACAAAATGACGGAGTATGTTTTTATGTCTCCATTGTTCGATCGAGCCTCACACACACACACACACACACACACACACACACACACACACACACACACACACACACACACACACACACACACACACACACACACACACACACACACACACACACACACAGCATTCCAGCATTGCAATCCTGACATCGCAGAATGTTCATTATAGCCTTAATAAAATATAATAATAAAATAGTCAACCTTACATATAAAAATTACACTGCTCTGTTTAAATAGTCATTTGTACAGTTTGTGCCGTTCATAATAATTTTTTTTTAATTTTTCTATATTGGAACGTGAGTGTACAAAGTGTACAAAGTACAAAGCCTATAAAAAGAATAGTTTAGCATCCAAAAATGTTAATAATATATATATTATTATTATATATATAATAATATATATGTTAAAAATAGGGGGGAAAAAAGAATTTACATAATATATATATATATATATTTTTATTTATTTTTTTATTTATATATATATATATATATATATATATATATATATATATATATAATTAAAGCTGCAAGCAGCGATGGAGGGCCCAAGCCGGTGGCACCGCCACCCGGTGCCTTTAGTGGAACTAAAGGCACCGGGTGGCGGTGCCACCGGCTTGGGCCCGCAATCGCTGCTTGCAGCTTTAATAACTCTTTTTATTTTAATGACGTATACTGCGTTAGACTAAACTGGAAACTGGGTTAACTGGAATTAACCTGAAATAAAATATTAGATTAGATTTTTTTTTTTACAAATGTTGCCTTGGCAGCTAAAATACTGTATACGTATAAATTGAATTGCTAAACTAAACCTGAAATGTAAATTTTTTTAGCTTTAATATATTTTCAAGTACAAAACAAAATTACAAAAATAGTATTTTGGTGCAGTTGCTTAAAATCATATTGTCAAAAAGAGATGAAATTCTGATAGCTTGTAATGTAAATCAATGAGATCTTTAAAACAGTCTAGCAGACACTTACATAAACTGCATATAAATGTCAGTTGTCACTCTATATCTCCCAATAATGTCTTAGCAAGATTAAGTGCTAATGCTTATTTTTATTATCAAAGCTCTGTAGTTTTTATCCAAAAAAAAAAAAAAAAAAGTCCAGTACGTGTTCAACATGAAATATTACTAACAATATTAAAGTTACTTTTTTGGTTTTCCGATATAAGAAAGCAATGCAAGATTTCACAGCAAAAAGACGTGACCCACAACCTGAAGGGGGTGTTTTCACAATTATACTTGCTAAAAAAGTGTAAAATATCAGGGCAGAAGGTATGTTGTAGATTGTCTGAAAGTTTTGATCATGTTGATAATTTAGAGGCCTAAGAATTTGATTTGTGTATCAAATATGATACAGTAGACGTCGTAGGGTTAATAATCTACATGTACTTTTGTATGAAATGTTTTCGATATGGTACAGGAAGTGATTCACCCCTGATCTCCATCATCGCCATCTCGACTGAGTGATTTAGCGTTCTTGGCTGTGCTAATCCAGTATTGAGCTTTGCACTACGGTGGATGTTAGTGCAGGGCGTGTGTGTGTGTGTGTTGGGGGACGGCCAGCTAGCGCGTGTGTCTGTGGTGATGGGCACGAGGGGAGCGTGTGCGGTGGGAGGAGAGGAATGTGCTCATGTCTCCGCCCGTATGAGCTTTGCCCGAACATCACAAGAATTCACCATCGCCCAGAGCCCAACCCCGACATGCCTTCAAACCACCTCTGACATCACACGTCCTGAGAGAGAGCGGGATAGTCCTTTCACGAAACATGCTGAATTATTCCCTACAGCCAGGAAGTTTTGAACAATTATTAATATGCAAATCACATGCACACTTATGAGAACTTCATTTCCCCCCCCCACATCTGACAAGCTCACTTAATCGTGTGACTATTTCGGATGTCAGAGCTGGTATGTCAGACACAATACATGTGTAAGCTCATATTCATTGACTGCTGCTGGAATGGGAAGCATTTTCCATGTTATCTGGCCTATATTCCTGGAAACACAGAGCTTTGAACAATGCGTGCCTGGCTTTCCTGTGCTAGCAGTGCAACAGCTGAAAAGCACAAACTGATGATAACAGAGCAGGCCAAACAACAATATGAAGCGTAATCTCTTAAACATAGACAGCTGAAGGATTAGTTTAACATTTAAAATTCTCTAAATAATTCTTGTTCTACAGTTTTATATGAGGTGAATGCTATTTTTGTCCCTCTTGCTTGTTGGTAATTTACACACACAAAGCAGGCTCCAAAAAACTAAGAGCACATTAAAAATAATGATTTATTATTATTTAAAGTCCGCCTGTGGTGAAAATCAAGTTTTAATGTTGTTTATATGTCTATGTGGTGTTTTTAATATGCTTGAAGACAAACCATGAGCACATTCATAAGTCAACAGCATTGCTGAGTATTTTCTCCTGAAAAAGACAGTCTCAAAACGTGGTTTGAAATAGCTGTTTTTTCTGACGTCACAAACTACCTTGTAACCAATCAGATCAACGTGTGATCGTAACCCAGTGGATCTTTGAGCTAGAGTAAGTGAGTGGAGGCGGGGCTCATTTGCATATTCATAGAACCGCGTATACTAGATGAGGCAAGGGTGTAAAGTTATTTTAAGGTATGAATTTATTATTTTTTTCAATATTTTTAAGGGATAAAATTATTGGCTACCTATTTCTAGGTGAATAATCAAATTTGCTTTAAAAAAAATTATGGACTGTATTTAATATAATAATAATGATCTATAACTGAAAAATAGTATGTTTTGAGAAATTTCTAATATTTAAATTTCCAATTTATCAGGGTATGTAATTGGTGTGGAAAGGAAGCAGATTTGCTTAAGGCTTAAGAAAATAAGTATAAGTAAACTTAAAAGTATAATTAAGTAAGTATACTTGGCTTGTTGTAGTTGTGTTTATCCTTTTGATTGAGTAGCATATTAAATACTTTTTTCATAAAGTTTTACATACTGAAACTTAAAGAAAACAGATACGTTCCTAATTTTGAGTATCTGAATTTGAGTAGGCTAGTCCACTGGTAGGGTACACAGGAATTTACTTCAAATCTACACTTTTCCCGCCATTGTCTGAATTTTCCCGCTAACCATGTTTTCACTGTTATACAGTAGGGAGTGCTATTACGCATCTTCTGAAATAGTACAGAATCTACAGATCAAAAAAACAGGTGAAGAAGAAGCAGGAACAAGTGATAGAGGATTGCTTATGCAAATGTAAAATAAAGCGATCATCAAATATTATACAGCATATAAGTTCAAAACTGCCTAACGTTACCGAATGTAAGACATATATCTGGATCAACATATTTGATCCTGAAACAACATTTCTGTTTGAATATTTAGTTCTAACCCTAACCCTACCCACAACTTGTTCCAAAAAGAGAGAAATGATAAGTGAATAACACTGATGGAGAAGCACCAAACCTCGGCTGTAAGCCTAAACTTGACATAAAACTGTAAACTTGTACCTCAAATCTGATTGGTTGTTTCAGAATCAACAGATGTTGATCCAGAAACATGTTTTACTTGGTGAAATCAGGTTCACAGTGTTGCTTATTAGAATTTGTCTTTGTGTCATATGATTGAAGAAAAAATGACGAGAAAACAATTTAAGAGATGTGTTCCCCGTGTCCATGTTTCATTACTGAGCTTAAGGTTGTCTCTCTCGCGTCTCCGGCTAGCTCTGCAGCTCTCGCCGGCCCGAAAGCCCTTGTAGCAGCTTCTTCTAGGTTGAAAGAGAGCAGTTTGCTTGCTTCTGGTTCAGAGGAGCTAGAATAACAACCAAGTCTGACATATGAAAGTCATATGAAAGCCCTGCATATGATGAACTATTAGATCTTATGATATCTTCGTCATTGAAAGCTCCCGTTTTGCCATCCAAGCTGTGCCAGACAACATCTAGGCTGGTTGGCAAGTCATATGTGGTGGCAGGTCAGGCTGGTGAACCTGGACCAGAATAGTCATAGCTGCACATAGTCACAGATCTGGCCCTCAGCGCCACTAAACAGGCAGCTTCAATCAGCCGATCCATGGTGGTGATGGAGAGGCATCTGTGGCTCAATCTGTCGGGCATCAGGGAGAGTGATAACCTTCTGGTCCATTTCCGGGAATGAGTTCCTGGAGAGGGGGAGTAGGGGGAAGAGACTCCGCGCTGGAAGGAAAAGCACGCAATTGAGCCAGATAAAAATTGAGCTCTCACCCCTCTATCTTTCCCTTCCCAGGAGGGTGTTGGAGCACAAGAGGTTGTTTAAAACAAGAGGAAAGGAAGGTGTTAGGAGGTTGAGATTTTTCATGATACGGTCCAATAAAAAAAAGATAGAAAGAACTGGACAAGAGTGATGCACCCTCCCTGTGAGACTGGCTAAGTGGATGGAGAGTTATAATACTGAAAAAAAAACGTGTCTAGTACTCTCTGTTCTCACCCTCTCTGGGCTGAGATACTTGATGCATATGTATTTGGGTTTTAGAGTGGGATTTATAGTTTTTAGTATCCCAGTTATTTCGTACCCGCAACAAGCTAAGCTGCAGCTGATGTGTGGAAGACTCAAGTTTGAAAGAAAAGGAGGTTTACTTCTCTGACTCTCCCCTGTGGGGGCTTATGAGGTAGAGCCAGTTATTACCCGCTCTCTCAGTTATGTTTGTTTCCTAAATAGGGCTATGCTGTCTTATGCACACCAGGAGCTTACTACACTGAGTATTAGGTGGACTATTTTGGAAAAATGTGTCCAGCTCTCTCATCAGCTGCCCTCTCCAATCCTTCAGTTGGGTTTCTAAGAAGAGCTATGCACCTCATGAATATTTGTTTAGTTGAGCTTGACACTCAAGGCCTCTCCTCTCCAGTCTTTATTAGGACTTGAGATGGACCAGGCATGTTGATGTGGTCCAGACTGTGGTTTGGCCCATTTTCCCACTCTGTTAACCCTTCAACGGGTATCAAAGCAGAGTAAAAATAAGTAGACTTCTTTATTAGACCTTGGGAATCTGTCACCCTCTCCATTGTATTGTAAAAAGGTGTACGCAGGGCTGTGCTCTCCGACAGATATCCAGTGAGTGGATCTGACAGGTGAATAGATATTGTCACATGTCCCCCTCCTCCCAATCTGAGGATTAGGGCTAATGGGTTATGAGTAGAACAGTATATTTGTCAGGTGTATGTTCAGTTCTGTTTGTTTTAGTTTTGATTTCCCTGCCGGCTTGCCCATCTGTGTTCCTAGTTAGTCTCCATTGTTGTTAAGTACCATTTACATTTTCAATTAGCAGACTATTTTATCCAAAGCGACTTACAAATGAGGAGAGCAATAGAAGCAATCAAAGCAACAACAGGGCAGCAATTTGCAAGTGCTGTGACCTGTCCCAGTTAGTCTAGCACAGTACATGTAGCAAGTTTTTTTATTTTATATATATATAAATATATATATAGAATAGTATGTGCTATTAATGGGTCAAGTGTTTGCCTGGAGAAATAACTAAAATAGGATGGTAGATGTGGTGCTATGGACTTAGCTGAGGCTACGCCTATAGTCTCCCCTTATATATCTGCTCTTAGGGGCTATCTGTCCAGTAGCTGGGCTCGGACTTGTCTAGTGGACGAGTCCCCCTTTCAGAAACGGTTGAGCCTGGAGGTTGGGGTCTGATTAAACACCTTTAGCACTGAGCTAGTTGCGAACAGCAATGTGAGGTCACGGGATATAACCGCTTGGTTGCCCATTGAGCCCTTCAATGCCCAGGAAAATTACAGGATCGTGCTTGTGTAAGAGCTTTTTCACCACATAATCAGGCATTGGTCAGCATGGCGTAGTAGTGGGTATTAACATTGAGTGGTGTAGAGTTATTTTGGGAATGTCTTAGGGTTACATATGTAATATCATTCCCTGAAAAGGGAACAAGACGCTGCATCACGTTGCCATGTTTCAGGCATGCCTGTGTGTCTTCCGTTCAGGCAAATTGAATCTGAATTGAAGTGTTGCCGTAAAAGATGCACCTTCAGCAGTTTCTTGAAAATGGCTAGACTCAGCAACTCGGCAGGTCATTCCACCAGCAGGGATTGTGAGAGAGATTTTGTGCCTGTTTGAGATGGCACCACATGGCACCGTACACTTGCAGAATGCACGCTTCTGGATGGCACGTAGGTCCGGAGTAATGAGTTTAGGCATCAGGGTGCAGAACCAGTGGTTGTTCTGTAGGCAAGCATCAGTAGAGATGGGAATTGATAAGATTTGATCAATATCAATGCCACTGACGATTCTGCTTATCGATCCGATTCCTTAACGATTCTCTTATCGATTTCTAATAGCACTTCTGTGTTGGAAAAAAGTAGTCATTCTTTTTCTGCAAAAAAACCCAAAGTGGTTTTATTTGTTTTAAAGCTTACACTTGAGTAAGCAAACTGTAGGCTACTTTTTATGTAATTTATGTAATAAATGGAACTTTATTGTTAAAGGACAAGTTCGGTATTTTACACTTAAAGCCCTGTTTACAGATCGTATCTGATGAAATAGAACGGTTAAGATTAAACTTTGGACACATGTTCCAGTCCCGAGAATTTTAGGTTTATTTAGCTTCCCCCCCACCCCCACAATGGCTGTCTATGTGCACTGGCAGATTCCTTCCTAAAACACATTAAACTTTCGTTTACAAAGACGTGAAACTCACCGAGTGGTCAGGGGTGTTCACTGATATGATCCCAAAAAAAAAAAAAATCGCTGAAAAAGATGCTTTCCAACAGGTTTTATCGTAGTGTTTGTCCACCTCCATTGACTTGTATTGAATGTGCTGTGTGAGGTACGGTATTACTCAGCCGCTTCTTCTTCTGCTTCTTCTGTGTATTCAATGAAATGCCAGCGGTTTGCTTGCAATCGGCAAAGGTGCATTATCGCCACCAACTGGTGTCTATTATTCAAGCTCTCAACGGAAGAATCTGGGTGTGACGTGTTTGGCAAAATAGGTCCACAAAAGCTAAATAAACCTAAAATTCTCGGGACAGGAGCATGTGTCCAAATTTTAATCTTAACCGTTCTATTTCATCAGATACAATCTGTAAACAGGGCTTTAAGTGTAAAATACCGAACTTGTCCTTTAAGTGTTACCGATTTATACACTGATTCAGACATCTCGTGAGTTCAGTGTTGGAAAGATCAGTTGTTTTAACCATTCATTAAAATTAATTTGTTCAAAGGAGTCATCAGTTCACAAATTGGACGTGTCATTATCAGACGTGTACGCGTTGTGTGATTATCCCAGCAGTTAGGACATCCCACAAGATTTGTGTCAATACAGAAAATATTTAATCGCTGGATAGTTTTTTTTGTTTATTTAAAGTGTGGTTTATGTCAGCTGAATGTGCGGAACACTTTTCAGAGAAGATAAGGCAACGTATTTTAGCACAATTCACACCCAGCGGTAATTCAGGGGGGAAAAAAATTCTCTGAATGCTCCACATGAAACGTTGGTCTTCAGACCTTTTACCATCATGTCGATTTATTTTGATTAATATGTGCGAGGGAGAGCAAGACAACGCTTAGTTTGGAGTCGGTGAAGCCTTGTTTATACCTTCGCCTGGCTCTGAAGAGAAAGTGCGCACGCGCGACCGGGGCGCTCTCTCTCTCTGCTCGTTCTTTCAGTTAAACATGCACCCTCACAAGCGCTATGGTGCTTGATAAAGGGACAGTTGTGAGTTTACGGTCTGTATATACTATGGCTGACTTCGGAGCAGGAGCTCGATAAGAGGACTCGCTAACGTCGAAGGCATACAATATCGATGGTTCGTAAAACTTAGAACCGGTTCTCAGGTGGAACCGGTTTTCAATTCCCATCCCTAAGCATCAGTGCCTTGAATTTAATGCGAGCGGCAACCAGTGCAAGCTTTTGAGTACCACACCTGTTCTGTTTTCCCTAGATTTTCCCTTGATTACTCCCTAATGTATATAAGCATTTAGTTAACTCAGGTCCTTGTTCGGTATCATTTATATTGTAGTAATTGTTCTGTTTGATTCCTGTATGTTTCCAAGTAAAGACTTTGTCATTGAATTATCCATTGCCGTGTGATCATTGCAGCCACTCAACTGTGACAATATTACTTTTTTTTAGTAGAGCTGTACAGTTGAAGGTTGAGTCATGAAGCGACCCTCTCCCTAACCTGTTGCCTTCTCCAGAATGGATGTGAAAGTAAGGCTATGCTCCTTTTTAGATCTGTAAGGTAAAGCCTGGCAGACATAGTCTGTCCTGAAATGAATCCATTGCAGGTGTTGCCCCCAGGCAGGCACCTTAGCATGATTATGCTCTTTGGTTGAATAGAAAATGGTAGTGCTGACAGATGGTACTATGATAAAACGTCACCCTCGTCTGTCACCATCTCTAGTTCATAACTGGATGTTGAAGTTGGTTGGAGCTCCCTGGCAGGGACTGGCATGAGTTGAATCTTGATGATTGAGATTGAGTGGGACTAAAGAAAAAAACACTCTCTCGCTTGTTGTGGAATTAGTTGTCAATCTGGGTAGTAAAGCAGGATAATGCTCCTTGTGTACAGATTGGCCCCAACAGACTACTCGATGGTTGGAGGAGGGCTTGAGATTAGGAGTGATTGGATTGGAGTAAGAACAGCGATGGTAAGACCCATTATCTGTTGCCTCCCCAGATCATTAGTCTATGGACTTAGCCTAGGCTAGGCCTATAGTCTCTTTTATCTCTACTCTTAGGGGCTTCGGGGTGTCCGGTTGCTGGGCTCGGACTGATCTAGTGTAGGAGTCCCCGTTTCAGAAAAGGTTGAGCATGGGTTTTCCCATGTGAGATCACGGGATATACCCGCTTGGTTGCTGATGCATAAGGGTGCTCCTGGTTGGGGCCCGTTGAGCCCTTCAATGCCCAGGATAATGACAAGATCGTGATTGTGAAGAGCTTTTTAAGCACGTAACCAGGCATTGGTCAGCATGACGTGGTGGGTATTAACATCCCAATAGTGTCAGCAACTGACATGGAGTAGAGTTCCCTTGAAAGGGAATGTCTAAGGGTTATGTATATAATCCGGTTCCCTAAAAAGGGATCAAGAAGGCGCGTCACGTCGCCATGTTTTGGGCATGCCTGTGTGTCTTCCTTCAGACAAACTGAATTTGATGACGTGTTTGCATATGTATGCGTTCAACGTGATGGCATCGCACTGCGTCGGCCAATGATATTAGCCTGAACTTACATGTGTCTCAGACACCGGGTTCCTCATAGCATCAGAAACTGACTCAACATCGCGTTCCCTTCTCAGGGAACCAGGTTACATGCGTAACCCTAAGATGATTTCTCTCACTAGAGAGCAAGTTAAGAGCGGTAAGCAAAATGGGAGATATGCAACATGAAAAGCGGAACGTTTGCTGTGCATAATTCAATATTCACACTTAAAGCAATTTTCTTATTATCTTTCTTTCCTTTATGCGTTTGCTCTCTGAATTTACTACCCAGCTAACATGGAACGTTCCCACAACTTTCAATGTTATGTAAATTTTATGTAAATGTTAAGTAAAAACATTAAACATTAAATTACATTTATAGAACATTATTAATAATTGATCTGCGTTCACGTGATGTTGAGAGAAATTAAATGTACTTAGAACAACGTTTTGGAACATCTTTTTGATGTTATTTGTACTTGATAAATGTGAACATTTAGCCTCTTGGAATATTACAAATAAAGATTAAAAAATATATATTGAGAGTAAAAGTAAGGTTAGGAGAAAGCTGTACAACCATTCTAATCATTACACGAAAATTGGACATTTTAATGTTTTAGAAACACTGTAAATTACTGGTCCCATGCACAATGTTTTTAGAGCATAAATATGTTAGCTGGGTAGTGTGTTCAAAACGTGCAGCGGATAACAAGGACTGGGAGTTGTTTGAATCCAGGATGGACACAGTGAATACCGGATACATCATACACAATAAACAGTTTTAAAGAGAGAATGAGTAGGGTTGTGACAGCAAACAGAAGTCAGATCTCGGAGAGCTGAAAGACAGATGAGGTGCAAACAACCTTCTCTTACATGATGTACATATTCCAGGAGCCTATTAGAAAAGCATCCAGGTCTGTAGCGTGTAAATATTTGCGATCACAATGGTTTCAAAAGGATATACTGTACATCAATAAATCTGAAAATAACAGTTGCCACAACTGGAGGCTATAGTGTAATTCTTCCAAAAAATGTGACGGATAATATTTACAACTAAAAGAAGCGATTCTACTAACGATCACATTATTCAGTATTTTTCCCATTAAGCAGTTGTGCATTGTAATAAAATGCTGCATCACTGTCAAACATGCATTAAATCTGCAGCTGTACAGCTAAGAGAACTGAGGCAATAAACAAACACCATCTCCTAATATCCTCTCTTATTTGAAAATCTGATTCATTTTAGCAAATAGATTTAGTGAATTTTTACAAACTGTACAAGAAAGAAAGACCACAGACACATATATCAGATAGATACGAGTGCGGAATCAAAACCTAAAAAACAGTAGGAAAAAATTTATCAAATGTCCTATTTATAATAACTTTTTAGATGTGTGGATCTTTTGTTTCCACTGTTGACATTAGGTCAAGATTTGTATTTTGAATAAGAAATTAATGCATAATACTTTTTATACTATTAGCTGAATTATACAGTTCCTCTGAGCTGCTTTATAGTAGTTGTATACAGTAGAAGTTGCACTTGATGAAACGAGACACTGACACTGTTTTTCATGTTTAATACGATAAAGCTGCTTGATTTTAAGCAATCTATTGTATAACGTGCTATATAACTAAGTGTGACGAGACTTTACTAGAGTGCTGAATTGCAGAGCTTGTGCAAACTCAGCTCAGATGCTTTTCTTATGCTTTATTTTAAACAATGCTTGCAGTTTTATTTTGTTACCGAGAGGAAAGCGTGCAGCACATATTTACATATTCATCTAACCGTCACGGTCAGCAGAGTGGGTGGCGTCGTTTTACTCACTGATCTACATAGAGAACTACAATACATTATCAGAACCACAGATCAGTGGTTTTACCCTAATGGCTATCACCAGACCAAGCTCAATCTTTTAAGATTGAACATTAGTCTGGGGAGTTCAAATGACTCTGTATGCTATTGGATAGTCCTTCAACCAATCAGACGCGAAAACTCCAGTTTGTACAAAACTTGTGTTGGTTTGTAGCATTGATCAGCGGTTTGCAAAAGCAGCAATGGCATCGGGAGATTTTTGCAGGTTATGCAAAAAAAAAAAACATGAAAGTGAGTGGTATTTACACTCGAACGATTTGTTTGCTTAAGGCGAGACAAGGCAGGCAAAAACATAGTTTTTTTTTTCACTGGTCAATTTTGAGATTTTGGGCTATTTGTTTTCAATAACATGTCTTCTTTCAGACTTGAGGTTGAAAGAAAGTCCAAAATACACATTTAGGTCTTTATTTTACTAACTTTGTCTATTTGCGTCTGTAGATTTCTCCGAAATTCAACAAATGTTGGCGTTATAAATCATCCGCTGCTCCGCGATCGCTGTCTGCTCCTGTCATCACACACACCGCTGTGAAGCTCTCTCTCTCCTTTACAATGCTGTCGGATCCGAATATGGTAATTTCCTTTTTATTAGCAATCAATCGTGAAAGTACAATGGAAATTTAACTCTTAAAGCGAAATCTCATTGGCTGATGTAAATTTCTGACACCGTGATTTGTTTAGATGCATCACGTGACGCGCTCTGACATTTAGATGTGTGTTTTTGACTGTTTTTTTGTTCAGTTAAAGGCCATAAATGCTGTGTTTATAAGTGTTGATGTGATTTAGGTGGTTTGTATTGTTGTTGTTAATGATTTGATGAGATATTGTGTCTGTAAATAGTTGTTTCCACTAAAAAAGTATGAATTTTTACATTACAAATCTTTAAATGCCTTTTTCTCAAAATGAGTTTTTTGTAATTCTCCAGTGACATCTCAGCCTATAGATGTACAGTACACCAAACTCTCCAGTTATACACTTAGCAGTGTTCTGAAGATATTTTTAGAGGGATTGGTTCATAAATCATTCCTGGCCTGATTTATGTGACATTTTAATTAAAAAAAAACATGGCGAAAATCGATTTTTTAAGGCTATGAACAGTATATTTAGATTTCCTAGGTAATGAAAGCATATATCCTGAAATCCCTCTGAACATCTTCTTTCATCTTGTGAGTAATCAAAATGAAAAAAGAATTTTGCACCTGGCTTTATCATATGTTCAAAATTGCACATATTTAATGAGATAATGCCTAATTTGCATAATTAAACATACAAATTAAAAAAAACTTGTAATACATTTTTTTTATGAACTCGTGTAAGTAATCAACTGAGGAAGTTTCATGGTGATATCTATTACTTTAAAAATGTTACCCTATTCCCCTGTAGTGTCTCGCCTTTAACTAAAGAAGCCATTGAACATCGTCGAGAGGTTAAAAGGAATTGGATTCGTCGCTTCTATATCGCCATCTTGTTAAACCCGCCAATAGCGCGCCAGGTGGATAAGTAATTTTTTGTGATTGGTTCCCGCATATTTGGAAAGGAAGCAGGATAGATAAATGTACAGGTTTCCAGCCGGCAGATCGGGCTGGGTTTACCCAGTGTAGTTTTACCCCAAAACGAAGAACGAAAAGGCCTTATTAACTGTCATGAAGATAATATCACAATGCAAGAACAATTGTAATCTATTGTCCTCTTGATGTGGGGGTGAAATATGAGCTGGACGTGTTCATGACATTCACTCAGACACCCGCTGGGTTGATCTGTCTTGTTCTGATTCAGCGGGGATTGATTTAAGCTGAAGAAGGCGGTATGATCTGCCAATGGGCCATAGTGATCATTTCAGTTGTTAACAATGGGCTTGAGTGCTTTATGATAGTAGTGTGACAGGTGTTGTGACCGTCTCCATCCTCCGGTCTCTGTGGCTCACCTCATGGGTCCTCAAACAGAAACCACAGTGAGTGGGATCACTGAATGCCAAAACCACAGTGATCTAAATTTATTCCTAGCATGAAACCCTATATTCCCTCTCCAGGACCCCCGTGGCTGTGCTCAGCGCCCTGGTGCCAGTGAAACATGCAGGTATGGGTTTCCCTTTGGTTTTAAACCCCATACTGGCCACATGCGCTCACCCAGCGTACGCATGTGTGTCTAAGATCTCACTGGGAAGCAGGTGGAGTGAAACAGAAAGCTGGTCGGACAGCGTCTGAAGGAGCTGAGGAATAGGGAACTAGATCCATGTGAACCCAACGATCATTCAGACTCGGTATCCACTCAGCCGTTTGCACTGCTAGAAAAACATTTTGCCTGGACAGACAAGCGAGGACGGATTATTAGAGAGCCTCTGGAAGCACCAGTGTTATTCTACACTGCAAAAACGCACCTATACATGCGATTCACTGCAGTTTCCAGCTAATAAAAAAACTGTCACTAACACAACTGGCAGTAAAACACAAAACAACTTGATAAACGTCTTGAACTGATTGCGCGGGGCATATCGATTAATAATGACTTATTTTCTTGCAAAATACTATAATATGACTTGACTTGTACCATAGTGCATCATTTGTAAACTAGTAACTTTTGCATCACATATTCAGCTCCATATGTTTGGCTTTTCTGATGTGTTAAACTTGCTCAGTTTTTCACCCGGTACACTTGCGATGCGGAGCGCCTGAATATGAGTTCTGTGAAACACGAGTCACGAAAGAGCTCAAGTGCTGGAAGAAGCAGAAGCTCACGGTTGCTTCAGAAAATAAATACACTTTTATCTCACATTTCGTGAGCTTAGAATTATAAGGTTCTATTTCTCGAAATATCGTATATCTCGAAATTGAGTTTTTGACATAATCTGATCCATTAGGTGTTTATTAATGCCTGTGTGGTGTTATTTTTGAAAAAAAATAAAAAAATTGTTAGTAGTTATTAATAAAATAAAAATGTTCCATCTCAGTTTTGCCAGATGGAATGTAAAAACTTTGATGCTCAATATATCTACCCTATAATACCCTAAACAGAGATTATAATTCTAAACTCACGATTTGTTTTTGTTAACAGTTCGGTTGGTAGGTTTACGTGGTGTGTTATAGCACCACGAAATCTGCAGGAAGCAACGTAATATAATTTAGCAGAGATGTTGCCACAGGCACGGTTTTGTTGTGTGATGTAATGTCCAGTAACCATGTTTACGTCTGGTTTTAATGGATCAGATTGTAAGGAAATAATAAATGCTGGGCTCAAGTCATTCTCAGTGAATTCTCTGCTATGCATTTAAAAGGAATAGTTTAGAATAGAAAATAGTGAGAAAATGCTGTCATCTTGTTTTCTCACCCTCATGTCATTCAAAATCTGTATGACTTTTTCTCTTTTGTGAAGCAAAAATAATATATTTTGAAAAAGTCCAGTGTCGATGTTATTAAAAGTTAGTGTTGTCACAAAAGAAAGTCATACAGGTTTGGAAATGACATGAGGGTAAGTAAATGATGATAGAATTCATATTTTTGGGTCAGTGAATTATTTATATAATATTATAGTTTTTTTTATTTCGACTGGGGATTATCCAAAGATTATTCAAAGTGATTCAATGTGTGAGTTTTCCAGAAGCCTCCAATTGTGAGATACAAAACGGCCTATATACTATTTTTTATTTATTTATTTATAAGATAAGATAAGTTGTGTATATATATATATATATATATATATATATATATATATACACACACATTCCTCCGGGGTTAGTGACATCACCAACCCTAGAATTTACATAAACCCCGCCCCCTGAACACGATTTAAAGATTATCAAGACAGAATATGCTAATCGATGACTAGAAGATAACTCCACATCAGCAACATAAATTCATCAACAAACCATTCAGAAATGTCCTGTTGCTTCTACATGTTGTCACTTCTTCTTGAGTCTCTCCATCATTGTCTGACTCCGGTTTGAATATAAAAGGCTAAAAGTTTTTTTAATTTTCAGTGTGTGTCTGTGTGAGTGCAAGCTGTTGTAGCTCCGCCCCCTGTGCCGGGAGCAGCAAATAATTAGCATTTAAAGGGCCAGGCACAAAACGGTGTGTTTTTGCTCACCCTCAAAAAGTGACAACTTTAACATGTTATATAAAATATCTGTGGGGTATTTTGAGCTAAAACTTCACACACACACTCTGGGGACATCAGAGACTTATTTTACATCTTGTGAAAAGGGCATTCCTTTAACATTTCCTTTAACTTTTGAATAAGCTTTTATTTTTATATTTTCATGCTTCATTTTTAGTCATTTTGTTGCGTGCTTTTGTCATTATTTGTTATTAGTTTTTGTTCGTTGTTAGTTATCAAGGCAACATTTTATTTCATGTAATATTTATATTTGATGTTATTTCAGCTGTATTTCAATGAACACAATTTGTTTTTAAATTAATTAGATTTTTTCATTAATGGTAATAATAACCCTGTAATAATAATAAAAATAATTATTCCTTTAATAATCCCAATGTACCGTAATGTAAAACATCAAAGCTGCTATAAAATGTTCAGCGGACACGACTGATATTGTTGAGCATGGGCCAGGAACTGATATGATTTCCCATTTCTTATTTCACGTCGTGGCACTGGCACACATTCAAGAGAGGTCGGTCGGCCGGTATCAGTTCTGCATTGCGGTGGCTTGTTTCCAGGTTTGAGCCTCTCAGCTGAAAGCCCCTGGCAGTCACAGGCCCCGGGGCCCCATTGGCCCGCTCTATAACTCATCTCACAGATCAGATTTCATCTTCAACTGCAGGCCAATGGGCACAAGTGACATTTCCTCTGGAAGGACTGTGGGCATTGCCCTTTGACCCCAACACGTGCGTAAGACACAAACTCCTGCGCCCAACAACTGAGACACAGATTTGTCACATTCTCTAACCAGACAGGAATTTCACAGCTGAATACTCATGAGACGGGTCGGGCCACAGAGGAGCCATCAAAGGCCCCGGACCCTGAGTCTTATGTCATCTACTCGCCAGGGTCCGGTTGCATGATTCACAGTTTGCAGAAACTGACTGAGGAAATGAACCGCCTATGTGGACAATTCTTTATTTATTGCATTTGGCCAATGAACTTGCTCCGACATTATCTTTTATAATTGCTCATGTTGGTTGTGTGCTTTGGTCTTAACTTATCATTGGTCATATATTTTGCCAGTGTCATATAACTAGTTTCATTGTTGTACTTACTAAATTGATATTTTAAAGTATTATAGTGTATGTATAATTACATTATAATACACTATAAAATATTGTAGATACAACAAATATCAACTGCTTAATTGATTTTATCATTGCATATAACTTAGGGCTGTAAACGATTAATCGCGATTAATCGAATCCAAATTAAAAGTTTGTGTTTACATAATATATGTGTGTGTATTGTGTATAATTATTTTGTATATATAAATATACACACATGCATGTATATATTTAAGAAAAATGTGTTATTTATAAATAAAATAGTTCTATTTATACATAATATAAATCATATAAATATATATATGCAGTATATAAATGCAAATATTTCTTAAATATATACATGCATGTGTGTGTATTTATATATACAAAATAATTATACACAATACACACATATTTTGGAAACACAATCTTTTATTTTGGATTCGATTAATCGCGATTAATCGTTTACAGCCCTACTTAAACTGTTTTTAATTATATCACCCAGCTATATACTGTACATAAAGTTGGATATATAACATCCAACTTTATCCGCATAAACATACAGTACACTGACGTAAAGCAATATATATTATTGACCAAATCTCAACCGTTATAATATATTATCATACAGCTCTAGTCTGCTAAATGCAATGCAAATAAGGCACGAATATATAGGCTATTAAGATATTTGAAACATTAACATCAGGATTTTCAGTAAAGCTGATTTGAGACATTATGTTGTGAAACTTCTACTTGATTTCTAACTTGGCAAATAAGCAGATTGTGCTGCATAGTCGATATCAATATCTAGTGAGCATTCATGCTGAAATCAAAAGGAAACTTTTAGTACACATTCACTCAAATTTAATAAACAAATAGTTTACTATGCATTGACAAAAATCTAAAAATGGTTAAAATGTCAGTGAATAATTTATGCTTTTGCAGGTTATTCAGAATTTATGAATGATTTAGCCTATAGTATTGTTGATTTAATTGGGAACATGGATGTTATTTAATGACATTAATTTCTTACAGGCAATTTAACAGTTATAAATGAATATATTTTGTTAGTGAGAATATAATAAACAGCTGTCATTATTTGTATTACTGTAAAAATAACTGTCAATGTGCAGTAATCAAGAATAGACGGTAAAATGACATTTTTACAGTGCATGTAATGTATTTTGCGGTGGAATAGATAGATTTACCTTGAGCGTCACACTTGTGTTTAAACAGCACACAGCAAGCAGAGAGGAGAAGAACTACAGTGAGTTTCATGGTGCAGGGCAATCTGAAACAATGAGAAGCAACACATTAACATGAGTTATGCAACCGTTGCGGTTCATATATTATGAATATATACCTACTAAATATAAGTAGAAAGAGATGAAGCACAAAAACAAGGGATGCTTGTGTGTTGGTCAACTATAACACCCATAACCCCGAACATGAGGCCAACAGAGCGCTACAGGGCTCCAGACTAACACTAGGAGCACAGTGGCCCCCAACTGAACATTTTAGGGGCACAACCAGAAAATGTATGGGCACACACACCGTAAATCAACATGCTAACCAAACATTCACATTTCTACTGTATTAAATACTTTGATGAGATGCAGAAATTACAATGTGCTGTTTCAAATTCAGTGTCACGTTTTATTATGCACTTTTGAAGATGCAACAACCAGGTAAACCGACAGCACCATCGCTGTCATGACAGAAGAAATATAAAAAATATATGGTTGTGCCGATAGACAGACATTACGATGTTTAGCCGGCATCGCGATTATCTCTAGGACCCTCCCCCTCCACACATTACAAATTTACTGGTCGAATTCAGTCACACACTCTCAAACTTTGGTCGCAAAATGGAGCTTTATCTGGAGCTGAGCAACACCAGCCAACAGACACGCTTAATAATTCATCTTAATGCTTAATTATTAAAACTGCTTTGTGAATCTTTTATAGTGGACATTTACAACAATACTGCACCACTCCTTGTCTGTACACAGTTCACTTTGCTATGTTGTGTCTGTGTGTTGCTCTTGTGTGGGCCTGCACTATTTCACACCTCCTTAAGCAGAGCTGTTTAAGATTAACAAGCATGTTATTGTTCCGGTTGTTTCATTGCATAATATCTATTATTATTATGGGTTATCTAAACACCCATGATGCACTGGGCATGTTGTCATCCAAGGCCACTCCCACCAGGCTGCTATGGATACGCTTGACCGGAGTCAAATACTTCAGTAGGAAATACTTCAGAGCAAACTTTTAGTCATAATGGTGTCGACTTGTATTGTTCCCGGGACCAAGAATTCAAAGATTAAATGTTTAGTGGTAGTCAGTTAGTTTTGGTTTTTAGTGAAGGATGTTGTCAGCAGCGGCTAAAGCCTCCGATCCCTTAGTAACCATGGTTTTATTATAGTAAAAGTGTAGTAACCATGGTTTTATTACAGTAAAAGTGTAGTAACCATGGTTTTATTATAGTAAAAGTGTAGTAACCATGGTTTTTGTGTGGACTGATTACCATTTGTATAACCACAGTTTTACTACAAATACCATGGTTGAACTTTAGCAAAACCACACTGAAAAAAAAAAAGTCAAATTGACATTTTTTCTTTGCATGCTTTTTGCACTCATATTTTTTTAAGTAAATTTCACATGTATGGATTTAAAGGGGTGGTAAAGTATGATTTCACTTTTCTAACTTTAGTTGGTGTGTAATGTTGCTGTTTGATCATAAACAACATCTGCAAAGTTACAACGCTCAAAGTTCAAAGCAAAGGAAGATATTTGCTTTTAAAGAAAAGGACTACAACAAACGGCTGGTAGGAACTACACGACATTCCTCCGGGGTTAGTGACATCACCAACCCTAAAATGTACATAAGCCCCGCCCCCGGAACACAGTCCATGTTGAAAAGAGGAAAAGTTGTTGTAGTCGAGCACATTTGTGAGTCAGCTCAAACTTTAGCATCCATCTTTTCACATGCAATAGAAAGTCACTCTGTGCATCTCACAACAGTTCCTATACGAGCGATTTATAGATTATCATGACAGAATATGCTAATTGAAGATAGTTAACTCCACATCAGCAACATAAATTCATCAACTAACCATTCAGAGACGTCCTGTTGCTTCTACATGTTGTCACTTCTTCTTGAGTCTCTCCATCTTTGTCTGACTCCGTTTTAACATTAAAGATAGAACAGTTTCTGTCATTTTAGTGTGTCTGCGTGAGGAAATTGAAGCTGCTAACACACATGAGCTGTTGAAACCCCGCCCTCTGCAGCAGCTCATTTGCATTTAAAGGGCCAGGCACAAAACGGTGCATTTTTGCAAACCCTCAAAAAGAGACAACTTTAACATGCTTTATAAAAATATCTGAGGAGTATTTTGTGCTAAAACTTCACACACACTCTGGGGACATCAGATATTTATTTTACCACCCCTTTAAGTAAAATCTACTTTACTAAATTGTGTAAAATTAACAAACAAAGAGAAGAAGTAAATTTAGCGTTGCCAGTTAGAGTTTGTTGAGTCATTTCTAGTTACTCATTTGAAGTTTACTTTGCAAGAGTCAGTTTCAAGTACATTTTACTCACTCTTTGTTCTTTGTATACCTCAAGACTTGGTACACAACACACAATAATGGTAACAACCTGGACAGTTTGAGTTGGTCATTGAGTAGAAAATTAATTCCATAGGTTTAGAAAAAAACGCAAGTTACTAAACCTAACATCAAAAGCAATGATAAAACAGTGTAAATACAACTGGGAAAACAGTGAAACATGCAACCCATATTAGTTATTCACAGCCCAGTGCATGATGGGAACACGCTGTACAATACAAGTACAATATAATTTTCAGTGATAAATCTCCTCTGGTCACACTTTAGATTAAGGTCAAATTTTCACTATTAAATACGACTTTTGCCTCAAACTCCTAATTACTGCTTATTAATAGTAAGTAAGGTAGTTGTTAAGTTTATGTATTGGGTAGGATTAGGGATGAAGAATATGATCATGCAGAATGAGGCAGTACTAATAAACAGCTAATATCCTAGTAATATTCATGCTAATAAACAAGTTAATAGTGAGAATTGGAACCTTGTTACCTGTTATGATGAGGCAAGGACGAAGCGGAGAGAGAATCCACATGCACGCACTACTTTAATGAAACAAACAGGTAATCCAGGGCAAACAGAACAGGGAACTCAGGACAGGAACAAGGAACGGCAAGCTACAACGACCGACCAACAACTGAAGCACAGAGGTTTAAATACACAGGCAAACAAGCTAAACAAGATAACAAGGGGGCGTGGTTAATCAGAAACAGCTGGGGAGACTAATAAACAAGAAAATCTAAAAAGGACTACAAAACATGGCACAGAACAGGAAATAACAAAAGTCCACACAAGACCAGGGGAACACAAGACAGGAATCATGACATGCCTCCCACTTAAGGAGTGAATTCCAGACGCTCCTCAGGAAAGTTCAGGAGGGTGGTGGAGCGGAGGCTGGAGCCGGAGGCGACCCTTCAGGCGGCCAGGGCGGAGGCGACCCTTCAGGCGGCCAGGGCGGAGGCGACCCTTCAGGCGGCCAGGGCGGAGGCGACCCTTCAGGCGGCCAGGGCGGAGGCGACCCTTCAGGCGGCCAGGGCGGAGGCGACCCTTCAGGCGGCCAGGGCGGAGGCGACCCTTCAGGCGGCCAGGGCGGAGGCGACCCTTCAGGCGGCCAGGGCGGAGGCGACCCTTCAGGCGGCCAGGGCGGAGGCGACCCTTCAGGCGGCCAGGGCGGAGGCGACCCTTCAGGGGGCCAGGGCGGAGGCGACCCTTCAGGGGGCCAGGGCGGAGGCGACCCTTCAGGCGGCCAGGGCGGAGGCGACCCTTCAGGCGGCCAGGGCGGAGGCGACCCTTCAGGCGGCCAGGGAGGAGGCGACCCTTCAGGCGGCCAGGGCGGAGGCGACCCTTCAGGGGGCCAGGGCGGAGGCGACCCTTCAGGGGGCCAGGGCGGAGGCGACCCTTCAGGAGGCCAGGGAGGAGGCGACCCTTCAGGGGGCCAGGGAGGAGGCGACCCTTCAGGGGGCCAGGGAGGAGGCGACCCTTCAGGGGGCCAGGGAGGAGGCGACCCTTCAGGGGGCCAGGGAGGAGGCGACCCTTCAGGCGGCCAGGGAGGAGGCGACCCTTCAGGCGGCCAGGGCGGAGGCGACCCTTCAGGGGGCCAGGGCGGAGGCGACCCTTCAGGGGGCCAGGGCGGAGGCGACCCTTCAGGAGGCCAGGGAGGAGGCGACCCTTCAGGGGGCCAGGGAGGAGGCGACCCTTCAGGGGGCCAGGGAGGAGGCGACCCTTCAGGGGGCCAGGGAGGAGGCGACCCTTCAGGCGGCCAGGGAGGAGGCGACCCTTCAGGCGGCCAGGGAGGAGGCGACCCTTCGGGCGGCCAGGGAGGAGGCGACCCTTCGGGCGGTTCGGGAGACACTGGATCGACAGAAGTGATGAGAAAAGTCTCTGGATCGGCAGACGTGACGCGAAGAGACTCAGAGTTGGCAGGCATGATCTGAAGAAACTCAGGGTTAGCAGGAATGGCGGCAGCCATCCTGGGAATAAGAATCAGGCGTAGCCACCTACTTGGCTGGAGATTACCCTTTAATGCTGCTGGATTCATCGTTGGTCGGTCGGTCGTTCTGTTATGATGAGGCAAGGACGAACCGAAGAGAGAATGCACGCACTACTTTAATGAAACAAACAGGTAATCGAGGGCAAACAACAGAACAAGAAACTCAGGACGGGAACAAAGAACAGCAAACAGCTACAACGTCCGACCAACAACAATTGAAGAACAGAGGTTTAAATACACAGGCAAACAAGCTAAACAAGATAACAAGGGGGCGTGGTTAATCAGAAACACCTGGGGAGACTAATAAACAAGAAAAACTACAAAGGACTACAAAACATGGCACAGAACAGGAAATAACAAAAGTCCACACAAGACCAGGGGAACACAAGACAGGAATCATGACATTACCCTACTCTTACAATAACTGTTCTGTTAATAACCCTTCGCCAATCCGACTGTTCGTGGCCAGAAACACAAAAAATGTCATAATATAATATAATATAATATGTGACCCTGGTTCACAAAACAAGTCACAAGTCGCACAGGATTTGTGGCAATAGCCAACAATACCTCATTGTATGAGTCAAAATTTCTTTGGGTCGATTTTTCTTTAATGCCCAAAATCATTAGGATATTAAGTAAATATCATGTTCCATGAAGATATTTTGTAAATTTCCTACTGTAAATATATAAATCATTTATTGAATGCAGCACAATCGCGAACATAAATGGACAACTTTAAAGACGATTTTCTCAATGTTTCGATTTTTTTGCACTCTCAGATTCCAGATTTTCAAGTTGTATCTCAGCCAAATATGGTCAAATCATAACAAACCATAAATCAATGGAAAGCTTATTTATTATATTTAGATTATGCATAAATCTCAATTTCCAAGAATTGACCCATGTGACTAGTTTTGTGGTCCAGTGTCACATATGTAGCTTTGACTAAAGCCCTGGAGCTGTCAAAAGTGTGCCGAGTGACGCGTTTTGATTTCTCGGTCCAGAATAACATGGAGAACCAGCGAACAGTGTTAATTTACAAATCCTACCAACATTGTAACTGTAACGGTCACCAGCTGGAGTGCCCTTGAGAGCCACCAGAGGACACTCCACATCAGACTATTATCACTCCTTTGTTTGTTTTGGACTGCCTACCTGTGTTTTGACCTATTGCCTGTATATTGGATTACGTGTCTGGATTGCCCCTTATTTAAAGCTGCATTTGGATCTCAACCTTCATGTCTCAGAGCAATTCGTAACAATAACCATAGAAAGTGGGTTGTAAATCAGCGAAGTTACTCTTCGGGCCCTATTTTAATGATCTGAAACGCAAGTATCAAACGCGAAACACAAGTAACTTTCTGGGGGGATCTCGACGCAAATCTAAAATGGATTGGTCTGAAGTAGCTTCATTACTCATAGGTGTGGTAATAGGTTTGATCCGTCATTACAATTAGCCTGAATAATTTGGCTAAATGTGTAATGTGGTAATATTTTTCCTTGTAATTATGTATGGTTTGCAAAAATGGGAACTGCTGCATCGGTGTAGATGAGAGAAGATAAGTGTATGAGCGTTGTGCACACGCTACATTATGGCCAAGCATGCGCCCTTAAAGGGGTGGAAAAATCTATTATCACAAGATGTAAAATAAATATCTGATGTCCCCAGAGTGTGTGTGTGAAGTTTTAGCACAAAATACCCCACAGATATTTTTATATAGCATGTTAAAGTTGTCACTTTTTGAGGGTTAGCAAAAACGCACCGTTTTGTGCCTGGCCCTTTAAATGCAAATGAGCTGCTGCAGAGGGCGGGGTTTCAACAGCTCATGTGTGTTAGCAGCTGCGATTCCCTCACGCACACACACTAAAATGACAGAAACTGTTCTGTCTTTAATGTTAAAACGGAGTCAGACAAAGATAGAGAGACTCAAGAAGAAGTGACAACATGTAGAAGCAACAGGACGCCTCTGAATGGTTAGTTGATGAATTTATGTTGCTGATGTGGAGTTAACGGTCTTCAATTAGCATATTCTGTCATGATAATCTATAAATCGCTCATATAGGAACTGTTGTGAGATGCACACAGAGTGACTTTCTATTGCATGTGAAAAGATGGATGCTAAAGTTTGAGCTGATTCACAAATGTGCTCGACTACAACAACTCTTCCTCTTCTCAACATGGACTGTGTGTTCCCGGGGGCGGGGCTTATGTACAGTTTAGGGTTGTGAATGTCACTAACCCGGGAGGAATGTCGTGTAGTTCCTACCAGCCGTTTGTTGTAGTCCTTTTCTTTAAAAGCAAATATCTTCCTTTGCTTTGAACTTTGAGCGTTGTAACTTTGCAGATGTTGTTTATGATCAAACAGAAACATTACACACTTCCAATCATACTTTTTCCACCCCTTTAAAATAGCATCTGAATAATGCACCACTGACTTTAGACTAGGTTTTTTTCCGGGTCTGTGACGGAATTGTTTTCTCAAACTGCAAAAAAGCACCAGGGAACATTTGTGCCGGAACACATCTCCTCTTTTCACTATTCAAAGAAAAAAAAGTGGAAAAAAAAGGGAAGTCCGCTGTGCGTCGGGTGCAAAATAGGAATGATACATTGACGGTGTACAAAATCATTTGTGCTGAGTGCAAGGTAGGGCCCTTTAAGTGTAAGTGCTCTTAGAAAGCCAGGAGCCCGTGGCTGTGCAACTGGTGGCTTCAGCCGTCTCTCTTGCTGGGTTGTTTCAACCCATGTTTGGGTAAAATATGGACAAACCCAACTTTAAAAATGTAATAAAAAAAATTTAACCAACGTTTGGGTTTGTCCATATTTGACCCAAACATGGTTGAAACAACCCATCATTTTCAGAGTGTGTCCAGTTGTAGATTAATGGGCGCTCTCACAACCACTAATGGGAATGAATTTGGGAAATGCTTTGAATGTGTAAGCTGAGAATAGGTCCGTGTCCGTGATAGGAGGCTCTTCAGCATCACAATAGGAAGTCTCCATCTATAGTCCTCGATGCTGGGGATTCCATGTCAATTATCGCTTATGCTTTCTGGCCGGTCTCATGTGCAGACACCCGGCAGTGAAAGCAAGCTATATTTGAACATGACTTTATTTCCTGAGCAGCTCACTCTGTGAAGGTGGAAGGTGCTATTTCCAGCCGTGTTTAATTAATATGTGTCACATCAGATGTGAAAAATACAGTCAGAAGCCTTTTGTGCCGTTTGACACATTTTCCATTATCCTAGAGGGATATTGTCATCAATTTTAAGGTCCGTCTTTAACAAATTATCAAAATGTAATGAATCATCCAGAGCAATTAATTATAAACGATGTGATTTAGATGTAGTCCTTTCACACTGAACGTGATGTGAAGAAGCAAGATTAATTGTTATCTCCTCATAATAAGAACATCTTTGGAGAAACATATTCAACATTTGAATTTCAGAAATAAAAATGATACAAGGATGTGATTTGCGGGTATTTGAAGTCAACAGCAACGACACTGGTAAATAAAGTGAGGTTACGTGCATTTGTATTATTTAGCATATTTAATTGTTGCATGTTTGCATAATATTAAATTTTGAGGGATATTGGATATGCTTTTTATGGCAAAGCTCTTATTAACATTTTGACAGCATTTGTCATGAACAGAAACATCTACTAAAATAACATCTACTAAATAAACAAGGCATCTGAACACCGCCGAGGCGTGACCAGTGTGTTCCTCTGATAAGAAGGTGTTTTCTCTTTCTGATTGATGTTAATTGTAGCAATAAGCCACGCGTGGCCTTGAGTCACCGTGATTAAAGTAAGTAAGTAAGTGGTGTTCTTTAACATGGTGCACAATGCAAAACTGCTTTTAAAATGAAAAAAAAAAAAATCTGCCATTATTTACTCACCCTCATGACTTTCTTTCTTGCATGAAATATACTTTTTTTTTTAAAGAATCTTTTAGTGGCACTTTTCACGCTCCAAACATTCCAAAAACAGAAATAACAACAACAGTAATAAACAACACAAGTATAAATAAAAAAATAGCCCATACAACTTGTATGCAATATTCCAAGTCTTCTGCGGTCAAATGGCAGATTTGTTTGAGGAACAGACTGACATTTAACTCATTATTCACTTCCACCCCAACAAAGCTTTTACATTTTACAACCGGACAGATTTGACATCATTGCTCCTAATATTTCTCACGTGTGTTGTAACCTAACACAACATACAATGTAATGGCATGCTATTGGGAATATATGGATGAGACTTAACACCTGCAGGGAGAGTCTGATCCGGTCCTCATTTTGGTCTGTTGTCAGACATGGTCACAATAAATGTTTGTTGAAAAGAAATAGGGCTGTGAAACGATTAATCGCGATTAATCGCATCCAAAATAAAAGTTTGCGTTTACATAATAAATATGTGTGTACTGTGTATAATTATTATATATATATATATATATATATATATATATATATATATATATATATATATATATATATATATATATATATATATATATATATATATATATAAATACACACACATGCTTGTATATATTTAAGAAATATTTGCATGCATATACTGTATATAGATTTAGATCAAATTTATATTATATATAAATATAAATATTTTATATATAAATAAATAAAATCTTAAATATATACATGCACGTGTGTGTATTTACAAATACAAAATAATTATACACAGTACACACAAATTTATTATGTGAACACAAACTTCTATTTTGGATGCGATTAATCGCGATTAATCGTTTCACAGCCCTAAAAAGACAGAAACTCAGATTCTTCCAAATTTCTCCTTGAGTGTTTGATGGAAATAATAACGGCACACACGTTTGGCATGACATGGGCAAAGTAAATAATTGCAGAAATTATTAATTATAAAATTATTAATTATCGATAATAATCAGAATGAACCATTCTTCTTCCAAGTACTTCAACCGTAGGCTGTTTACTGTTGTCAAGCAACATAATACATTTGTTTAATATTGAATGTGCACTCACAGGTATAAATTTAATAGCATTTTATACTGTGGCTCATCAATTCATAATTTAATCAACTATATTGTCTTGATTTTGCCGAGTTAGACGTGTTCCGTCAACATATTTAGTCCTAACCCTATCATACCCATAACTTATCCCTAAAATCATGAAATGATAGGTGAATAACACTGATGTAGAAGCACCTAACCTGGTTATTAGACTAAACTTGACATGAACTGTAAACTTGTCCCTCAAATCTGATTGGTTGACTGGAATGTTGTTCCAGGATCGGCAAAGATGTTGATCCAGGAACATGTTGCGTTGGTGAAATCAGGTGGTGTGATTCCAACAGGTCTTTTCCTCCTAGGAACGCACACACATTTACCTGGAGTGAAACTATGGCAACGCTATTAAAAATAAAGGTTCTTTCTATGTGCCATCTGTGGTTCAGTGAAGAAACTTTAACATCCATGGAAACTGCGTTACACAAAAGGTTATTTTTGTGGTTATTAAAATGTCCACTATTCTATAAGAACTGCTCAAAAAAAAAATTTTTTCTATGGCATCGCCACATCCACAACCCTAACCGTTATTTTAAAGAGTGAATGCTACTTAGAAATGTGATTGTCTCAGATACTGTACATTAATAAAGCACATTTTAGAGAGGTGTATATATGCACGTCAAGATGTTGTGCCTATAAACCACACTTCTTTGAAAAAAGTTGTAAGTAATAAAGAATTAGTGGCATAGAGTTTTTTTTCAGGTTACTTGGATGTACCCTGGAGCACAAAAATACACTTACATACAAAATACACACAAAAATCTCTCTCTTTTGTATGAATCTCAAAGTAATCTCAGCAAATGTAGTTTGAAACTCATTATTTACTAGAAGCTGCTATGGAAACTTAATAGGCACGTGGTTCCTTCCTTTAACCAGCATCAACCTCAGAATAACAGCCTATTCCTACACCGTTACCATCTCGAATGATGTGCGAACACACACACTCGCTTGCCCTTGTGTAAACAGTCCGGTTATAATTCACGACTTTAAGTGCCTGAGCTCCTGAACTCTGGTATAGCCTTTCACAGAAATACCTCCTTAAATTACAAGGATATTCATTTAGAAAAAGTTCAATACTGCATAACCCAGATCTTTCATTTTAAATGCTGCATAACAATTCAACTCTATTTAATGATAAATAAATAAAAAGAGAAAAACACTTACTGGCAAATAGCCGTCACACACACCTGAGCTGTTGGTGGCCCTCCAGCCGAGTGTTGCAAACCTCAGGTGCTGATGAAACGGGACTCACATATCACACATACACCTTGAGGAAGTCATGTAAAGGAAAATCTCGTGTACATGCACACCCTACACGATCAGCCCGCTAGTGAGACACGTTTTGTTGATAGAAATGCTTGTTTAGAAGGTTCCACCTCCCCACTCAACAAGCCTAAGGACTGGCTCTTAAAGAGACAGGCTCCCCTCAGTCTCACACAGCTCAGAGAACAACACATCACGCTTGAGCGATTCAAAGATGTACACTGTAGACATCACATGTTATTCGCTTTTGTTTTTCAGACCCTCAGCCTCTTTTTTGGTATTTTAAGTTTTACGGACGCATGACAAGTCTTGTTGTTTCATGCCGTCCATGCATGTGAACATTCTTCTGCACACTGATAGAGAGGAGATTGCGCACATTTTCCCGGCTTGTTTACAGTCTATCAGAAAGGCGTTCTGGCAGAGACTCTTGCGAATGCCGTAGCGGTAATGCAAGGCTTTTGAGCTGTTGCTGTAGCGACAGACAAGACTCCTGATGTTGGGGGCTGATGTGCCCACACGTTCCTCTGCAGGCGATAGTGTGGAGAGGATCGGTTTTCAGCAGATTATCTCAACAATATCAGGCCTGTGGAGCATTTGAAAACAGGCATCTACATGTCCACACTACTGTGATGGGAGACACACGCACGCACCCACTGTATATGCACACACTCACTCGCCGCCGTACTAACATATTACTATAAATGAGGGCGTATGTAAAGGCAGACATGTGCCGACTGTCTCTATACTATTGAAAGCACAATGGTAGACGGGTTTATCGGGCTCCTGAGGGCTTATCCTGATAGTCTGTGAGGAACAGATGAATAGGAAAGCACTCAAAGCTCATTTGTTTTGGTTGCACGCCTTGTGTTTATATTGAGATAATGGCATGATTACAGCCATTCAGCTTCTGGGTTTAAGCGCACATTTGTACGTCTGTCCTGCTGTGGCCTCATTATGATTTGTGTGCTCAAAATGGCAGTACAATTATTAGGATGATTTCACATGCTGTGTCTGTTTTAGCGCGTGATCTTGCACTTTTAAAAATAAAGGTTCCAATATATATATATATATATATTTTTTTTTTTTCATCAATGCCATAGAATAATTTTCTTGGTGTGAATAACATTTAACTTTTTTTTTTTTTCTTCTTTTTTTTTTACACCACTATGAAGAACCTTATGTGCAGTGGAAAGATTACACTCTTAAAAGTAAAGATTCTTTATTGGCATCTGTGGTTCCATAAAGAAACCATTAACATTCATTGAGCCTTTTTTCATTGCACAAAAGGTTTGTTACAGTGGAAAAGTTCCTTCTGGTTATTAATGCAAGACAACTCAGGTGAATAGGGTAAAAAAAAAAGAGATATCACCATTCTTCCCCAGTTGATTGATTACATTAAGAATTGCAAAGAAAAAATGTATTACACGATTTCTGAAATGTTATGTTTAAATATGCAAATGAGGCATAGTCTAATTAAATATGTACACATTTGCATACACTTCTAGAAAAAAAAAGATAAAGCTAGGTTTAAAATTCGATTATTTCTTTTTTACGTAAAACTTTTTACAGAGGGGATTTTGGTGTATTTTTATCACTCCATAAATCGGAAAATACGTTCAACAGCCAGAAAAAAAATAATAATAATATGCAACCAACCAATATGAACAAACCCCTCTGTAAAAAACTTGAGAATATAGATAGGAATAAAAAATGTTGGTGAATGTTGTGCTGCTGAAGTGGAGATTTCTGACTCAAAAAACTAATTTTAAGAAAACGGCCTTTAAAAGATTTTGCAATTGAAATCTACAGACACAAATAGATACCGTGCTATAAAAGATACACTTAAGAGTGTATTTTGGATGTTGTCTTTCCATTAGTCTAAAAAAAAAAAAAAAACTTTATGAAAAGCTTCCACCATGTTATTTTCCAAAATATGAATACATATCCACATATGCAGTAATATTTAGACAGGTTTCAGGCGTTAATATTTCAAAGAACTGCTTCTCCTGATTTGTGCTCTTGTTGTTGTTCTGAATTTTCCATGTCATATGTCATGTTCTCATCTTACTGTAAAACTTCCATTTACAAGGAAGAAACCCGCCTCCGCTCCCTCCCCCATCCCCCAAATAAAGTACTTAAGAAATACAAGCTGCACTTTTTCCTAGTTTTTCCAGAGTAATCCTATCACTGCTTAGATGGGAACTTTGATAGTCACAGTATTTGTTTCACATAAGAGCAAAGAACGTAAATATCTACAGTTGCTCAACAGCTCACATCCGCTTTTTCTAGTCAATTGATTTCTCACTATAACAGTCATTAATATGTCATTACAATTCAATTCATTACGAATGGCATAATTTCATGAAACACAAGTTTGTGAAACTATAACAATGTTCCTTAGAAATCTGTATTTCAATGTTTTTGTGCTAACAAACAACTATACTGAAGCCCATTCTCTGACTCATACATGAGGAAGACATGAATAGAGAAGTGGGTGTTTAACAGTCAGAGCTTAAAGCAGAGCAGCTTGGATGATAGATACATTTGTCTTTCCGAGAAAATGGACTTACACGCTGAGCCAATGTAAATGCTACACCTTTGATATCTGTGTTTTTCGCATGAAGATTGGATCCATTTTAAAACACTAGCATGAAGTGGAGGATAAAAGCATCTTCAAAGGACCATGTTAGATGGGCTTTAAATAACTCATCCTTTTTACACAGCATCTACCATAGACCACTCACATTTCAAGCAAAGTGGATGAATATCACAGTATAATCCAGGTTTGTGTGTCCGTGGTGGTCACTGTTACTATAGCAACAGAGAGAAGATGCCTTCTGCATGTAGACAGCAGAGTGAGATTAACTAGTGCAATAGTTTGCTTGCTGGAGCGCCTTCCTATTATTCCCAACATATGGGTTTATCTATCTATCTATCTATCTATCTATCTATCTATCTATCTATCTATCTATCTATCTATCTATCTATCTATCTATCTATCTATCTATCTATCTATCTATCTATCTATCTATCTATCTATCTATCTATCTATCTATCTATCTATCTATCTATCTATCTATCTATCCTCTTACTACTGGTTCAAGTGCAGGAACCATCACTGAACTTACTTAAGCTGGACTATGACACTATTTTCTTCTAGATCTGCTGTACAGCAGAAACAAACTTTGATGCATGATTTTCCTGTTATCACTGTAAAGCTGCTTTGAAACAATCTGCATTGTAAAAAGCGCTGTATAAATAAAGGTGACTTGATTTGACTTGTGTTTGATCAGGCTTTGCTTTTTGGTCTCATGCTAGACAGCTCTGCAAGTGCCAGAGAAAGTAGATTATGGAGTCAGAGTTTTATTAGGAAGTGATGGTATTTGTGAACTCTATTTACAACCCAGTGAGGTTTCCCACGCCATATGGCCCAGTAATATATATGCCTGCAAATGAGATCCTTACAGTGAGTTGCTAGTGCACAATACAAAGCCACAAAACAAATTAAAACCAACAAACTAAAAACTTTCACTGTGACTGACATTGGACTTTAATTCTTCTGATCAGTTAAACTAATTCATTTAGAAATGAACCCAGGGCAAATAACATCACAAACAAAATAAGAATTGAAAACGTACATGTTTAAGATTAAACAAACCTCAGTAATTCCTATATATTATCTTCAGGGATTTAGAGTAATAATAATAACCACATTCCCAAATAAATGTTTTCACCTACCCTTTCTTATAGCCTGAGTCTGGTGCTTCTTCTTATGCTAAGATCCAGTGAAGGGCTCTCTGTGTTGATCTGTGAGACTTGTCCCCCTGTCCTCATCTAGTGTATGCTGGGCGTCTGTCTTTGAAGTTATTTCGGCATGTGTCTAAGTTGCAGACAGCATGAAGAAGGGTCTGCTTGACCTTCCCTTCACCCTAAACCTCCCTCTCGGATGGAGAACAAGGCGGCGCACGCGTCCACGCACTTCACAGCCTCTCACCCCGACTCACGGGGCTGCTCACACCCCAGAGGACTTCACTTAAAGACGAGCCACAGGCACACGTTCGTACTCTGTCATCAAGCACGTTGCCCGGTTGTCGGATTGAAGCAGTGTTAAATGAACCCCTTGATAAGATAGCCTCTTCTCCACTCAGGCAAACTATAAAGCTATTTTTTTGCTCTGAGAGTTACATGAGAATTTGAAAGATAAGGTCCCTAATGTTGTAGATGTAGAGAACCTCGTGCACATCCTTCCTTGTCATCCTGCAAGGGTCAAATTCAATCTATCCTGGTTGTTTCCTGACCAATTCAATGTTATTCCTGAAGTCCATATGTTGAAAAATAAATTTTCCGCTGTACGGGTGCTGTAGTTGTTTTATAGCAGCCAGAGTCCAACTCAATCTTCTACAGTCCCTTGGCGCTGCAAGGTATTTCCAGCACCGGCTTCGTGGCAAAGTGTTCAAAGATTCAATTTATGAAATGGAGGTGAGCTTGGCAATTCATTTCAATCTCTAAGGCTCCTTTGTGAGGCGAGAGCAGTCCACTGTGAGAGCTAAACTGGTTCCCTGGTCTTGACACACAGGATCATTTTTTATGATGAAGACCCAAGGTCTCAGAGCCCTCCTAATCCGCTTGACATCTGACTGTGTGTTGAGACCCAATCCCTTTGTAAGCTCTCCTTGATAGGTGGAAGCACTAAAGCTACACTGGTCGAAACCCGACACAGAGCGTTAGAGCAGCTGGATCTGGACAACTGGACACCCAGTTGACTCAAAAATCCCAGTTACAGAAGTAGTCTGAAAAAGTAGCAATTCATTTTACAGTCCTGTTTGCATAAAGTGCAATCAAATAGACTTAAAGGAAAGCACAGTGATATAAAACATCCTGAATCGTGGAAGTTAGACCTCTTAAATTTTTGCTCTAGCAGAGTATCAGGTGTGTTCGCGCCATGTTACCGTAATTAGGAGATTTGAGCTTGTAAAAAGAGTTCACATCCTCCTATAGAGCTTGTGATGACAACTTGTAAGATGGCAATGTTCTGAGAGCTCCTACTTGTACCAGCTGACCGCTGAGATGTATTTAGGCGTTGATAATGTTGCGATAGATGCGCATATTTCCCAGCACAACGACGTAAACAACTCCAAATGGAGCGTCACGAAATTACGGTAATTATGACAAGGCGCTCTCTCGCTTATTAAACACACCTGAACCAGCTAATCAAGGTCTTCAGGATCTCTAGCAACTTCCAGGCAGGTGTGTGGGAAACAGGACTGTGCTAAAGTAATGGACGGTTTAAAGTTTTTCTTCGGACTTTAAAGATATTTGTTTTGTAAGAAGATCCCACTCCGGTCATTATCACCCTTCCTCCACTGTGCAACACTCTTGCGGTGAGAATTAACGTTCCATAGTTGGGATGCCCTACTCCTCTCACGCATTTCTGGATAGTGATTGGTGCACATATTGCAACATGGTTAAAGCCCTCAGACTTCTTCTTCACATGTCTGCATTGCGATTGGACCATGGCCCAAGGGATGTGTCCCCATTGTTGTAACCTAACCTTAGAGCTCATTGTTACATTAACTGGTGACAGATAGGCAAGTTGGGAGATTGTGTGGTCTGGAAAGAGGGTGGCTCGGGCTAATTTTGACCAGGATGGGTGGTGACTCTGAAATAGTTGGCGGTTGAGGGGTTGAGAGGTTGCACATTTAGATGTATAGTGCAGCTGTGGGATGCCTTCTTCTCTAACTGCTAGTAATCTGTACACAATGCACGGTTGAGAGTGATCCATCAGGAGGCTAAGACCTTGATGGCTTTAGTATTGAATGACTCTCAGAAATGTGGTACGGAGGTGCTTCTCCAGCCACCTGGCACAAAATGCATGCCTGTTTATGCTAGGATGAGAATGGAGATGCACGGAGAACAACACACATTCCTCACTAGCGGCAGCCTTGACCCCCGAGCAGCTGAGGCTAGAGAAGAATACAAAGGCCAGTGGGCATTTGAAACCTTGAAGTCCATGGATGACAAGAATACACACACCCTTTTTTTTTTGCAGCCTGTTATGTTTCAGCCCGGCCTTCGTATGATGCTTGTCCTGAGTTCAGATGGCCTCCAAACATTCAAAGCATTGTAGTTCGGCATGTGATGCTCTTCTAAAAGGTGTTTTTCTTATTTAACCATTGGTAAATGAAAAGCAAGACAAACACCTGGAATCAAGATAACAAGTGGTCAGCCTAGAAGCGTTACTGTTACTACCTGGTATTGACATGCGTTTTAACTGCGTTTCCTGTGACAACTTGCATCCGGATTACGTCGAGACACTCCCCTATTGTTTCATCACACTCTGCGGGACTTTCACAGGAACACCAATGTGAGCTCAATTCAATACTATTGAATGAACAAGGCAAGAACGATAAGCCAAGCAGGAAAGGAAGCTCATGAGAAGAGTAGATAGAGATTCAAAATCTCTAGAATACCGAAGTATACTTTGGACTTTGTCGTCACACTCTACATCATTCACTTTTGCGGGAAAATGCCAAATGCTGCACACATAAGACTGAATGAACGAACCCATCTTCAATTAGTGATTGGTTATTTTATTTATTTGGTAACCTTGTATTCATTTGTGTGAATTTATGAATTTATGGTTATTGAATCATTTAAAATGTATCATATCAATACATTGAATCATATCAAAATGTAATTTATATGTCTTTGTAATTGCATCACTTGCTCAATATTGACAACTAAATTACATTTACTTGGTTGTGTGATAAAGTGTGCACTTGGATACGGTTGAGTGACAAGCAAAACAGCCTACTCTGTAACTTGAGCTATCTTTCCTTGGAAACATCAGTGTTTTTGATTTATGATTACTATGTACTTGACCTTTCCACCCCAACCAGCTCGTAGTGTCTCAGAGGACAAACAGTTGCATGATGCAGTGCATGAACTTCGACAGTTGAACTAACAAACCTTAAGCGAGGGTATAATAATGCTGACGTTAACAATTCAATGAAATTGGATTTGACAATTCAAGCCCCATTGTGTCTCAGTCATAACAGATTAATGTACAAACTGCAGAGGTTCAATAGAGGACTGAACAAGACTGCATAGAGAAAAATACTGTTTTATAGATTTTTTTGGTTTTTCAATTTTGTTTGAGGACTCTTGAAGCTCATTTTCCCAGGATACTGCTGTGTGCCTAAAGCTTACATATCAGTTTTAATATAATCATCAAGAGTGCTCTTTAAAAGATCAATTGAACCCTTTCAGAAGCAAACCCATTGACCAATCTTTACTAACCATGTGAACATTTAAGTGTATTGACTGATGTCCTCTTCCCTTCTTAGGCTAAACGATGCTGAAGAGTGAATAACATAGGCTTTCAATGCTGTCTTGAGTCACTATCAAATATGAATGAATGCTGTGTGTCTGAAAACCAAGTACTGTAGCATGTCGACTAAGTACCGCATATAAGACGGCCTACATCTATGGAGCCTTTGACATCTGATCTTTACCACTAGCGTGCAGAGAGGGATGAGGGACTACATTATTTATTCCTGTACAGTAGTTACATATGGAGTTTCTATGTTTATAACCAGAAAAATCTTGTTCAATTCTGCGAACTCGACAACTCAAAAACCTATATTACTATTTTTTTTTTAAATAATTTTGCATAAAATATCTCAGCTCAAAACTCCTCTTCCGACCACAGGGAGCTGTCATTCCTGTCGGCTTTAATTTAATTATTGTGACACACTTTGTATTCTGGGGATATACCCAGATCATCTTTCTATCAATAACAATCAAAGGACTCTTATCGACTTTGGCCTCCTGCAGGCCAGGGGGATGGTTACTTTGAGTTGGAAAGAGACTGAAATATCTTCTGCACACTCTTGGATCAAGGAGAGGGCAATGTGTGTTACTTTAACGTACATTACAAGAAGTTAACGTACATTACAAGGGGCAAAGCACAGCAATTTGAAGAGATGTGGGCACCTTTAATTGATTTCCTTAAGAAATAAGAGGGTGCATGTATTAATGTTTTTAGTGTGACATATTTTTTTTTTCTGTTTTGTTTTAATTTAATTACTGCTGCTTTGATCAACATATTTGGAATGTTTTTTTTAACTTATTTTCCTTTTGGTGATATATTTTTTGTTATTGTTATTGTTGTTTTATTGGAAAATCAATAAAAAAAAATGGGGGGAATATTGTGACACCGCTGAAAATGCGAGAAAATGGGTTCTTGAATAAAAGGCGAATATGCTTTATTTAGCTAAGAAATGTCTGTGAAAGGAAAAAAATTAAGCGTAAAGTCTAATCCTTCTGTGTGGCATAAAACCTTTCACACTGTCAAAAAGCTTGATTTGAGATAAATCCAGCTAACCTGGGGTGTATTTCCCAAAGCCAACTATGGTCGCAAGTTCCATCGATACCAACAACTCAATGGGACTTGCTACCTAGTTGGCTTTGGGAAACGTACCCCAGGGGGCACCAAGTTAAGACTGGGTCTTAAGAACTAGTCTGATTTACTAGCAATTAGTTAGGGCTAATCAGTCTTACTTTTTGGATTTAAATTTGACCAATACAAGCTTTTTACGCAACAAAAGTTATGACCCGCCTCGAAGAAAAAACATTAGATGACTAACTTGTAAGACTAGTCAGTCTTATGCAACTGGCCACTGGTTTGTTAAAGAGTCAGCTTAGCCTCAAATCACATGACCACTGCAATTTGTTAGCATTCCCATTCATCTCAATGGCAGTTGCTCAGCTGACGCATACAGCCCCAGAAGTACACAAACAAAAAATTGTTTTTTTCATAATAGTGTAGTTACAGTTTAGCAGCTGAGGCTAACGAACATTACAAAAAGCCAAACTTTGACCCTGTCAGGTATTCCAGAAAGACTCCTTAAACAGCACATCAAAACAAAATGATTTTCTAAACTGAACCTTTACAGACTGTCACGGGTTTGTCTTTGTGAAACTAGTTAACTCTGTAATGCTTAGCACATGTTCATATCATTTACCTGCATCTCAGAGTTTGGTATCATGTCTTTTAGCTTATGTTAAACACGGTCTTCCCCAAACATTTCATCGCATTTAATCACTTATAAGAAAACATCTGATGAATCCATTCCTAAAATTGTGAAGAATGGAATGAAGAATTCCTTTTTTTACTTTCTTCTCATCATATGCCAAACAGTTTTGCTTTCCCTCAGCACACGTGTCTGCTCTTGCTTTAAAGTGTTCAATTATGTTTAAATGCCACAAGCTCAAAAAGCGAAAACATTTACCTGCGCTCGAGTGTAAAATGAGGGAAACCTTAAACTGACAGTCCCAAATTATCCTCTTTTTCTTCTTTTTCCTCCAGATCACCATCACACTCCTCTATGACAGCAACACAAACTCTCCGAGGCTGTTTATTGCCCTCTGTAATATATCAGCTTATTCACTCAGACCTCGAGTGCAACTGTATGCTCAGAACCACCTGTCCGTGGGGCGATCCTCTTCCAAACGTCACACTGATATTAAATGATAATGCAGATGTGACATTGCCAATGTGTGAGTGTGCAAAGGCCAACTAAACATTTATAGATCTCAGAGAGCATGATAAATGTGTTTTGAGCTGAACAATATTATCCGTACACACAGTCACACACTGAATGCAGTCGCGGTTTAGGCAGTTCATCATCATATAAGGGAAAGTGTAAGGAGATATATAGGCTATCAGATCTCTGATTTCACACACTATTAAGTGACAGCCACTGTGAATGAAGGGGGAGCTATGGATCTGAAATGCATCTGTGAATGAAATCAGGTAGTGATAACACCAGGCTAGAGTTAATAATCTCACCAGTCAAATGTGGTTGTTCTACTGTATTTTACATGGATGATGTAAATTATCACATGACCAGAGCCGGTTCAGCGGAAAGAGGAGGTGTGTTCCGGCGCAAACGTTCCCTGCTGCTATTTTGCAGTTTAAGAAAAAAATTCCGCCACAGACCAGGAAAAACCTAGTCTAAAGTCAGTGGTGCGTTATTCAGATGCTATTTTAAGGGCGCATGTTTGGCCATAATGTAGCGTGTGCACAACACTCATATTCTTATCTTCTCTCATCTACACAGACGCAGCAGTTCCCATTTTTGCAAACCATACATAATTACAAGGAAAAATATTACCTCACGAGGGAAATCATTGTGGTGTCCATGAAGATGTGAAAAAATTGGCATAAATTTATCTTACACATTTAGCCAAATTATTCAGGCTAATTATAGTAATGATGGATCAAACCTGTTTGATCAACAGTGGCAAGAGACACATGGGTATATAAGGACATCTGACAAAGTGGGTTGTCCGTCAAGAACCAGGAAACAAAATTCTGAAGACTGAGAAATCATGTAAGTTGCGTGCGTCTGGCAAACCCGCCGTTATAATAGCAATCCGCCATGGAACAAGCGCGCCGGCTCTTAAAGGGAATGTGAGAGGACGCTCTGATTGGATTATTGCACGTTACGCCCAAACTACACCTATGGTACTTCAGACCAACCCATTTTAGATTTGCGAGATCCGCCCACAAAGTTAATTGCGTTTCGCATTTGATACTTGCGTTTCAGATCGTTAAAATAGGGCCCTAAAGCTATATTTGGCAAATGTAAAGGCCCTTTCACATCAAAAGGGAACTGAATAAGCCTCATACTGGAAGAAATTCAAATTCGTGCCTGTACAGAGGACACAACTCAAACTAATCTTTCAGCTGCACTGCCGTTCTGGATTGTGGAAGAATTGGACATAGTCAATAAATAGGGGGAAAAAATATTTGAAAAAGTAACAAAAACTTTTTTGTAAATTGAATGCATTAGCCTACTTGTTAATTGAAAAAGTAATCTGATTACATACCTCACGTTACAATACGTTATCCCAAACTCTCTCCATTATCTGTGTACAGTAACAGTCCTGATCACGTGGATTCCCATTCCTATTTCAAATTATTTTTGTTCTAATTAAATTTAAATAATTTAGTAAAAACAATAACACTATAATCCCAAAGTAAGTCTACTTAAAAACGATAACTTACTGTAATGGTTAAGGTAACTCTTAGAGAAACCCACATTATGTGAACTGCATGACATGTAATTATAGTTCAGATTAACTTTTTAAATTTTAGTGAGCCAGTGCACATACAAGTTTGCATGATTTTGTATTGTCACATTAGATCAAACATAGCAAAAAAGATATTCTTCTTATTTGTGTATATTTTTTTATCAAGTTATTTGTCATTCCCTTTCCCCCCACAATTGCCTGTTAGCACAACATAAAAAAAGTTTCTATTGGGTCTGTTTTGATTCCCCACTTGTTTCCCACAGTTATTTTCCATGTTTGGCAATAGAGGGAGCTTAGATTGATTTAGTGTTATAGTGTTAAATGAAACTGTTGATATAAGTACAGATAATGTATGCACACACCATCTGTCTGCCTTAAATCATTTGAAGTCTGATTCCAAGAAGGAGTCTTCAGCGTGTAGAGGACTAGATACTGGAGCACCACCATCATGTACAAGCCCTGACTATTACCTCATACGTCTGTCTCAGGCCATTTCTCACAGAGATGTAGTTGTCAGCGAGTTCACACGTCCAGGCCTCTGATGTACGCCGGGATAAATATATAAGCCCTCGAGCTATTTTGGAAAAGTGCAAGATTTGGACTCAAAGGAGAGAGGAAAGACTCACATGTGTGTTTCCCCCAGTGACGCCCAAAGCGGTCTGCGTCACCATTAGACGCTTATAATAACTGGACACCTGATCCCTGACTACTGAAGATGGGGGTGAAGATGCCTCGTAAGACATTGTGAATCAATCATACAGACAGAAAAGGTGACAACTAAGGGCAGGACGAAAGGAGGGAGCTTGTCATGTGAAGACAGATGCTGCTGAGATGGTGTGAACAAAAGGACTCGAAACCATCTGTAGATTTCATGTTACAGCTTAATATATATATATATATTTCCCTACCAAGATGACCAATATTAGGATATTGGAAAAGAGCTGTAGTAAACAATATACTAATTTCTGTAACGCAACAATTCTCATCACCATAATGTAGTCAATTTTGCTGTAACGGAAATGTGCGTAATTGCCATGAAAATTATGTCTCTGTAAAAAATGATCGTGATTTTAACGTTAAAAGACTAAAAGAAAACCTGTTAATTGGTTAACAGAAAGTTTCCTTACTATATACGGTAAATAACTGTGATCGATCTAATGGTACATTTAATGTAATTTTACTGTAAAATACCGTTAAATTTACAGTATTTGAAAGTGAAAAAGAACAACTCATTGTATAATTTACAGCGAAAAAACGTAAATTGACATTCCCACAATTCCCTGCGTGACACATTTGATGTATTTTTGTTGAAATAACTGTTTCTTCATAGTTTTCTTAGTTTTTTTTCTAATCAGTTATGTACATTAGGGTTTTATGTTTACATTTAATGTTGTTAAATTAATGTTTATTGCATTTTTAAAATTGCATGGTTGTGTTACCATGATAGTGTTTAATGTTTGTGTGAATGACACTGTGCAGACTCTATATATTAGTATTATCTTCCTTGTGGAAGAGCTGCTTGTGATGAGCTTTGATTGATCATGTGACTCTCACTCTCACATGATAATAATAAGATAATTCACTCTCATGTGACTGCTGTGATTGTTGGTTGTCTATGTATGTTACAAAACAGATATTAATAATTCAATAGGTTGGTAAATTAACATTATATTAGATAATGAAATGTGGTTTATTACTGTAAATTTAAATTCAAGTCTGTTAAACCTAAAATGTTGCTACCGCATTTAATACGGTAAATTACTGGCAACCACAGCTGCCGGTATTTTACCATAAATGTAACAGTTTTTTTTTTTTTACAGTGTGCATTATATATTAATATTGACACAACCGGTGCTGCATTCAGCATTCCTTACTCTTTCTGCACGCTACAGTGTTACGCCAGTAAGAGACGACAAGTGACTGTCTTTATAAGTGCGATATTTGAATAATTTACTCAAGCGATTAGTTCAAAACCAAAAAAAAGTCTTTATTTAAACATGCATATTTCCTAACTATAAAGTCAGGGCTGGTTAGAATACTTACACATTGCTGTTGGTTACCGATTCCAAATTACATGACAAAAATTGTAGTTAGTAACATAATCCATTACATTACACATTTAAGGTAATAAAATTAGACTACTGTTTGATTAATTTTAGATTATATTTGACCTAACTCATTTATCACATTGATCGGAATAGGATAATCTGATACCACATTGATATAAAATACAAAGATAAAGAAACATTTTTACATTCTTTGTTATCAACGACATGAACTGCATTAAATATTGCCGTATGTCAGGGTTTCAGAGTTTAATGAAAAGCTATCCAGTAATTAAATGTAGAAAATGTAAATAAAAAAATAAAAATAAAAAAAAGTTGTTTTAAATTATTTGTTTACCTGCATGTCATGTGACCATTAACCAAAAGAGAACCTTAAACTTAATTTGATTATTTATTAATATTATTACTATTATTATTATCGACTTAAATTTATAATTGACCTAACTTAGAAATTAGTGACGTACCCCTAACTTAATCTCAGGGGTACCTCAAGTAAATATGTACAGAAAGGTTGCCTTTGAATATGAAATTAAATGAATTTGCTTGAATTTTAATGTGTTTGAAAGACAATAGTCTTCCAAAGACAGTAATACATGCCTAAATGACTTACTGAGAGATAATTCAAATAACAATTTATGTTTTCGTCTGGAGCAGATTAGCTATGCAATGTTAAGTAACTAGTCTGATTAAATAAATATATTTAATTAATTAAAATGTAAAATAATAAAAAATAATAAAAAATAATCAAATTATTTAAAATCTAATATAATCCAATCCAAGTGCTTTCATTTTTTAAATCTGTTAACGTAACGTTTTATGTAAGTGTGCATCCAATGGACACGTTGATAACATGATGAATGTCCAGATTACATCATACTACATATTCCCACCAGGATTTTGCTGGGGTTTTTTTTCAGATTTTTGCGGCCTAAAATAACTAAATTTTCTGCGGCTTTTCTCAAAATTGTTGTGATATTTGCAGCATTTTTGTGTTATCTTGCCGTGAAAGCCACCCAATAATCATGATGTACTTATGTAATTGGTGTTAATGGCAGTACAATTACCTGTACATTTTGTGCATAATTACTGAAATTACCTTCTTCCCACACACAAGACATTAAAAAAGAATTGACTCATAATTTTGCGGAAAATGCCTTGTACTTTGTTGCTAAATCAGTATGTAATCTTTGACATTTATATTGGTTTTATACTATACATTTTAAATGCTATAAATTATTATTTCATGTTCTTATAATTTTTTTATTTTTATTATATATATTAATTATTTTTTATATTTGATATAGAAATATATATTTTCTAATAGCCTATATTATAATTTTTTTATATTACTTTTGCTTTTTCCCCAATTTATAATAGCATTATACAGTAAGTGATTGAATTCACTAGACATATTTAAAAAGTGCATATCCAGTAAAATCATGTACTTATTTAAATCTAATTTCGGCTGGTGAAATCAGGCGACTAGCAAATATTTGCCCCAGTATACATTAGATTCAGTATTACGTATACAGGTTAGAAGTATCATTAAACCATATCGCCCCATGTGCTTTATTAAATATAAACAAAGTGTTGGATAGCTTGTAGCTCATGCCTTTTGGTAGTTAACATTAAAAGGCAAAGATTGGGAGAGATCAGTTGGAAATATTAAATATTACCCTGTCTGTCGCTCTAATGGGACTCTTTCCTTTAAAACTCAAACAGTAGGCTATATATAACCAGGTTTCCTAGTGCTCAGTATGGTTGGTCCATCCCAGCTCACTTTATATTGGAGCCAGGACACTTGACCATGTATCGGTTAATTAGATTGGACTGTAAATTATGGATCTTTATTAGCTAACATTGCTTCCCGCCCTCTCAGGTTAACATTTTATTGCGGAAAAATTGTGGAAATAAGACAAAAATGCAAGCTGCCCCAAATTCTGTGATCGCAGAATCATGAAATCCTGGAGGGACTGTATTCATATATTTAACAGTCGCCAAGTGCTCAAAACAGTAATTAGACTAATCAGAGACTGTGTGATTTCAGGATGCATGCAGCCCAAGTTACGCGAGTCACTAAATCATTAATTCAACAAATTAATTGACAATATTGGTTCTAACATGTTACTTAATATTAAATATTTTATTGAATTGTTGTATAAGAGCAATATCTCACATTCATGCTGCCTTCTCAGAAATAGCCCAAGTTGTCGTTGCTAGTTAATGTGACATGTTTTGAACGAGCTATGGTAGATCCTGTGGTGTAAAAAGTATTTTAATGCACAGTTTTTCCTTACTTCAAATACTTTTCTGTTGTAGGCTATAAAACCAATATTAACTCACTGTAATTCGGTAGGGTGCACTATTACGCATCTTCTGAAAGAGCGCAGGATCTCAGAATCAAAACACAGATTAAGAAGAAGCAGAAACAAGCGATAGAAGCATTGCTTATACGTAAAGTAATCATCAAACACTAAACAGCATATAAATCAAAAATGCCTAACATTACCAAATGAAACCCATGAAGAGGTAATGACTGAAGCTTTGGGGAAGTTGAAGGACTCGATTTTCTGCATCTGTGTTTTGATCATCATTCTGAATCCAATCTTTCACAAAAACATGATTTTCTCAGCTTTTTGTTCAAAATGTTAAAAAGCAGAGGCTCTGTTCTTTCTTTTAATATATTGTATGTTGATATTCATACAAAAAAATGGTATGGGGTCAATGAAAGTTTCAAGAATTATTTAAATGTTGGCGCTGGCCGGCAATTTTTTTCAAAAACGCTGGCGGGGAAAGAGTTAAACTTGCAAGAATGCGTTATGTCCATAATTCAGCAAGGCAGTGATTAACTGAAAATTCTGTCATTAATTACTCACCCTTATTTCGTTGCAAACCCATAAGACTTTCATTCAACTTCAAAACACAAATGAAGATATTTTTAACGAAACCTCATGTCTTCAAAAAGTTCATCGTAAAAGACATCGTAAAAGTAATCCAAATGCATTCAACAGTTTAATCCAAGTCTTCCAAAAGGGACACAATCACTTTATACAATCACTTTACACACGAGAACAAACCAATTGGTTTTTGAACGTCAAGCTAAACTTTTTGAAGCAAATATTTGGTGGAATTGACTTTTTTTTATATGAATCTCTTCAAAATATCTTCATTTGTGTTTAGAAGATCAGCTTAAGTCTTAAATATGTCCGAATTTTTATTTTTATATAGGTGAACTAACCCTTTAAGTTATTCTTTTAATTTCTTTCTTTTGAACTACTTCTGGACTTCTTGGAAGGCCCACCACAACCTGTTGAGTTCAGTTCAAACCTTAATTAAACACATCATGGTCAAATCAGCAAATCAATGTCATTAGAGTTAAGTGATTATAATAGCCAGGTGTGTTTAACTCAATTAAAACTAAACTCTGCTGGTCGTCCCCCTTCAGGAACGGAAGTCATTAGCCCTGCTCCAATGCTCCAACATTTAAGGCAAGTTTATGCCATCTTTCAAATGTATAATTTAATGTAACCTACACTATCACAAAATTGCTCATAATTTAAACACATGCATGTGTAAGGCACACGTTTGTGATATTCTACGAGCCACCACAGGTGTCTGGATAACGCACGTTCACTGAACATTATAAGCAAGTTTGTTTCTTCACTCAGCTGCACCTGAGCACCTGTTATGCTCCTTTAGGAGTTCCCATAATGCAGCTGGTCTTTGTGTGCTGCTCAGTGGCGGTGAAGGTGGTGAAATGAGGTCCTATTTCAAGTTTGACATGGGGCTCTTGGCCTTTGAAGTCTGAAGTACAAGAAGATGACTTTTATACCGATGCTGTCATCTGTCAACAACCATATATTGAAAGACGAGCAGCCTATCTCTCAGTCCTGCTGACCTGCACAATCTAACTGAGTTTTCCATTAGAGATGGGACCTTTGGACAGACCAATATCTCAGGCTTTCTAAAATAACACCGATGGCTGCAACAGAGGGACCGGGGTCAGAGCGAGAATGGCAGCTGCGAGTCTCCTGCAAGTGATGGGCATGTTTGCCATTTACGTTCTCCAATGCATTGTTCAAAACAAAACGGCTCATGTGGGTATTGTCTTTCCCAATGACGAATTAAGCTGCACTTGTGCTACAACCCGCTGGAACGCGAGCACGCTGATGCTGAGGGGCCGTCTCCAAGGTCCCTATCGAGATCGACCTGTCTGTCATTGTTGCTTGTAAAAATAACCACATCATTCTTCAGAAAGCAGCTGCCTACACGACTGCAGGGTGGCAATCAAACGGCACAAGGAGGAACAAAATGGATCGGCTCCCCGATTACTGATGGCTCCTGTCTGATAACAGCCAGTTTTGTGTAATGAGTGTTAATGAGTGTCTGCCATCTTGTAGCCTAATCAACAATAGCCCCTCTAAGTACTACGAAGAGCCATTGCACTGATTATTTGTTTGGCAAAATGAGGAGTTAGGAGAGGAAACAGGGATGATAAGGTGATGCAGTCAAGAGAAATTAAGCTTCTGAAAACTGAAGACTTCTTTGCTTCTGTTTCCCAACTGCAACTTGAATGAATCTTCAGCCACTTCACCACAAAGTACCACAATAATACCACACATTTTGACATAGAATAATAGATGGCAATACAATGGTATTCTTTGAAAACCTATACGATCCCAAACATGAATCCCAAGTAAATTCAGTATCAAAAATTACTTTAAAACTTAAAAATGTAAAACTTTTTCAGAAAGTTGTACAATGATGTAAATCAGAATATTTCGCCTTTCGCCCCCATCAAAATAGTGTTCCCATATTTTGATATTCATTTTTGATCCGGTTATGTGTATATGGATATAAATTATCTGCAGTACGGAGTCATTCACAAGCAGCATTTTGTATTGCTGACAAAGTCAACTAAGATGTTTGCAAGTTGTGTTTCCAATAGTGTATTGTGGGTAAATATAGCCAATACGCCATCCATCGTTTTTTTTGTCTGGATGCACCACAGAAACAAGCGTGCAGCCATCTTTAGGATTTTGTGTTTAAACTTCCGCTTTTGTGAAAGCTCTGTATAATTCTATGGCATCGCTGTCGAAGAGTAATCAGCTGGTGAAGTGGATTTACCTATTGATTTACATTGTTTGAATGTCATATCAAATGTCAGATTTTAAACCGAGCGGTTTATTCATAAATCTGTAAGATCTTACCTTCATGCTGTGGAAACACAAACCGGAAGGCGGAACACAAGTGCAGCGCTGAAAAAGGGCGGAGCTATATAAGGTCTAAAAAGTCTCCCGTTACTCCATATTTCGAAGAGTGAAACTGCGGCAAACGTCTCAGTGCGTGTCTGACCCATGAATGAAAACTAATCAAACGCTTTATAAGAAGAATGGCATCTACGCAAATTTTTGTTTTCCCGCAGCCTGCCGGATCTAGGCTGTATCCAGATCTGACGAAGGACCTTCGCCTGGACCCGATGACAACGCAGTGCTGAAGTGCCAACTAGCCTCTCCCTATGGAGGATCCCTTTACCACTCTACAGATAAAGCGTTGTCGGGATAATTTCGGTTTTGCGTATCTACCCCGAAGTGATCAAATTCTGTATACATTTTTTTTAAGGCCAGACAAGTAGTTTGTTAAGGCTTGGTTTGTAGGGAATTACAAACCTGCGCACATACTGTACCTGTATATTCAAACGCACATAACTATAGAATTAATTCTTAATGCGCACATGAGCGCCATCAGCGTTTCTCACAGGTTCGCGGTTAAAGTCTGTGTAGAGAGAACGGTGTCATCTTAGCGGCCTCTAATTTAATAACTAATGATCGTTGCGACGGAAGTGAATCAATCAAAACTAACTTTAGCTGGAAAATATCTTTATTCAAGAACCACTATAAAGCCAAAACAATCTCTGTCACCTTAAATTATACGTTTATCTCTGTAAAGCCGCTTTGAAACAATCTACATTGTTAAAAGCGCTTTATAAATGAAGATGACTTGACTTGGCAATCTCGTTTGACTAAAAATATCAAAGGAGTGATTCATTTGTGAATCTGGCATCGCTAGATCTGATTATAAACAGCTGATAGGTAACACACATGACATGATTGCTGAAATATTACCAGAGATGAAATCTCAATTGTCAGACAATCAGTAATATTTCACTGGGCATGGGCCATGTCCCAATAAATGGGTCTAACGACTCCCATGATATAACTATTTTGGATATTGGTACAAAGGATACAATACTTTTTACTCTGACTCAAATTGTTATGCTGATAATATTAAAGTGATCATTTGTAATGACAACATTTGTATTATATTAAAAATAGAATATTGGACCAACCTAATCATCTCATCACTGTACTTTACAGTACTTGAGGATCTCTTATTCAGTTGATGTCATACTATATAATGTTTACCAGAAACATAAATGAGTAAAAATGATAAGTGGACTTGCTTGCAATTCCATTAATAGTTATTATATTTTGAAAGCGCTGGTATCTGTGACCTCCTGAGGGGCTCAAAGTTCAGTTGTAGCCTAAGTGTTGATCTTCCACAGCAGGCAAAGTCTTTCAAGTGAACTGCATATAGTACTCAAGGTATTAAGAAGCTCAAGGGTCAAACCATTAGGAAATCCTTGTTCTTCCGTCAGGTTGAATATGTTTGGAATTTCAATGAAAAGTTCACCCGCTCAGACAGAAAAACCAGTGTGGCTTAATATAAAAACACTAGATAATGCTTAAATAGTAATACACTCTTAAATTAGCAGGCAGTTGAAGAACGAAAGTTTCTAAATCACATTTTATTTTCAAGGTAGGATGGCCTTGCCAGTTGGGGTCAAAATGAGATTGCGGAATTTGAGAAATCTTGCCTGTAACTTTCTAGAAATACTAAAGACCTTGATTAGCTTGTTAATGAGTGCTTGATTAGGGTTGGATCTAAACTCCAGTATAAACCATCATGAATTCCATGTTCGTCCAGGCTGGTATTTTAAGTTCATATCAGTCAGATGGTCTCTTCCTAAGCAGATTTTATGCAGATAATAAAATATCATTCACCCAAAAAATTCTAATTCAGAAATTCAGTCATCATTTACTCACCCTCAGGTCATTCCAAAACTACATGACTTTCTTTCTACTATGGAAACTAAAATAAGATGTTTTGACTCCATGTTTTTGTCCATACAATGGAGGTCAAAACCATTTAGCTTCTTTTGTGTCACACAGAGGAAAGTCATACTGTCACGAATCCATCCGTCTCCGCAATGCCAGATTCCCTTTGAAGTTATAAAGGATCATCGCAACTTGGAATACCTGCGAGAGGCTCGTCCAGCCCGATGGGAACTATTTTACACACGCTTCAATTTCACCGTCACATACCAACCAGGGATGAAGAACACTAAGGTGGAAGTACTCTCCCACATCCATGCTTCCAAGTACAAGTCTCTATACCACCTGCCTGAGGGTAAACTCCATCCTCAGCCCCTTCCACGCTGACCCTGATCACACCTGGGCTGACCCTGGTCACACCTGGACTTCATTACAGACCTCCCTGAATTAGACTCCCTTACCTACGTTTTGGTTGATGGTTGGATAGGTTCTCCAAGGCCTGCCGCCTCATTCCTATGAAGGGTCTACCAACTGCCATGGAAACCACTGAAGCCCTGTTCAAAAAATATGGACGTAGTGTCCGTGACGTCACCCGTAGTGTGACGTCTTTTTATAACAGAGCCAGATCTTACGTCACTGTGTATACATCTCATGTTGCCCAGCAACACTAGTGCGGCAGTGCCAAACAAAAACACACCAGGCTTGTTCGAGATGGTTCGGCTTCTCGCAGACCGATCGCCGCACAACATCAAAGCACTACGAAAGCGATCCAAAAGCACAAGGAGTCGTATGCTCTCCAAACACTCCCGGAGCGCTGATCGGTCCGCGCCGCTCCAATGCATCTCGAACAAGCCTTACATCAACAATGGCAGTCGTTGCGTTACTATTGATGCTCATGGGTTTGCAAACCTACATCAGCATCCAAACACGACGAATCTAACGCGTTCGTGCAGCTCGCCGTAACTTGCATAGACGGAGATTACAATCGAGCTGCTATTAGCTCGATTAGCTGCTATTTAAAAAATGGCGGTCACAAGTTTCTGTTCGTCTTGTTGGTCACGGTAACCCTGCCCCCAGCCCCTGACGCAAGCGGTTCTCACTTCTAGCCCAGCAATGTTTTGGTGCTACTTAAGAACCACTTTTACTGGTTCAGAGCTGGTGCTTTGGTGGTCGAAAAACAAAGAACCAATTTGAAACTAGGCTCTGGCTCCGAACCAGCACCAGCTCTGCCTTGGTGGAAAAGGGGTATCTGTGTTAAATCCTTTAGTAGGACAGTCATTAAAGGGGGGGTACAATGGTGTTTCATGTATTCAGAGTTGTTTACAGTGTTAAAGAGATGGATTCTCATGCTAATAATGGCCAAAGTTTGAAAAGTTATTTTGAACGAATAACAGAGAATTTCTGTGCTGAAAATCATACTTCCGGGTTGCAACACGTTTCGGCTGGTTTTTTTCTATCGTAGATCTAATGACGTAGACCAGAGTGGAACTCCTTATATGAGCATTGCTCTCGGAAAAGCGCGTTCACGCACACGTCGACCAGAGGAGAGAAAGACCGCGCTCATTGACACGCTACTACCGGAAATCATCATCAGCAGCGCTAAATAGGAATGGTTGATGTCAAGAATGTCTCCAAAAAAGTGTGTTTTGGGATTTGAGGGAAAGTTTACCTTGTTCAGCTTCCCAAACAACCCAGTGTTACTGGAACAGTGGATGCAGTTTGTATTTCCGACACAGCAAAGGAGTTCGGCAAGTGCGGTTTTGTGTTCTGGTCATTTCAGTGACGAATGTTTTATTAACAAGGCCCAGGCCGTCGCTGGATTTGCAAACCGGTTGCAATTAAAACCTGGCGCGGTCCCAGTGATAAAACACCCCATTCATGTAAGTACAACGGTATCACGCGCTCGCGCTTGACTCTATAGCTCCGCCCACGCCCAGAATCAAGGACCTCGGCTTTTTCCGGATAGAATCGGAAAGCTGTATTTTTATTTTATAAATATGATGATACTAAAGACTTTTTGGAGATATGAAGGACACACTATTACTCTATAGGTACTCAAGATTAACATGAGATTGACTGAAACTAAGTATTTTACCCCCCCTTTAACAAAAAGCCACATTTGTGTGGCGGTGTCCGGGTTTTACACTGGATAAATGAATAAAGCAGTAGTGACACGTAACCGTGCAAGTATCTTCATTCACCAACTTGCAACACTTTGCCTTGCTAAAACACACATATGTGGGAGATGCGGAATGGAATAAACAAGCCCATTAATGGCATGTTTGAGTCATGCTCTTAACAAACTGTTTTATTTCCTCTTTCCATATTGTGAATAATAAATGTGTATCATTTTATTTTGCTTGTTACACAATGGAGCCTAACTTATTTGACATAGCCTACTTTTACACTGCATTTTTTTTATTGTTTGAGTGCTGAAGGTAAGTTACACGTCATGTGTAGAGTGATGTTAACATTTAAGCTAGCTGGTGAGAGAAAATGGCACTATCAAAATGGAGTCTAAAGAGGAAAGTTGACAGCGAAAATAGGGCATAGGCTACAAAGAAGAATGGAAAGACAACTATGCGTTCATCCTACCTAGTTTTGTGGATGCAAAGCCGGTGTGTCTACTCTTATCCATAGACCGTATATAAACTGGACACAGCGACTCCATAGGTTTCAACAGAGAAAATTGAAGCCCCTTAGAAGCACTCACTTCCTGATCGCCAGGCGAACTGCGCAGGCTCAAACTGAGCTTGACGACGTAGATGTGACGTGAGCAACCTGTCTGACAGCTGTCAGTCTTCTAGTAGATGTGCCGAGAGAAATCTGAATCATTCCCTTCCGAATCTCTCAGAGACGGAGAGCTTGAGTATTAGCTGTCCATGAGCAGCAGCAGGAGCAACTTTATCACTCTCTATGGGCTTCTCCCTTGACTTTTTGCCTCAACTTCCCCCCGATTGCCTGTGAGCTTCTCCGCCGGTCTATACGGTAATTTCTCTACAGTGCGACAGAGAGTCGAGTGGTTATGACGCAATCATTAGCCTATTTTTACAAAAACTGCTTCTACAAGGGCCATAAGGTAATGGAGCCTTTTATACATTGTCGTGTTTCTATAGAAATAAATAATGGACAAATGGAGTCTTTAAACGCCTCAGATGTAAAGTTATTTGCTGTCAAAGTGACGCCAAAATAAATGGGAGTCAATGGAATGCTAACAGCAGGTGATGGCTTGATAGCCAATGGCGGCGCCCGGGGAAGCTTCAGTTTCCAGCTGATGAATTACCCCCTTGGTCTTATCTGCAATGAAGCGATCCACAGACTCTTTTGAATGTCTTTCAGAACTTTTCAAATTAAAAGCTCTCGATTAATTTCAAAATAAAACAAAAACGTTCTAGTACTTTTATTTTGAAAGGAAAATCACTAAAGACGAAGTGATTGTGAGTAATTGTTGCTGTCATGACAGATATATAATTTTCAGAACCAGCTGCTATAAAAATAATCTGGCTGCGGGCACGGGCCGGATATTATTGCTGGCGGGACAGTTTTGGCACTGCCTGTTGCCGACCACTGCTTTAGAGGTCAGCTGTGGACTAGTAGTTTATATTGCACCTTTCACGTGTCATTACTCAAACCTTACTGTTCCTCTCTCTACTGTCACAGATCCATCAGTCTCCTCAGTACCAGATTCCTCAGCTCCTCCCACTCATTCCCAATTCCCAGAATACCACCTGCACCTGACATTAACAATTAAGGACTCATTTATATACAAGCTCTCACACTCACCTCATTGTCTGGTCTCGTTGCTCACACATGAGAAGGACTGACTTGACTATCTGCCTGTTTCCCAGTCATCCGTTATCCAGTTCACCCAGCTCCCGCAGCACTCCTCTGAATCCTCTCCAGCCGTATTATCTGTGAAAAAGATGCAACGAGTTTATATTCAGCTAAATTACCTGTTTGGATTCAAGCATTTCCTTACGTTCCCACTCCATTTGTCTGTTCTCCTCTGTTTGTGACACATACAGGTTTGTATGGGAACTTATTTTAAACATATCCACAGAATAAGATAATAATAAAAGGTAATTGTGACTTTTTTCTCATAATTGTTTCTCAGGAGATATAAACTCTACCTGTACTATAGAAACAGGGCTCTAGACTGCGCAGTGGCGGAGCCAGGATTTTTTCATGGGGGTGGCCAGGCAAGGGCCAGCAACCAGTCTGGGGTGGCACAGACATTTTTATTATTTTAATTTAAAAATGAGTTCGACTATAAGTATTTATCTTCTGACAGAAGTGTCACCAGCTTTTGTACATCTTTCAAAATAAAAGTGGCATCAGAAAAACAAAGATTTACGTTTGTTGTTTCTTTGACTGCACACTAGCGACGGTCTTGCAACCCACCAGTTGAGAAACATTGACTCAATATTTACTATGCGTATATATCACAGTTTGTTGTTCTGCTGAAGCTCGTTCGGCACATGCACATTTCCGCACTCGACTTGCGCTGGCGCTGACGGTACTGATCCACTTGTCCGACACGAATGTCGTGTGGTGTCGCGACGCCTCCCCACATGTGTACGTTGATGGGCGTTCCTCTAGTTTACTGCTATGGGCGTGGTTTTGAGCCAGCGGCCAATCTAGAACAAAGGACCCGCGAGAGACTTCCCCCCGTCTCCATGTGCGTGCTTCTATTGGATAGCCGCGTCGCGTTCAACGGAATTAATGGGCATAAAGATGGGCATCGGCCAGCTTTTTGACGCGCTGCATTTTTTCAAATGAAGCGCCGCCTTCCCGGAATTCTTTGCGAGCGCATCAAAGTCGCTTGACGTCACCCATAGGAATATAGTGGAGTGCAGCGCTACAAAAGTGTCGCACGGACAAGTGGATCACCGCCGTGAGGTGCAGTTGGAGTGCGCGTCTCACGTTTTTTTTTTTTGTGGTCTTAAAGAGATGGTTCTGCGTTAAAAACTAAATTCTTGACAAATAAAAAAAGAGACAGAAACAGCAGTTGTGAGAGGGGTGGCCAAAGGGGTGGCCAAGCTTAGGCAATAGATCCGCCCTTGATGACTGCGACCATTTTTTGAGAATGTGCGAGTTGAAATTTGACATGGTCGCATTTGTGCGAGTGAATGGTCACGCACTCAATTGGTGTCTGCCTACCTGCACTTGTATTAGGGACTTATCTAATCTGTCATCGTATTATCGACGTACGGCAAATCGGCTATTCTCCCACAGTAGACGGTTACAATAGAACGTCAAGAATTAGCAGTTAAGTTCGTGCATGCGCAAAAGAACACCTATCAGTCACGTACACACGCGCACCGCCCACTGATGACGAAGTGCGCAAATTAGGAATTCGGGAAATTTAGAAATTAAGCCGTCTAAAAATTAAGAGGTCAATAACTATTCAAATGCGTCTCTATAGCACACAAGTGTGTTTATCGTGCAATTTATACACGAAAATGAGTTTTTACATGCATTTGACACACACTTCATTGTGTGCAACGCACACGCACCCCACACCACTAATTCTACCCATTCCTATGCACGTAAAAACGTACTCGGTTACTAACGTAACCTCGGTTCTCTCTAGGAGAGGGAATGAGTACTGCGTCGATATAGCGACGCTACGGGAAAGATATTTCTTTTTCGAGATTGAAGCATAAAAAATTAATCCTTAATTTTGTAAAATATGTAAAACGCTTTTCTGTAGCATACAACCTTAGGCAGAGCAATATCGCGCGCCCATTGGCTGCTCTGCCAGAAAAGCACAGCCTATGCGAGGCCAGAGACGCTGACCAATGAGGGCGCTTCGCGCCCTTCTGCGTCATCTCCCGCCGAAACAGGCATGGCCTAGGTCTATAAATACCAAGCATAGCTGTCTCCACTCCGATTTTCGTCACAGAAGGGACACAGCGTGGGCACGCACGGCATGAGACGCAGTACTCGTTCCCTCTCCTAGAGAGAACCGAGGTTACGTTAGTAACCGAGTACGTTCTCTTACGTAGAGTTCTCTCCTACTGCGTCGATATAGCGACGCTACGGGAACCCCTGTAAGACGCCGTGCGTGTTCTTGGACCGACACAGACACCCAAGGGCGCGCGCGCGCGCCCTGGCATACAAGCGCCTACAGTATATAGGGAGAGCGGCTAGAATTAGCATCATCCCTTTATAATAGTGCCCCTAAGGGCATAATAACATATATATGTAAATATTAGATATATATGAGGGGTAATATCATGCTCATAGGACACATTGTCAGTGAGTGATGCTTAAAACATTTTAGTGACCTGGGCCGCAGTGCGGGGCAGGAACACCATACCTGGTCTTTAGACCGAGAGCAGTTTAGCCTGCAACGCAGGAACCTCTAGGTTATAGAACCTTATAAATGTAGACGGGGAGGCCCAGCCTGCCGCCATACAGATATCTTGTAGTGAGATTCCGCTATACCAAGCCCACGAAGAGGCCATGCCTCTCGTAGAATGCGCTCTAATGCCCAGGGGGCATTCCAAACCTCTAGATGCGTAGGCTAGCGCAATGGCATCCACTACCCATCGAGATAGACTCTGTTTCGTCGCAGCTCGCCCTTTAGAGCGCCCACTGAACGAAACAAAGAGCTGCTCCGACTGTCGAAAAGCAGCGGAGCGGGACACATAAGCCCTTAATGCCCTAACCGGGCAAAGGGAGCTATTTCCGTCCTCAGAGGCCGGCAGAGCCGACAGGGAGATGACCTGAGCCCTGAACGGAGTGTTGAGGGACTTAGGTACGTACCCATGCTTCGGTTTCAACACGACTACAGAGTCGTTGGGCCCGAACTCCATACAAGAAGCTCTTAACTGAGAGCGCTTGCAAATCCCCTACACGCTTCACTGAAGCGAGAGCCAAAAGAAACACGGTCTTGAAAGACAGGTGCTTCATGTCAACTGAGTGAATAGGCTCGAAAAGGGCCCCTTTCATAGCGTTCAACACCGTAGAAAGGTCCCAAACGGGGACTGAAGGAGGCCTCGGAGGATTTAACCTCCTGGCTCCTCTAAGGAAACGGACCACCAGGTCGTTTCTGCCCAGTGAATGGCCAAGCGTTGGATAAACGAACGCTGATATGGCTGCCACATAGACTTTGAGCGTGGATGGGGTTCTTCCCTTATCCAATAGCTCCTGCAGGAAGGAGAGAATCTCCGTTTCCCCGCACTGAAGTGGTGACAGACCTCGGTCTGAACACCAACCAGAAAACACCGACCAGGGCCTAGCCTGCTCGATCGTGTCTAACACTCCTCTAGGGAGGTTAGTGGGTACCCATTTATGGCCCACACATGTAGGGACCATAGATCCGGGCGAGGATGCAAAATCGAGCCCATGGCCTGCGAGAGGAGGTCCCTTCTCACTGGGATCGGCCACGGGGCAGTACTCTTCAGCCGCATCAAAACTGGGAACCAGGGTTGATTCGTCCAGTATGGAGCGACAAGAAGCACTGAGCATCCGCTTTTCCTGATCCGCTCCAGCACTTGAGGCGGGAGTGAGACAGGGGGAAAAGCATAGAGCGGACGGCGGGGCCAGACTTTGGCCAGCGCGTTCGTGCTCTTTGAAAAGAATTCCGGGCAGTGAGCGTTTTCCTGGTTTGCAAACAGGTCTATTTCCGCTCTGCCAAACATTTCCCACAGCAGACGCACTGTCTGTGTGTGTAGAGACCACTCTCCCGTCGGAACGTTGTTCCGTGAGAGTCTGTCTGGTCCTACGTTCAGGAGACCTGGCACATGTATTGCTCTCAGCGAGCACAGGTTGTGCTGGGCCCACACCAGTATGCGTTCCGTCAACCTGAAGAGGTTCCGGGATCTCACGCCACCCTGGCGGTTTATATAGGCCACTACCGACGTGTTGTCCGAACGGACCAGGACGTGGTGTCCCTTTATCCGAGGACGAAAACGCCTCAGCGCTAAGTCCACTGCCATCATTTCTAGGCAGTTTATGTGCGGTAGTTCGACTCGTTCCGCCACTGGCCAAAGAACGGTCTGCCTTCGAGCAGTGCTCCCCAGCCTGAGGTGGACGCGTCCGTGGACACCACCTTCAGGCTCGAGGAAGTCCCCAGGCTTACACCTGACCGGTACCAGTCTGACGCTCTCCATGGTGTCAGGGCTGAAATGCATTCCTGATTGACCTTGAGGCGATAACGACCGTGAACCCATGCTCGGCGCGGTACGCGCGCTCTCAGCCAGAACTGCAGTGGGCGCATGCGCAGCAGGCCCAACTGCAGAGCTGCCGAGGCTGAGCCCATGAGGCCCAGCATTTTTTTGAAATCTCCTGAGCGGCACTATATGGCCGCTGCGGAAGGATTTCGCCATCTGCAGGGTGTTTCGCCTGCGCTGTGATGACAACCGTGCTATCATAGACAGCGAGTTCAGTTCCAGTCCCAAAAAGGAGATCCTTTGACTGGGAAACAGTGAACTTTTCTCCCAATTGACTCTCAGACCTAAGTGCTCGAGGTGATCGAGTATTAGGGTCTTGTGGCGAATGAGTTCTGAAGGCGATTGAGCTAGAATCAGCCAATCGTCCAAATAATTCAGAATTCGAATGCCTCGGAGTCTCAGGGGTGCCAGCGCCGCGTCCATGCACACTGTAAATGTACGAGGTGCTAGAGACAGGCCGAATGGCAGGACTGTGTACTGATATGCCCGGCCCTCGAAGGCGAATCTCAAAAATCGCCTGTGACGTGACGCAATTTGTATGTAAAAATACGCGTCTTTCAAATCTATTGCCATAAACCAGTCTCCTCGGCGAATCTGCGCGAGGATTTTTCTGGTCGTGAGCATTCTGAACTTTCGCTTTGTTAGCGCTTTGTTCAGACGCCTTAGATCTAAAATGGGTCTGAGACCCCGTCTTTCTTCGGTACCAGGAAATATCTGCTGTACAAACCCCCTTCGCTCTGAGCTTGAGATAAAGGCTCTATGGCCCCTTTGCTCAATAGCTTCGCTATTTCGGCTCGAAGTAGATGTGCTACTTCTGTTTTTACCGTGGTTTCGACTCTCTCCGTGTGACGGGGAGGGCGTCGATAAAACTGTAGCGAATAGCCTCTTTTTATAGTCTCTAGCACCCATTCTGAGACCCCAGGAAGTCTTTCCCATGCATCTGCACGCGTGACTAGGGGTTGAATGTAATCTGGGCCCTGGTCGCGAAATGGCGGCGACACGAGAGCAACCGTGTGCTGTAACATGGACGCCGTGGCGTCTGAGGCGGGGGGCATGCTTAACACAGTGTGCATCCCGCGCGCGCTCGACTCTCTGAGTTGAGAGAGAGCGCGCGGGGCGAGCCCCGTAGGGCTCGTTATATTTGTGAATAAATGTGGGCGCGTGGTAGCGGGCACATTTATAACACCGGGAATACTGTGTTTGTGAACTGACTGACCGTTCGTTGGTTTCGTTTTTACAGAAACCGCGGAACGTGCAGTGTGTAGTGGTTGTGGGCACTGGACAGTGGGTCACGCTCACTACATGTAAAACACAATCGACTTTATGTGTGCAGACCCTGTGTTGTACGGGGCTCTGCTTGCACGGGTTGAAAAACCGGGCTCTGGTCGCGAAATGGCGGCGACACGAGAGCAGTCGTGTGCTGTAACATGGGCGCCATTTCAGCGTATGCGGGGGCGCGCTTAATCGAGCGGGCAGCCCGCGCGCGCGCTCAGCTCTCTCAGCCGAGAGAGAGAGAGAGAGAGCGCGCGGTGCGAGCCCCGTACGGCTCGGCATGTTTGAGAATAAATGTGGGTGCGTGAACGCGGGTACATTTATAGCACTGGGGAGTACTGTCTATTAGAACTGACTGACCGTGCATCGGTTTCGTTTCATAGAAACCGTGTGACATGTAGCCTGTAGTGATTGTGGGCACTTGAAAGCGGGCACGCTCACTACATATAATGCACATCGACATGAGTCGATTTTATGTGTGCAAGCCCTGTATTGTGTGGGGCTGTGCTTGTGTGTACGAATGGGCACTGGGTCGTGGGCATACAGTTACACACATTACATCATCGGCCGTGGCCGGGACACCGTGTAGCACAGAGAGTACTGTCTATCAGAACCGACTGACCGTACATTCGTTTCGTTTTTACAGAAACCACGGGACATGCAGTGTGTAGTGATTGTGGGCACTGAAAAGCGGGCACGTTCACTAACTTACATGTGATGCACAATCGACATAAATCGATTTTATGTGTGCAAGCCCTGTATTGTGTAGGGCTGTGCTTGTGTGTACGAATGGGCACTGGGTCGTGGGCATTACGGATACACACATCACACCATCGGCCGTGGCCGGGACACCAGAAAATACATTTTCAGATTTACCTGGGGCGTCGTGAAAACGGCGTTTGTGTGCAGGCAAATGGGCATTGATGCCGATTTGGTGACTGCAAAATACACTGGCACGGTCGCGTATGTTGGGACTGTGCGAGCGAGACATTTTAGTGAAATCCGGCCGCGGCGGGATTTTAACACTGTAGCTTTCCTCGAAGCAGAAGTGCGCATCCTGGCTGAAAACGGGGCTTTCCGGGACTCCGCAATTTCTTCGTGAATTCAGGAAGAAAAAGGCGCGGGTCGTGAGGACGGTAACGTACGTTCCTCTGCAGAAAAACAGCCATCCAGCCGGTAAGCGCATCGATGCTGGTCTTTCTCCGTCGACGCTCACGAGCGGCGGGGGAGGGGAGATCCTCGGAGCTCGCCCATACCTCGCTACCCGAAGCGAGGAGAGAACAGCAGTCGTCCTCCACAGACGCGGCTTCACCTTCCTCGTCCATGACGGACGCGGCGGCACACAGCGGCCCTTGTCCATCGGTCAGAGAGTCCAGCGAAGCGGGCGGAAAGATGCAGCTTCAGTAAATGAACGCCAGGCGAGTCCGCAGAGTCACCGTAGGCATCAAATCACAGTGATGGCAGCCGCCATCGACGAGAGCTGAAGCTGCGTGATCATCACCCAGGCAGGAAACACAAGCACGTGGTCCCCGTCGCTGAGCGGGGCTCTACACGAGCCACAGGAGGTGCGAGGCATCTTAAAAAAGACGCTCGGCTCTTTTAGTGGTGGAAAAACTGTGTGACGCGACGGCGAACACACACACAAAACACACACACATAATGTAAAGGATATTCCACGCCGGAGAAGCGCAGCAGGGAACGGCGGCTGAAGGCGGCGATGACCAGCGGCTTCAGGTAAGAGGCGCGTCCTGCTGAGGTGCTTGTTTCAGACGGCTGTGGTGGCTCGAATCCGGTCCTACGATGCGTGTAGCTTCGTGAAGAATAGAAAATCAGAGTGGAAGACAGCTATGCTCATATTTATAGGCCTAGGCCACGCCCGTTTTCGGCGGGAGGTGATGCAGAGGGCGCGAAGCGTCTTCATTGGTCAGCGTCACTGGCCTCGCATAGGCTGTGCTTTTCTGGCGGAGCAGCCAATGGGCGCGTGATTCGCTCCGCCTAAGGTTGTATGCTACAGAAAAGCGTTTTACATATTTACAAAATTAAGGAATAATTTTAGGCTTCAATCTCGAAAAATAAATATCTTTCCCGTAGCGTCGCTTCGACGCAGTAGGAGAGAACTCTACGTAAGAGAACCATGGGTAAGTCAACTTTATGGGGTGACGTCACATAGGCGACATGTAGTCTTTCTCGTTATGTCTTTTCCACAACTGCTAGCCGACGAATCATACCATATACTGTCAAACTTGTAACATGAAAGATTATATAAAAAATTCACAGACAACATATGTTCACATTCATGGCACAATTCAAACGGGACCAGAAAATAATAATTTTCTCCCATTCACTTGCATTGACGGTTTTTTAACTTTGAGGCCCAGCGGGGTTTTACGGAGGGGGCTGGACTTACCAGCTCTATATTGCCTTCTTTGCTGGTTTAGGTTTATTTGATTGATGAAAAAACAGAGAAACTTAATTGTTAGTTCAAATGTGGGTGCAAAAAATCCATTAAAACTCTAGCCGAGGTTTGTCAGAGCGTTGCCATTGTGCTATTGCCTTGTGGGCAAGTGCGAAATGTTAAATAAAGCAACATGGTAAAAATATGAAAATTACTTGATTTTTCAATTCCTTTTACATTCTCCAAGGTATTAACATTAACATTTTTCATAACTCCAAATAGGATGTTTCTGTACATAAATGTAAGCACTGTGGCAGTAGTAATGCAATATTTAGAAAATGTACTCTTGTACTCTTGATACTCAAGTACTTTTAAAAACAAGTACTTCAGTACTTTTACTTGAGTAGACATCTGACTGTAGTACTTTTACTTGAGTAGACATCTGACTGTAGTACTTTTACTTGTACTTGAGTAAAATTTAGCAAGGGGTATCTGTACTTTTACTCAAGTAATGAAGCTGTGTACTCTGTCCGCCTCTGGTTTTAAATGGTCCTTACGTGTGCATATCCTGGATGTTTAATGATGTCACGCGTGACCTTACCAACGTGATGACGTAATGCGTGGCGCATCTCAGAGATGGTACAAGACGGGCATTTGTGGTTAAAAAGTATATAATATTTGTTTTTTTGTTTTTTTTTAAATAACCGATCATTTCGCTAGATAAGACCCTTATTCCTGGGGATCGTGTAGATCCTTTGAAACTGCATTGAGACTGACATTTGGACCTTCAAAACGTTGGTTGCCACTAAAGTCCATTATATGGAGAAAAGTTCTGGAATGTTTTCCTCAAACACCTTAATTTCTTTTCGACTAAAGAAAGAAAGATATGGACTGACATGGGGGTGAGTAAATTATCAGGACATTTTTTATTTGAAAGTGAACTAATCCTTTAATGTAAATCAAATAACAAAAGTCAAAAAGAAAATACTCATTGCTCGCGACTGTTACTACAATCTACATTTAGTTTATGAAGACTGTGAAGTGTTTGATAACTTTATTCAATTTCTGTATGTTTCCTATCAATTAGATAAAATATGTAAAATATACTGTCTTTATGTTATTTCTACATTAATTCGGAGATTAAATGTAAAATTATTACAATATAAAAAATATATTAACTTTAATGTTAGGTTTGATTTTTTTTCATAGTTAAATTAAAACTTTTTGCCAACATGAGGTCTCAGTCTTTTTACATCAATGCATAACTAGGGTAGGCAGATTAAGACAACTATTCATCATGCATTTATTAATTCCTTGTTGTAAAAAAAAAAGAAAAAAAAGGTGCAACCAAATCATGTCCCGGTGCGACCAACTGACAAAGTCCCAATTACCTTTTTTATTCTGTGGTGGAAACAAAAAACAGAATTGCGAGATGTAAACTTAGAAATTTGAGAGAGAAAAAATTTGGGAAAGTCAGAAGAATTATATAAACTCAATTATGGAGAAAAATGGCTGAATTGTAAGATATAAATCACAATTGTGAGGGGGAAAAAAGTCTGAATTGTAAAATAAAAAGTTGCAATACCTTTTTTATTTTACTTTTTGTTTATGGTGAAAATAAGCTTCCACAGGTTTGGGATGACATGAGTGCAAGTAAATTATTATTATACATTTTTGGGTGAACTGTTCCTTTAATATACTAAATATGGGCAAACTGCCTCTGCAAATAAAAAACAGTGGTTATTAGTTGAAGCTCACTGATAGACAGGGATACAATCATCACATCTCTGCCCTATTTCACCAAAGACAGTAAGTTATGAGCTGCACAAAGCTGGAATTTATGACATGCACCGCAGCCATTTAGAAACTGCCAGTTTTCAAGGCTAAAGCATGACAATACCGACAGTAACCTTTAGCAAGCTGTGCGTACACTGATGCGCGCAGCCCACATAACCGTGTCAACAGTAGGAAATCCATAATAGTGTGGGCAGCTACTGTACTGTACAGTGTATGGTGGGAGTCATTAGATTGGATCGGGTCATTTTGTAGGACCAGGTTCATCTTCTTGTTCTATAATACTGTTGTTTATCACACTTAATCAGTGTTCAAGCATATGGTACATTTAAACTACAAACACAATTTCCACATCAGTTTATTCTTATAGAAAATCAACTCTGAGAATCATAAATAATGAGTGGATGAATATGAGTGTGGTTCTGTCCTAAATCACTGGCACACATCCTCCCCTTGTGGCTTCTCTTGGTACTGTCAAATAATAATGACAAATTGTTCATTTTTGAAGAGAATACCAAACACACATGTATAAATCAATGTTTACTGCCATACGACTTCTAAACAGTGTGGGGGAAAAAAATACCAAAATGTATTTGAAATACATTTATTTTATGCTAAGTATACTATAAATAATACTATAAATGTATGTAGGAATACTTAATATAAATACCATGCAATTGTACCTTTGGTATACTAAATGCATACTTAAAGTCTGCTAAATTGGTTATTTAGAAATAGTGCGGAGGTCCAACTAATACTTAAGTATATTTTTTGATTGTGCTAAAATGGAACTATTGCACGTATACTTGCATTTGACAACTGATATTATACAGTGATATTAAAATAGTGATATTAAAACAAAATTTAGGCTTAATAAGAAGAAATGTGCATTGTGCAATAAAGAAGTACTCAAAATAAAGTTTCATTATAATATTTATATCAGCAAGTCTTAAGTGATATGTCAATAAATTTGTTGTATACAAATGTATTTTGTTCAAATGTTCAAAATGGTATAGTTTTTTCCCACTAGGGTTATTAATAATCCCAACCCAAAAGCAGTCTTGAGCAGCAGCGAAAGCCATTGCTAAATAAAAGGAAAAATTAACATGCAACAAACCATATAATCATGCACAATAATATAATTGTGCTCTTATAAACTATTCTAACTTTAGATAAAAACTGAAAGAGTTGCCGGAAGATTAATGGTGGTGACATTGTAGTCGTGTGACTGGGGTGTAGTTAGTTTAAACCCTAGCTTTTTACTTCTGGCGACTGCATTTAGGCTTAAAAATTTATAAAAGTTGTGTTCATCTGTGATAATTTTCTTGATGGACAAAACGTGTAAGTATCATAAACTTTTGTTTATGATCCTATTGGGTTTTTATCGAGGGAACATTCTATAAAAACCCAACATTCTCGTGTTACGAATCACAGCTTTTACAAGAACCAATGAGGTTCATTCTCGTGTTACGCAGCATGTTTGAGCTTCTCAAGAACCAATGAGGTTCATTCTCGTGTTACGCAGCATGTTTGAGCTTCTCAAGAACCAATGAGGTTCATTATTGTGTTACGCAGCATGTTTGAGCTTCTCAAGAACCAATGAGGTTCATTCTTGTGTTACGCAGCACGTTTGAGCTTCTCAAGAACCAATGAGGTTCATTCTCGTGTTACGCAGCATGTTTGAGCTTCTCAAGAACCAATGAGGTTCATTATTGTGTTACGCAGCATGTTTGAGCTTCTCAAGAACCAATGAGGTTTATTCTTGTGTTACGCAGCACGTTTGAGCTTCAGCAAGAGCCAATGAGGTTCATTCTCGTGTTACGCAGCATGTTTGAGCTTCTCAAGAACCAATGAGGTTCATTATTGTGTTACGCAGCATGTTTGAGCTTCTCAAGAACCAATGAGGTTTATTCTTGTGTTACGCAGCACGTTTGAGCTTCAGCAAGAGCCAATGAGGTTCATTCTCGTGTTACGCAGCATGTTTGAGCTTCTCAAGAACCAATGAGGTTCATTATTGTGTTACGCAGCACGTTTGAGCTTCTCAAGAACCAATGAGGTTTATTCTTGTGTTACGCAGCATGTTTGAGCTTCTCAAGAACCAATGAGGTTCATTCCCGTGTTACGCATCACGTTTGAGCTTGTCAAGAACCAATGAGGTTTATTCTTGTGTTACGCAGCACGTTTGAGCTTCAGCAAGAGCCAATGAGGTTCATTCCCGTGTTACGCATCACGTTTGAGCTTGTCAAGAACCAATGAGGTTTATTCTTGTGTTACGCATCACGTTTGAGCTTCAGCAAGAGCCAATGAGGTTCTTTCTCGTGTTAAGCAGCACGTTTGAGCTTCTCAAGAACCAATGAGGTTCATTCCCGTGTTACGCATCACGTTTGAGCTTGTCAAGAACCAATGAGGTTCATTCTCGTGTTACGCATCACGTTTGACCTTCTCAAGAACCAATGAGGTTCATTCTCGTGTTAAGCAGCACGTTTGAGCTTCTCAAGAACCAATGAGGTTCATTCTTGTGTTACGCAGCACGTTTGAGCTTCAGCAAGAGCCAATGAGGTTTATTCTTGTGTTACGCAGCATGTTTGAGCTTCAGCAAGAGCCAATGAGGTTTATTCTTGTGTTACGCAGCATGTTTGAGCTTCTCAAGAACCAATGAGGTTCATTCTTGTGTTACGCAGCACGTTTGAGCTTCAGCAAGAGCCAATGAGGTTTATTCTTGTGTTACGCAGCATGTTTGAGCTTCTCAAGAACCAATGAGGTTAATTCTCGTGTTAAGCAGCAAGTTTGAGCTTCTCAAGAACCAATGAGGTTAATTCTCGTGTTAAGCAGCAAGTTTGAGCTTCTCAAGAACCAATGAGGTTAATTCTCGTGTTAAGCAGCATGTTTGAGCTTCTCAAGAACCAATGAGGTTAATTCTCGTGTTAAGCAGCAAGTTTGAGCTTCTCAAGAACCAATGAGGTTCATTCCCGTGTTACGCAGCATGTTTGAGCTTCTCAAGAACCAATGAGGTTTATTCTTGTGTTACGCAGCACGTTTGAGCTTCTGTAAGAACCAATGAGGTTCATTCTCGTGTTACGCAGCACGTTTGAGCTTCTCAAGAACCAATGAGGTTCATTCTCGTGTTACGCAGCATGTTCGAGCTTCTCAAGAACCAATGAGGTTCATTCTCGTGTTACGCAGCACGTTTGAGCTTCTCAAGAACCAATGAGGTTCATTCTCGTGTTACGCAGCACGTTTGAGCTTCTCAAGAACCAATGAGGTTCATTCCCGTGTTACGCAGCACGTTTGAGCTTCTCAAGAACCAATGAGGTTTATTCCCGTGTTACGCAGCATGTTTGAGCTTCAGCAAGAGCCAATGAGGTTTATTCTTGTGTTACGCAGCATGTTTGAGCTTCTCAAGAACCAATGAGGTTTATTCTTGTGTTACGCAGCACGTTTGAGCTTCTCAAGAGGTTTGTTCTCACGCATCAAGCAATTTGGTTGAGCTTCTGTTTATGTTCACTGATCAATGTTTATATGTGAATAAAAACCTAAATTCAATCTGTTCATCATATAAAGTGATCGAGTCTCTTCAGAAAATTTGGAATAAACCGCTCAATTCATATGGATTAGTTTTATGATCTCTTTATGAACTTTTTGAAGCGACAAAGTGTCAGTTGCGTAGCTGTCAATGGAGGTACAGAAAGCTCTCAGATTTCGTCAAAAGGATCTTCACTTGTATTCTGAAGATGAATGAAAGTCTTATGGGTTTGGAATGACATGAGGGAGTAATAATTATAGAATTTTCCTTTTTGGGTGAACTAACCCTTTAATAGTATTATTAATATATATACAAATGTGTTTACTATACACTAAACAATTTCGGTACTGTGCTTTAAACTTTTTGCTCTAGTTGGGAATCAGTGTTTCAGAAAGATCTCTTTTCTTGATGCTATTCACAGTTGAAATCATTATTTAAACCCCAGAAATCCCAGTCTTTAGCACTCCTAGTATACTAGCAGAAGAGATATACATTCAAGCTAAGTAGGTAGTAAAATATCTGCTCTGTGTCAGAGAGCTCACTAGTAACAGATGATATTTTTTGCAAGGATTTTATATGACAGTCAAGACAAACAGACTGACTGCATCATCCTTCCTGATTCACATTAGTGGCTGAGAGCTTGACTGCTTTTCCATGCATTTGTAGGAGTGGCAGATTTTCCCGCTGTGCCACAAATGGGTTTTCCAACAGCCCAGAACCCAATCCAACTGTGGAAAACAAAGAGCCAAAGGCGCCCCAAAGAGGAAGAGACTGCGCCGCATGTTTGAATCACTCGCCCAGTGAAACCTCATTGTTTCACAGAAAGTCAAACAGTCTAAACGTATAATTACAATCTGCAGTGTGATTTCTGTATACTATCAGAATAACTGCTGACATAATTTATAGTCTCGCCACCATTGTTTCGTGTTTTGCAAAACACAACTGGTTACACTATAAACACACAGAGTTAGATCAACCACTATTTATCTGAGTGTGCGCTTTGAGCCTAAAAGTATCATTTTTTGACTGATGCTGGTTAAACTGTTTGTTTATGCTGACACTGGGTGATTGAGAAAGTGTTCACGTTTAAAGGGGTGGTTGAGTCTCATATTTAGCATCATATTTAGCTGTGAGGGGCAGAAGTACAGCATGTTTAAAGCGGTGGTTGAGTATGATTTCACTTTTCTAACTTTAGTTAGTGTGTAATGTTTCTGTTTGAGCATAAACAACATCTGCAAAGTTACAATGCTCAAAGTTCAAAGCAAAGGAAGATATTTGCTTTTAAAGAAAAGGACTACAACAAACGGCTGGTAGGGACTACACGACATTCCTCCCGGGTTAGTGACATCACCAACCCTAAAATGTACATAAGCCCCGCCCCCGGGAACACGCAGTCCATGTTGAGAAGAGGAAGAGTTGTTGTAGTCGAGTACATTTGTGAGTCAGCTCAAACTTTAGCATCCATCTTGTCACATGCAATAGAAAGTCACTCTGTGTGCATCTCACAACAGTTCCTATACGAGCGATTTATAGATTATCATGACAGAATATGCTAATTGTAGATAGTTAACTACACATCAGCAACATAAATTCATCAACTAACCATTCAGAGACGTCCTGTTGCTTCTACATGTTGTCACTTCTTCTTGAGTCTCTCCATCTTTGTCTGACTCCATTTTAACATTAAAGGCAGGTGTGGCGTGAGGTAATCGCAGCTGCTAACACACACACACAGCTCTTGAAACCCCGCCCTCTGCAGCAGCTCATTTGCATTTAAAGGGCCAGGCACAAAACGGTGCGCTTTTGCAAACCCTCAAAAAGTGACAACATTAACATGCTATATAAAAATATCTGTGAGGTATTTTGTGCTAAAACTTCACACACACAGGCCGCCATTGTAAATAAGAACTTGTTCTTAATGACTTGCCTGTAAAAATAAAGGTTTAATAACACTCTGGGGACATCAGAGATTTATTTTACATCTTGTGAAAGGGGCATTTTACCACCCCTTCCTTGTAATAATCAAGGAACTGCTGCCGTACCAGCAGCGCAATGATATTACAAACTTAGTGCCGGTCACGTTGGAAGTTACGGAGCTGGGGACTATTTTCAGGCGCTGCGTAATATCATTGCGCTGCTGGTACGGCAGCAGTTTCTTGATTATTACGCAGGAATGAGAGTATAGTTCCTAGTCATATTGGCCTAGAAAATCACAACTTTTAATTTTCTGTACAACTTAGTACACTATGTAACTACAGAAGAGTCAAGTTTTAAATAGGAAAAATATCGAAACTCTTTGGTCATTTTTTTGAGAGAGATGCTAACGGCTAATCAGATTCAATGATTATGCTAAGCTATGCTAAAAGTGCTACCGCCAGACCCGGAGATCGGCTGAATGGATTCGAAAAAGGTAAAACTGTTTAACTGGGGAGTTGGAAAATGTGCCTATTTCTAAAAAAAGTGGAGTGTCCTTTTAAGTGTTCAAGTGCTCAGTGGTGATAAAGCTCTCAGTAACTCTGCACTTCATGGGATCAAACCTGAGATGTTTATATGATAGCCAAGAGCCTTAATCACCAGGGAAATTTATTTCCTACTGGTAAGCCTTGCAATCTTCTTTCTACAATAATTTTCCTTTTCAGATTCCGTCTGATTTACATATAAAATCCTCCTGGAAACATCAATGAAATTAGATTCATTTTTCAGCCACCTTTCTTTGTCTACACAGAGGCATGTTCCCTGTTCATGTGGATTTGTAGGGATTTGCTTGCATTTGTGTAGGCAGCTTCGTGACCACACAAGTCCGCAGGTGTTCTGAAAATGAATCATGCAGGGTTGGTGGTTTGAAGTCATTGAAGTCTCTCCTCTTTGCTTGAAATGCAAATGTTTGCCTCCCCAGCTCTTCAATAAAAGCCAGCAGGAGGTCTGAGGCAAGCAGACTATGACCCCTTTAAAAGCACATGCTTTGTGCCGGCTGTTCTGAGGTCAGTCTTAGTGACAGAGCGGGTCAGCATTAGTATTCACCTGATACCTGTCAGATGAAGGGCCTCACATCTGGGGGATACAACCAACCAAGACGACGCCACCTCATGGACGGATGTGTTTCCTCAGTGAATCGATTTTTCCTTTAACGCTGTGTTAGACCTAAACAGTGTGGGGAAACCTTTCTTCTTTTATTTATTTGCTCTGTTCACCACTCCTCTCAGGTGAGAGAAAGAAGATTGTAACGACATGCTCAGATTCCTGATGTGACTGAACTGGGGGAAGAGGGGAAAAAAGGAGGGAGAGAAATTATAACACTTAATTTTCTGTTTATTAACTGTAATCTGCACACAGGAGTCAGTGTTTCTCAATGACTGTTGGCCAGGTCTCTGTACACTCACTCTCATTGACGCCACAATTGGCTTTATGCACAGCTGCACTACTTCCTGAACTTCAGGCAGCTCCTTTGTTTCCTGTCTGCCATTATTGGACAAACTGATTAATCCAGGTGTGTCTGATTATTGTTATTGGTCAGACACACCTGGATTAATCAGTTTGTCCAATAATGGAAGACAGGAAACAAAGGAGCTGCCTGAAGTTCAGGAAGTAGTGCTGTGCACAAAGTCCTTTAACCACACACACACACACACTGCATGCTGAAGCCCCCTTGGCCACGAGGCGTACAGCACCCTTGACTGCCATCTGCTGCTGAGTTTATCTCCCTGACATATTGTGTTTGAATGCCATGTGTTAACTTCTTCCCTTTTGGATAAGGATATGGATAAGCAAATTAACAATATTGACTTTGATCATTTTTTAAACAACTAGTGATCAAACTACATTTTATTAAAATCACCTGTCAAGTTTATAATACATATTGCATCAGCATATGAGTCAAATTGGACGACTACATGGACTCAGAATGAGTAGTTTGTGCATAAAAAATGCCCATCAAAACCACCACATGTTCAGTATGTAACCAGGGAGGTTTTTCAGTCGGATTGGTGTTTATTCTCTTTAGCATGCAGTGTGACGTATTTCACTCAGTTCCCTGATCATTCCGATTCAATTTCAGCAGAATGAAGAACAAATGTATTCTCCCATTCATTATTGTATTATGCACGCTATTGTCTCTGACAGACAGCATGTTGAAGCGGCTCAGGCCACCATTTCTCTTCTTGGAAAGCATTCAAAGCAATGACGCATCAAAACATTTGCTAGTGTGGGTTTTCCAGGAAATGCGTGTTGCTGCACATCTGCTTACTATATTGCATTGTGCACGTTATGTTTTGACAGACATCGATTTTTTTGATATTCAAATGATATGGAAGATTTAAAAAACTGAGGGATCGTAAGCTATAATTATTTAGTTCGGTGAAGTGATTGATACCCATGAGTGTGTTATGTCAATGTTTTAATTCTAATATTCCGACAGCGATGCAACCTCATTTTTTTTGACGGACGTGATAACGTGCATAAGGGGTTAACTATGTTTGATTTTTGGGTAATTATTCAATTCAAAATGCTTTTTGAGTAGTTTATTACTTATTTTATGGGATGAAGTTTCCGGCATATTTGGCTTGTCAAAAATGTTACATTAATCTGTTGCAAATCCATTGACTTTTGAAAATCAAACTAATATTTTACCAAGAAAGGAGTGATTTTGATACACAAAGGTGATTTTATTGTCTCTTATAACATTTTTTTTTTTACACCATGAAATGCAGATGCTTTTCCATTATTACCCTAGTAGATTTGGATATAGACCCTCTTATGAAGACTTCAGATGAATGTTACTTATGATGAAGCAAACTCTGAATCAACATGCACCAATGCTACATTTTCATATATCCATTTAGTTAACAACATGTACTCATAATTTCAATGAGCTCATTGTTTCTGCCTTAAATTAATACATTGTTAGCTAACTGTGTGATTGCTATAGCTACATTTCTGAAATACATAACACAGTCAACTCTAAAACAGATCACTCTAAAAGCTGCTTTGAAATGGTATTGTGAAAAGCGCTATACAAATAAATGTAAGTTGAATTGAATTTTATAATGTTAGTAGAGATATAGCTTCAGTTTAACATAAACTGACATTGACACTATCTACACATGCTATGGATTTGTATGGCAGCCCACTTGACAGCTAGTTTGTTATGGTAGGGCATCAGGCTATTTTCTGGACGTTTGATACACTGGAGTGTGTATATGTTAGCCTACTATGGTACCAACATTACAGATATAATGAATGTACAAGTATTAGGCTAAGTCAGGGGCGTAATTTGTGGGGGGGTTAGGGGGGAGATAACCCCCCCAATATTTAAATCTATGCATTATAACCCCCCCACAACCCCCCCAATATTTATACCATGATCACATGAAAACCCCCCCAATGTTCAAACCAAATCTACGCCCTTGGGCTAAGTAAAAAACAAACAAACAAAAAAACACATTTAGTCTAACGTTACCATTTATTTGCTACTGCCAGTAACGTTACCAACTTCTGAAAACTATAGACCCGAGATATCTATAGACATACACTTATAAGTGTATATTTCCTAAAGCTAGAACTGGGTAACATCCCTCCTCCGCTTCTCTGATCCCAGCAGCATTCCAGCACTCCGTGAGGACGATCAGCGAACGCGTCGCGTCGGGATTCCTGAGGATTACCCGGCGTGCCCCGCGGGAAAGATGGCGCTGAACGGGAGAAGATGGAGATAAACTTTATCTGAAATCTGGAAGAGCTGTTATCCACACCTGCGATCCCCGGTAACACTTCAACTCCTCAACGAGAGATCCCGGCGAGAGAACGCGGGGTCGGCGATCGCTAGTGACGGCGCGAGTGGAGATATTTCAGCGGCCGTTAGCAAGTGTGTGTGTGTGTGTTAGCCAGCGAGGAGAAGAAGAAGAAGGAAAAGCGGGCAAAGTTTATTCAGTTTGAGCAAGAAGTCTAGACTGATCTACACCAAACTCTGGGGTTAACTGCGGAAAATCACCAGTGGCAGGTAAGAAGTTAATGACCTTCGTAACAGTAACGTAGTTAATTTTGGTCATGTAACGTTCCTATCAAATCTTATTTTCATATTTTGTTGATATGCGGCCAGTCACCGTTGAGATGAACTGATAAACACACCCAGCAGTGCTTAATCTCAAAATCATATCAGACCTGTGAAATGCTTCTCGATCAACATATCCGCAGGGCACTGATCGATTAGCAGATTAGAGAAGGTTACTAATCTGAAAAGTGTCGATGTCAGGTGTTTTACGCGAATTATTTATTCGGTGGAGTGTGTCATGGCCATTGGCAGGCGAATAACCCTTCGGCAATTTTATCTGTATATTAATGTGTCTCCTCCATTCATGGTTCGTGATTTAAATATATTTAATGCTTTAATGCATTTGTGTTCTTATCACAGATATAAGTTACTCATATTATTACTGCCAGATCCGGTTGTGCAACCGATCCTGTTACGCGGTCTTCTTTAATACTCGACCGTTAGCGGGTTGATCTATGATGGTGATTATGTCCTAAACCGATGGGGATTAACATTGTATTTACGTGTCCTGACATAAAACTTCGTGGAATGCTACTGGGAAGAAAAAAACGATGCCATATTTCGACGAATACTCGGAGTTTATGCTGAAATAACTCGTGGAGTCCATCATGGTCACTGAACAGGTAACGAACGCTTGAGAAACCAAACCTGCGGTTATTTACCAACCCTCCGGCTAGCCGTCAGGAGCCTGACATCTTGTTTCACCATTAATTGTCATGCAAATAATTGCGTTTAACGATTTAATTGTCTATTTAGTTAATTTCGCTTGCTTGTTAATGACACACACACACACACACACACACACACACACACACACACACACACACACACACACACACACACACACACCTTAGGAAGAAATAATTTATTCACATGGACTCGCATGATTAATTCTATGATTTCATAAAAGGCTTTGTAAACAAACAATTTTGCTCTGGTGAATACCATAAATAATCATATTTTAAGTTATAACAGTTAAAAATATGTCTCATTGTTGTCCACTTGGGTTCTACTTTTAACTAATTTGAATGTCTTTTGCTACAAAACCAACCTAAGTATGATATTTTATTAGATATGTATTTCTGGCTTAAATTGTTTACTTTGTTATTTTAAAGGGACAGTGCACCCCAAAAATTATTGTAGTTCCAAACCCATAAGACATCTAAATGTTTCACAGTGTTTATAAATAAAGATCATAAAATAATCCAAGTCTTCTGAAGATACACGATCGCTTTATATGATGAGCAAATTTAATTTAGACTTTGGTTCACACAAACATTGATCAGCAAATAGTTAAACTTATAACATTTTCCATTACATAGCTTAGGCCTAAACATGGTAAATGGTAAATGGACTGCATTTATATAGCGCTTTCACAGACCCAATGGCCACCAAAGCGCTTTACATGTTGCCTCACATTCACCGACGGCGGTGTCAGCCATACAAGGCGCCATCCAGCTCGTCGGGAGCAGCTGGGGTTAGGTGTCTTGCTCATGGACACCTCGACACTTGGTCAGGTTTGAACCACCAACCTTCCGGATTGTAGACAACCTACATGAACCACTGAACCACTGTCGCCCCACTGTAAACATTTAAATGAGTTGAAACTAGAGAGCTTTAAATTCACATGTAGACTTTAGCATGTAATGTTTACCGACGCAAACCTTTTTTTCGGGCATACAATAATGTGTTAAGAAAACAGAGAGCGAAAAGTAATGGAGCAAACCGGTGCATTATTTAATTTATTGCGGATGTACGTCTGTAGTATATTTACATGGCAACACAATTGACTAGCCTATATGTGAATAATATCAATATGTGAGTGCACAATAATTGTGAAAAATCACAAATCGTAATCTCAAATGCGATTTTTAATCTGTTTTTTTCTTGAGTAATCTTTAAATATTATAAAAAATTGTTATAAAAATGTGTATTTGTGCCATTTAAGAAATCCAATTGAAGTTCATATTTACTTATTTAATAAATGGTTTATTTAGTCGAGTTGTACGAGCATCTTTCTGACTTTTCTGAAAATGTAAACGCAGTTAAAAGTTAACTTACAACTGGATCTCCAGTAAAGGAAGTCTCTGTATGCAGTAATGTTCAGGTTTCCCTTTAAATGCCCTGCAGTTTCTAACGTAATGCACAGACCTATTTCAGTATCTGTAGTGTTGCTATAAGGCCGGAGCATCAGTAATCCAGCTCTGTGTAAAGTAGATCAGCATCCTAATGTCATTGACTTCTCTGGCACTGTCTCAAACCTAGTGAGCTGCCTACCTAGACAGCATGTTTCTGGCAGTGTAGGGTTGTGTCTTGGTAACTCATCGCTGGGCAAACTGTGCACAGAAGTGAATGGACAAGACTCTTCTTTTTACCTCAGAGGCACTTTTGGTCCTCTTTTTGTTAGTGTATACAGGCAGCTCACTAGTGTGAGACGAAGACTGTGTTGGATGCCTCTCAAGGGAGGTTGAATAAACTGCAGTGTTCAGTGTGTAATGCTTGCTTGATATGACCGCCTAGCTGCTCCCATACCTCCTCCCTTTTTTATTGAGTGCACTTAAAGTGAGTTGATAAGTCATACATGCCTCAGCCATTACTTACAGATGGGTGATGTCGATAAACAATTAGTAAAGTGCCGTTTGTTAAGAGCTGAACATGTTGCTGATTAGGGCTAAATGTTTGATCTTTATTGGGATTGTACAATTTACAAATTCAATGTAAATAAGTAATTCAGTTTATTGAAAATTTTAGCTAGTCAATCCCGAGTAACTGATTATTGGTGTTATGGCTCCAAAATATAAATGTTGGTGTTGTTACAATGTGTGATGCACCGAAAATATTTTTTACTGAAACTGAAGTTTTCATTTAGCCGAAAACGAAAATAAATAAATAAAATGAATAAAAATAATAGAAGATGTTGCGCCTAAAGATCATTACCGTAAACGACACTGAGCGCTTGTGCTGTGAACCGTAAACTCTGTTTACTTTAAGAAACGGTAAATGGTGCAGTTATGTCCCGCGGTCCAGATGGGACTACGCTGAGGACCAGAACCGGAGCCATTTGAATACCACCGGTTTAGCGTGTCGTGTTCGCAGGTGATAAATTAAGCCAATAATAAATTAAAGATCTTCTTCAATGAACCACCTATATATTTTAGCCGAACAAATTTGACATACCGTATTTTCCGGACTATAAAATACGGAGTATAAGTCGCATCAGTCAAAAAATGCGTCATGAAGAGGAAAAAAACATATAGAAGTTGCACTGGACTATAAGTCGCATTTATTCACAAAATCCAAGACCAAGAACAGACATTTAATCTGGAAAGGCAAGTTATTCAACTACACAATAGCACACAGAACAACAGGCTGAATGGGTGTTTGGTGTGTTAGCGTAACACATTAACAGTTATTCAGCGACACAATAGCATAAAGAACATATACCTGGGAGGCTGAATAGGCTAAATTAACATAAGCCCGCGAGTCCAACTAGTTACCAGTAAGCAAGTTCACCAAGCTCCCGCGATCTCATTCCACACAACACTGAATCCATTGAGTTCTTCCTATATTTGGAGTATAAATATATTTATTTTCCTATAAATATATTTGGTTGCCGAAATGTCTGTGCATTATTATCGCGTTATTGCAGCTGATGTTGGATTACAGGTGCTTATTGATGTCTGATTGAACTATCATGGGCTATTCAATACACTCACCCGTACTGCTGGTGCAGTAGATACAGGGGTGAAAGGTCACTGACCTCCTCTCCCATGTGTGTTGTTGTTGGGACACTTGAAAACATCATCTGGGCCTTAGCAGCATTCTGCTTTCTCTCTCATCCGGCTCTGTTAGCACCACACACACACACACACACACACACACACACACACACACACACACACACACACACACACACACACACACACACACACACACACACACACTCCAGCGGTCTCTTTAAGGCAGCCGGTGACTGGTGGATTTGTGCTAGGTGGTGTCGTATGATAGCGCACCTCCCGTGGAGCTTTATCAATTAGGAAACAGCCAGTGTGAAAATGTTTGGGGAGGGATTTGTTGAAAGATTACTCTGTCAAGTGCCGCTGCGTGTAGCTGGGCTTAGCTGAAGAGATCGAGGTTTTGTGCTGTCTGGAGTTTAATTGGGAAAAAAGGTGGCTGAGAGTCGGATAATTGTTGGACGATGGATGCCGTAGAGTCTTCCATTAAGTTAGCCGTAATGATCAGAGGATTTCTGCGGTTTCAATGAGGTTTTGTTACTGTTTGGGAAAAAAAGTGTACAGGTAGTGAGTGACCATCATTATTGGTGAAATAAGTTTGATTACAGTTTTTTTACTAAAATGCATTGTTTGGTCATATTGATAGTATTTTGCTACAATTCATCATTTTCTTTTAATATATGCTTTTACATTTTTTGTTGTTGCAGATGATGACAGATATGGCTGCATGATTAATTGAAATGAAACCGAAATCACTATATTGCTTGGTGTGATGATGATAATATTATTTTATGGCCATATTGGTATATAATCTAAAAAAAGGTGCAGCCCCACAGCACAGCAAAAACCTAGATTATTTTAAATCGCAATCCCAATTTTTATCAGAAAAAACGCTATTCGTGCAGCCCTAGTTACAGAAACATACATTTACAGAAATCTGTTGTTAGTTTAAAAGCCCAAACGTATAATAGAGGGTTTTCACTACAATGAATTCATCAATCCGGAAGTCGGCCATTTTGGAGGCACTGAATGTAAACAATGCCACAGAACTGAACGGACTCGCAAATTTGGCTGATTATTGCTGCTGAAAAATGTTCGAGTTTTGGTCTGTATTAATCGGCCGCACCGGGAAAAAACATTTCGAGTTCTAGACTGTCAAAAGTTAAAGAGAAGAATGCAACAAACTGATGAAAGAACGCGTTTGTGGTTGAGAGAGGTAACGTTACAGCATCAGCCACATGTGTAAATAGCGTTGACTATGGCTAAAATGTTGACGTAATTAACTATGGCTACATTCACACTGTCAGTCCAAATCCGATTATCTTTGTATCCGATTGGAATCTGATCTAAAATGATGTCCACACTGTGTATCGCAACTGTTCAGATCCGATCTGTGTGTCCATGCAGCTCTATGGCAGTATGGCAATGACGTTGCGTTGATGGGGGGGGGGGTTTGCATTTGCAATAGAGATGTTTTCTTATTTAAATTTTACAACATGGAAATGTGTATCCGCCACGCTGGACTACTGCGTCTTGAGCCTGCGGCAGAACTGTAGGAGGCTGGGATGTAGGGCTGTCACTTTTTATTCGCTATTCGAATATGCATTCGAACATGACGTGAAATATCCGGAATCGAACTTCAAATAAACTATTCGGTTTTTAAAGTGCCATGTCTAGCGCATTTTTTAGTCTATGATTAGACCGTTTGCTTTTTATTTTAAAAAAGCGTGTTATTTTGAAAGCGTGTTACTTTGAAAGCGTGTTACAGGCTATATAGGCTATGTTATAGTCAGATATGACGGCGCGCTGCAACACGTATCACCGCAGATGATCTATTCATCAAGCGCCAAGCCAATGTGCAAACCATCGCAAATCAAAGTGAAAGTAAGTCGCAGACGCTTTAACACACAATAATAATAATCTTCATTAAAAGTAAAGAAACGAAATGATCTTACCAGGGCTGCCGCTCCTCTCTTATTGCAGTCTTTGATGTTAGCTGATGATCAATAAAATGCAGCTCATATCTGTTGCTTTCGGTGACATTAAATACATTAAATCTGCATATAGCGCTTGAATTGAAGATCGGACTTATATCCGGTTTAAACCACATTTAGGCCTATGTGACCAGGTGTAAATGGAATCGTTTTGATAGCTATCCGATCTGAGAAAACGCATGAAGTGTCTGGTTTAAACAGCCCCAGAAACGCAGCAGACGGCCAGAGCATCGCCAGGCATCCAACATCGTATGACTGCATACTTTCCTGCACAACTGGTCGGCACCGTGCAGATGCACATGTAAAGGCAAGGTTTATTTGCAGATATGAGTCAAGTGTAATTTTGGGAGTCCTGTTTATGGTTTTTTTTTTCTCTCCGCACGCGCGCGGGGGGGGGGGGGGGGGGGGGGGGGATATGGGAATAGATATTCGAATACATAGGCTGGTATTTGATATCCGTTCGAATTAGATTTTTCTCAAAAGTGACAGCCCTACTGGGATGTACAGCTTTTTCTCCGCGCCGGTTTCAAAAATGATAATTTTCTGCTTGTCCGGCACTTTGCAACAACACAGCATTGTTTCGGCAGCGACTTTCAGCATGTTTCCTATAACAACGTCTGACGCTAACATTTTACGTGGTGTGTGAGAAAGTCACATACCACGCGAAATCTGACCAGAGCGTTCAGACTAAAGCTGATGTCCTGATATGTGATTTGAATAGGATTTCAAACCACATATGGATGTAGCTTGAAACGGATTTCATGCACTTTTTCGGGATAAGAAATAGAAGGAATAATTGCAGTAAAGGCTAGAGAAGCTAACGTTAGCTCGTTCGGATATTTACCACATAATAACTTTAGTTTGTCAAAATTTCGCTCTCTTTCCTGCTTACTAAGTCCTTCTCTGTATGATTTCGCAGCTTCCACGTGTTTTTTCCGTGGTTTATTAGTGTAACAATGTGTTCAGTAGTACATAAACAGTGTAATCCATGCTGTTGTTCACATCCGAGTGCCTCCATAATGGCCGCGCATCCGGGTTACCGCCCAGAACGTGACGTCGGTGAAAACCCTCTATATAATGAAAATAATAATATTTGTATTTTAATATTCAGCTAAACTAATAAACAGCTAAAATTAAAGTGTGGTTTAATGAAACGGCTCTAACAATGTGATTTTATGCCTTTTTTCTTCTTCCTTGAAATCTAAGCAGCAGCAAAATGGCAAAATGATCCTGATATTGCAGTTCAAATCAATAATATTTGTCAAGAGTTACAAAATTATTTTTTTTGCCTGAATATCACATCCTTGATCCAGATTGTTCCCTTCAACACACTTACTCTAATCAGGGCAGAAATCATCTGTTTTTTTGCTTCAAATACAGCTGTTGTGACCTTGGCAGTCAAAATTGGTTTAGAATTTCAGATACACTCTATTCATCAGCGTTTGGCCACACACCGCACAGCCTTTCTCTCAGGAAAGCTACCAGACAGTCATCTTTAAAGCAAACATTTGAATGGGTTTATTAAGATAAGCTGAAGACTTGTTTTCACTGCATTGGAAAGAAGCACCTGTTATTTTCCTCGGAAATGCCAAGGCTTTTGCATATCTACGTTTTTACACGGCACAAATTCGTAGCTGTTCACTGTAATCTCATTGAAACCCGCATGAATGATCTTTCAATGTTATTTCAAAAACACATGTTCATAATGTGACTCTTTGTACTACTTTGGTATCGTTCAGGACAAGATGTGAGGCTCCGATGCCCTTGAACGCAACAAGTTCTTTCTTCGAAATATTTGTAATTCTTTAAAGCCTACATTTTGCTATCACTGATTGAGACCGCAAGGACTTCTTGTGCTGAGAAACGACCTACATGTTGCAGTGTTTTGGAAGCTCCTCTGGAATTCGCTCAAGTCTTTTTTTTCGAGAGTCGTGAGGATTGTGTGGAAACATTCCTTTGCTTGGCCGATCTCCCATGCTGGAGGAACGCTCCTCAGTTCTTGTGCAAATTTACCCTCCGCTCGCTTGCTCCCATTGTCAGCCTGTCAAGTCTGTTTTTATGTTTGTTGCTTGAATCCAATTATCCATGACCTGCTACATAGCCTGCACCTTTTCTCAGTGCCACAGACACAGGTTACTGATGCCTTCCTCCATCTGCCTCTTTCACAGCACATTCTGTTCTCTACCTTCATCAATTTTCAAACAGTGCTTGGAGAATCTCGCTTAAAGGTAATGAAATCAGCTATTTGCTCATAATGACCAAATAAGCAGCTGAAATGTCTCGGAAAGGTCAGTACCGTGTACATGTTTTCAATTCCGAAATCCACCCTGAAATTCAATTCGTCTGCCTTAAATTTGCTTTTTCTGTACCTGCTGAACCCTAAAGAATGATTTATTTGTGCAGCGCTTTTCTCAATATAACGTTTCAAAGTAGCTTTACAGAAAATGTATCTGCAGTGCAGGCTGCAATATTAATATTACATGTTTCTTAGAAATGCACATTTGACAGTATAGCTTGAGTTAGGATGCATTTATGTTCATTAACAAAAACATTAACATCTGTAAAAATTGTATCAACCTAATTTTTATATGTTGAAATTTCAATATTCTGACTGTTTGAGTTTTATTCAAATTAACCATCGCTCTTCAATAGTAGCATGCAGTTAAAACCACACATATAGCACCTCAGTACCATGGTAATGTGTTAAACCGTAGCCTAAATACATTTAGTATAAATGCACAAATGCTATAGCTTAAAAAAAAAAAAAAAAAACCCTGTCATTATATTACTCCTAATGTATTTAATACATGTCTACAATAATGATATAATAAAATTTGATATGAATATCCCACATATCTGCCACAATACCATGGTGCTGTTAGTGTTACTACAGTAAATCCATGGTAAATGATGGTGATTTGTAGATTGAAAAGCCTTATGACTGTTTGTCTGCACTGCTTTAAACTAGTTTAAATCACAGACATATTTGTGTTCTTTGCTGAATTCAAGAGCTTCTTACTGGATCTCACAGCGCTGTTTAGTGGTCATGTGACTGAGACGATCAGCGAATAAACGCATCTTCTCTAGTAAGCTCGCGCTGCTGTAGCGCTGTTTTGTTTTGCTTTTGGCGCATAAACATTACATCAAACACTTATCAAACTCGCTATCGTTTTATCGAGGGTAATTATATTGCGATAATTATCGTTATTGTTATAATATATTTTGTATATTCAGGGGTTTTTTATGGTACTAAATTATACAGTATTTATTCACTTTTTGAGCATAGACCTGAAAATAAAATTTCCAACTTAATCTGTCATAAATCTTGATTTTTTTTTGCAGCACAGAGGTCTCTTTTTAAAGACAACGTTTGGGAGATTATTGCTGATGTGCCAAAAGTTTAAAAAAGTGAAGATAAAAAAATTATTGTTATGAAAAATGCAACAAAAATATACAAATTTAAATGTATTGTTATAATTTTTTTAAAAAAGTTATAGAATTTTACATTTATAATGAAAAATGCACAGAAATACTTTTTAAAATGTTTATATGAAATATATATTTTCCAAAACATGTTTTACTAGAAAGTTACAGCCAAAAATGTTTCAAATTTGAGCTTTATATCTCAAAAAATAAAATTTCAGTAAGATTTTGTTTGGGCGCAGTACCAAAAGTTTCCACTTGATGAAATTAGTTTCCTATTAATTTCCTATGCGATCATTTTTGACCTCGAGCAACACAAGTGTAGAGTATTATTTTTCAGAACCACTTAGCCCTAACCTTTTCGAATCATGTCCATGATTTTTCTTTTTTGTGCTCCCATAGCAAGTGCCAAAACCTTTACCAACTTTTGTATCATTAAGTAAAAAAAAAAAAAAAAAAAAAACGAAACTTTTTCGGCCAAAAATGACCGAATAGCACCAGAGAGTTAAAATAAATCGTAATCAAATCCTTAATAAAACAAGTATTTACACCCCTATTTCTCTGTATTATTAGTTGATCAGTTGAGCATCGTTGGAAATGTTTTTCATACATTAGGAAGAAAACATGTTTCTTATAACTTTGTTGTCAAACTATATCTATATCTCTGCAACTATTTCATTTCCGCAGCTCTCAGAAGTCACATGGAATCCCAATATACAGTGTCCATGAAGTCAGACTGTGCTTTATGAGGACAACTGGCTTTCCATGGAGCTCAAGTCTTCGTCATGTTCCTGTTCTCTCTCTTGTTTCTTCTCTTACCTGCGCTTGTTGTTGCCCGCGGTGTTAAGAGAAGCCGGGAGCAGTAATCCTCAGCACACATTAGGCCTGACTGCACTACACACACACCAGCTGCTAGAAAGAGCTTAGCGCTCCAGATCTCACAATGGCAGGTGGCGGTAGCTTCACCAATGCTTCACCACTCGGGCCATAAAGAGTCCCGTAGACCTCCAGACAACATCAGGTCCAAGCTGATCTGCTTAAAATAATTGTCTTTTCCTGCACTTCCTCCAAACATCCTGATGTCATTTCATCTGAAGAGTGCCTCTGGTCATCAAGGACATTTCATAACGCTCCATATTTCAGCAGTTCTGTTTGCATGTCTACAGCATTGCATGTCTTCCAGCTTGATTATTATGCATTGTTAAAGCTAAGCCGCCAAAGAGTGGACGAGAAGCGCTGCGCCGAGCCGCGTCTTGGACAACTGAGCGCGTCTAGCACATCGGACGCGCACTTTCTCCGTTTATGGCCAGCAATAAAAACGCAGAATGGCGCCGCCGGTGTGTACACACTCATAGAGAATAATGTGTTCGGATTTTAAATACGCGGCGCTGCGCTTCTCGTCCGGTGTGCGACTGCAACCCTCTTTAACGTTACGTTTTGAGTGGATGAATGATGAGCGCGAGACGCCGAAATGGATGCCAATACGATTCTGAATGGAAAGTTTACTTTTAAAAAGTTGCCAAATGGGTTAGTTGACAAGACCAAAGTGATCTGTGTGTTTTGTCGTTGTGAACTGAGCTATCATCGCAGCACGTCCAGTCTGAAATACCACTTGATGGCCAAGCACACACACACACACACACACACACCGCTGATGCGATCTCAGCACACTCGTCACTATCAGTAACGTTTCCTCGTCAGTATTTCTGTCACCCTTTTATTGATGGACAGAGTTACATTGTGTGAGAGATTATTTGCTCCAAGTGAGAATGTCAGTGTGGAATTGAACAGTATATGCCAATGTTGTTTTCAATAAAAAACATTTGCACAAAGCAAGCCGATCCACTTTTCCATGTTGATAAGAGCATTAAAATGAGAAAAAATAATGGGACAAAAAGAAATCAAGAGACATTTAGAATAGATAAAAATGTGCGATTAATCGCGAGTTAACTATGACATTAATGCGATTAATCGCGATTAAATATTTTAATCGTTTGACAGCCCTAATTTAAAGTTATTTTCAGCTGTCAAAATTTCAGCTGTAGTATTTAAGGAATCTAAAATGTAGATTTTTTTTTTTTGCCGCATTGCGAAATGTCACATTGCAAAATCTGCCTTTCCTCTTCCTGTCCTTTCTTCAATATCTCACTTGGTTTTTCCTCCAGACATCAGCACTTTTACTATCCCCCCCCAATGGACATTTTCATGGAGCTATAATTAATATCTCTTGTTCCTGAGAACTACAAATGACCCTTTAGGAGTTGGGTTTTGCAAGCCTTGTCATTGACTGAAAGGTCATAGTGGTTTGGATACCTTTATATGAGATTGTATTTAGTTCACATGCATGGACAGAATGGCCTATTTCTGTCAGTGTTGCCCTGGAGCTTATGTTACAGGTGCAGCAGGCGACGTCTTTACTTATCCAGCTGACACAGTTGAGTATTGGCATTTCCATTAGTATGACAGTTTTCTGTTTCCTCTTCTTATAAAGAAACATGAAGTTGACCTGTAGTTGACACCTACACTAAATAAAGTGCCTGGAGTTCATATTTGTGTCAAAACACTGTTAACCGAATAGATCATGTTTACTTCTTTATATTGAAACATTGCAGATGACTTGAAGTATACTGTACATTGTATAGTGTTCATTGGTTCTTTTGAAGCATGGCGGTAAAAAAAAGCTTTACTTTCACTGAAACATGAGCTAGAACATTAGGCAAGGCAAGTTTATTTATGCAGCACATTTCATACGCAATAGTATTTCAAAGTGTTTAACACAAAAAGGATTTAAAAATAAGAAAATAAATAAGATGTTTATTAAGAATTTCTCCTATTATGTTTGATGAAAGGGAAAAAATCTATAGATTCAGAGAACTAGGCTACATGAAGGTGAGCGAACAATGACGTTAAGCCTATTTTGCCTGTTGCCTAAAGATTATTATGAGCGTTTCCAAGGTTGACTCAGGCTTGAGTGGTTCCTGGCAGTCGTGCTGATTGGATAATACACCTGTGTGGACACACCCCCACCCCACAGCAGTAGAAAATGAAATCACTCAGAGGAACTAAAAGAGCCGCCTCAGCTTTAATCTGTCCTCCGACCCACCCAGTGCTAGCAGCTGGAGGTCCCATTACATCAACGCATGGCAATTACTGGTGGTTTCTAATGCGAGCAACATAGCAATGAATGTAATATTGCCCTTCTAAGAAAAAACTAAATCCACTAACGCAATTTTTGTTAACATTGCTGCTCTGTCCGAATCAGCGGCAGTGCGAACGCAAATTTGAATGTTGCAGTGTGACGATCGTACTTTTAAGTCCCTTTAAGCGTCCCTTAAAGTCCTTTTAAGTTATATTTAAGATATAAAGGAATAAGGACTCGCAAGTGCTGTTAATACTCACACAAGTCAGTTTATTTGACGAATTAAACTTGGCAACGCAGCGCTGTTTCACTCACTCTACACTATCATACTAAACTGCTTTTGAGTGTGTTGAAAGTTATAATGTTATTCTGTTTGTTAGTTTGTCTGTATGAAACTAGCAGTAAGCTAGATCAACATTAGAATAACATACTGATCATATTCTAACATCATGTTGAACTATATAACATTGATTAGTTTTATGTTACATTTGCTCACCTGTCTAATAAAGTACATGCAAGAGCGCGTCCCTGTCAAGTCGTGACTCGTGAAGCTCTGTCAAGTCGAAGTTTGTCACGGACGTGGAGTTCTCGGCATCTTGAAAACGCCACGCTGATATTGATCCTCGTTTTAGTTCTCCTTTTGTCCCAAAGTCTGCTTGCCATGGTCCATAATCTTTGAACGAAACTACAACAGCAGCATGAGCGTGCCGCTAGACGTAAGGCTGTTGTTCACGTCTGTCGCCATGGTTAATATGGCAGCATGAGTGGAAACTAAGGGATAACGTGGATTTTACGTCATTTTACGTCAGTGAACAGGGATTCCGGGACGGCCAATTATTTAAAATGGGAATTTCTCTGAAATTAAAAATCTTTGGGAACTTTTGGGATATTGTAAGTACACAACTGCAGGAAATGTATCGCACTGTGTAAGTGATTTTGGGATATTTTATTACAAAATTCTTACATATTGTACCTTTAAATGTGCTTGATGAACTTTGAAACATTGACAGTTATTGAACTGAATTGAATCAACATTAAACTAATTTGAGCTGGACATTGACACTGTCTTCTGTAGAGCTGCTGTAGAGCTGAATTGAATTTGTTTTGTAATTGATGAACAAAATCGACACTGTTATTGAACTTAATTGAACTTAATGACAATTTTGTTGATCTGCTTTACAGTGGAAATCATTTTCATAATTTTGCAACAATTTTCCTGTTTATTTCTGTGTACCTGCTTTGAAACAAAGTGTATTATATGAAACTTCATACAAATAAATGTCATCTTGGTAGACAAAATAGTATAATGTTTTCCTTTTATTGGTAATTGGCCAAGTAGGCCTAGTTATCGTCAGGATCAGTGCATCCCAAAAGTGTTTGACAGTAAACCAGGCATAAAAGTCCCATACTTACATTGAAGGAGGGAGCCTAGCCATACCTCGAAACCTGAATGTGGATTTCTTTGACTTGAGCCAATAAGCAACTACCCAGAACCACCCTTGGCAAGCATCCTATCTTTGCATTGTGGTGGCGAGTTTTGCGAAGGCATGTACACTACCCACTCACATTTATGTAATTTACTTTGACACTAGTTCAAGTGTTTGTTAAGATTTCTTGTTGGTTTCTTTCTGATGCAGAGACATTGGATCTATTTTTATTTAAGCGAGTTTTCAGTTTACTCTTTTAATAAAACTGTGACTTCTTCAGAAACTTTGCAGGATCATAAAGTTTCTGTGCATAGAAGAGGATGAGATCTTTCTGCCTCTGAAGGCTGGATTTCTCACAATCCCTTGTTACGGAGTCAGCATCTGCATCAATAAAATATAAGACTTAAGTGTGATTTCGTGCCGTTTTCTCTATGCTTTGAGCACTCGAAATCCCATTGAATTCGTGACGGAATATTGAGGTATGGTAATGCGCTGGCTTTGGCCCGCAGGTATGGAAATAAACGAAACCATCTAAAAGCAATAAATGAAAAAGCCCCATTCCGGATTAGAAGTGTCCATGTCCAATATTCTCTGGCGTCTCAGGTATTTTCAGAGGTGATTTCTACATGAAGCGATGGTAAATTACATTTCTCCCATGACTCCCGGAGTTGGTTGGTGATATTGTAGCGCTGGTGAAAGAGGGTCAGTGTAGTCAGAACTGCGGTTCCTGGAATGGGATTTGTATTTACATGCCGTAGCACAGAAGCCCACTGTGCTTCCCAGAGTGTGAGAGAGTTGCTTTGAGACTGAATCGCCCTCCCACTTCGGAAGGATCTTGATTCAGACACCGGAAACCACTCACACTTGCCCCTGAGCTCTGTCTGCATTCATACATGAGCTCTTCAGGGACTCGCTGGCATTCAGCTCTAACATGACATGGCTGAGACTGTCCAGATTTGACAGTGTCTTGCTTCCTCGGCTGTTTTCCATCATGGTTGCTGAAAGAAAAACGGCATGCACAAGACTAGGAAGAAGCATGTTTGAATCGATTTCTGGGAAAGGGACAGAAGCTTTTAAAGAGACACTTCACCCATTTGCATTAAGCTTTGTATCGTTAGAAACCCAGTCATATTTTTGAATGGTCATGCATTATTCCCTCATTTTCCCCTGAAAAGGGAGAAATAAGGATTTCAGTGTTGCAGTTCCTGCTTATGATGTAAAAATTGTCAATTTGCGTCATTCTAAGCAGGAAGTCAAATATATTTGTAGAGGGGTTGAGACTACAAACACTCGTACCTCATTTATCCAGGGGGTGGGACCCACTCACGCTACAGACCTATTACAGATCAGTGGGCGGGACTTCACTTTCTGAAACTAAAAGCAATATCCTCCATCTTGTTTGGAAGGTAAGCTAACAAGCGCTGGCTCGAGCTGGGGCGGACTGGTGGTGCCTGTGCGCATACGGACACAGAGATAGAGTCCGTCTGCTGCAAAGAATTTCAACGATGCCAATTTCTCCTGGACGAAATCTCTGAATCAGACGAGGACACGGACGTTTGTGTCGTGAACCATCATAGATCCGCACCGCATCTGTTCTGACTGAACATCCCGGTACCATGCAATAATTCACCATTTCGAAAGAAATACAAACGAGGAGTAATTCACTAATGAGTTCGCCAACTAACTTTAATGTTTGTGTGAAATTAATTTCAAGCTCTGATGGTTAGCTAGCTTTGTAGACGGAAGAGTGATTTCTCTGATGGATACCTCATACGCGCCGTTCTGGATTAGTGGGAGTGGCTTGCGGAGCTTTGCAATATGGAGCATTGTGGGAGTTGTTGTCTTTCATACAAACGCGCCCTAAAGTTACTTTGTCTTTTCTCGGTTAAGAAGGCACCAAATTCAAAAATTATTTTACATTTCGACTACATATGACCCACTTTCAATAAAGATTAATGTTCCCACGGGTGAAATGCTCCTTTAAAAAAATAATATGTTTGCTAATATTAACTGCTAATGCTGTTATGTCCGGCACAGTTGGTTCGCTCAAACAAACAGATTGCATTTCCGTTTGGTTCTGTGAGTGGCACATAAATTACACACTTCATCTGCTTCCTTCCTTGAGAAAATGTTTTGGATACCGTAGGTGAACACTCATGTATTACTGCTGAAACTAAGGCATCTGCAGGAGGTGTTTGGATCCGCAGGGAAACACTGGTGAATCGGGATGCCTCCCGCAGTCCTGCCCTCATGTCTGACTACTCCCACAGTCAGGAGGTTCATAATAAAGGCCAACTGAGTTCAACCACTCAAATCTAGTAGAGAGATCGATGTCTGTCATGAAATGTTTTTCATCACACAACACTTTTCATCATCCTTGAAGCATGTCTTCTCTCATGTCACACTCTGAAAGGCTTTGTATAAATGGATGTATATAAATCAATAAAACTTCTGGGAAATGCAGACATGGTTTCCATTCACGAAGAAAGCTCACTTCTGTGGTAACCACATTCTCAGGATTGCATTTATCCTTGGCATAGAAAGCAATCCTAGTATGCAATGTGACATGCTCGCTCTATCATTAAAATATACTATTGTACCCACTACCCAATGCTTGTCTGCTTTTTTAATGCTTGTTTTGTGTTGCCAGCTTAGCAACATGCCAACACAAACTCGCTTTAAAAGTCGCTTTAAGGCAAGACTTTAAGATTGGCAAATAAACATGGATAAATACAAGGCTGTTTATTTGGATGAATGGATGTCAGTGGAGGAGAAGCTTCACTATGTTGAATAAACTGCTTTTGTGGGGAAACAGCCTATTTAACGAATCGACTCCCTATCTGGTAACCTTCAACATGTTTGCTATTAAACATTCAATTTGTATTGATCTAATTTACATTGACAATATTGCTGTTTTATAAGAGAATACAGACAATTTTGAGACACGTATGATTCAGATTACCACACTTCTGTGGTGTCCGCCAACAGTGATTCATTGTTTCACAACTCTGACAGAAATCAAATGTCATGGGTGTAATGTAATTGTTTATCAAGGCACACAGGATTTAAGTTGACCGTTACACCTTCTCCAATGATAGAACCGTGAAGATTGGTATCTCCTAATAATAAGATCATGTCTGTTTTATACTTAGTTACTGTCACACATTGTAACACCTTATTTTGCACTAATAATTTTGGACCATGCCTTAAAGGGATAGTTCACTTTGAAATAAAATTTTGGTATGTTTTAGTTTACCTCAAGGGCATCCAAGACGTAGGTGTCTTTGTTTCCGCTGTAGTTTTCAATTTTTATATTTTTAGGTCAAACCGTTCTTGTCTGTCAGTCATATAATGCAGGTCTATGGTCACCACCTCAAAGAGCATGCACAGAGTCCAAATTAAACAATTCCCCATCGTGAGTACACATTGATGGCCTAAGACACAAAACGAGCGGTTTGTGTGAAAAAACGAACCGTATTTATATCGTTTTTACCTCTTACACAGCCACGTCCAAGTGATCTGAGGGCGCGCGCGCTTCCTGAAAAAAAAAGCCAATTCCATTCTTTCCGTTTTAATTTGTAATTTTTTTTTTTTTACCCTTTACTGTTATTTTAGTCGTAAAAAGAGTGTGCTTTTAATGTTAATGATTAAAATGTACACAAATAAAATAGGAATGACCTTTTATTTATTTAGGTAATTAGGGATGTCACGATACCAAAATTACAGTAGTCGGTACCGATACCTTTTTACGGTTCTCGGTACCAATTTTGGTACCACAGCAAAATCTGTCTGAACTATTTTTCTATTTTATAACTATTTGAATTTTTTTTTAAATTAAATTCAATTACTTTATTATTTATGACAGTAATCATTAGTAAATAATAGATATAAGCATTGAAGGCTACATGCTGTTTAAATGTATATTGCTTATAAAAAGATCAAGTGAAAAATAAGCAACCTTCTATGCACACATTACTGTACAACATGCAGTAGCCTAATATAATTATTTCTGTCAAACTTTTATTTTGACGGGTTGCCGAGAATAACTTGAGTTTCTGTTTCTGTGTCTGTGTGTCTATGATATGACAATAGTTTTTCTCAAATTAAACCGTAAAGTTTTCATGGAGTGACTCTCAGAGCGGCTCTGGAGATTAATTTCATCATGTCCTCATTATATCGTGAGGCAGCAGAGACTGAAAACAGCGTGAGGATCGTGTGTGTGTGTGTGTGTGTGTGTGTGTGTGTGTGTGTGTGTGTGTGTGTGTGTGTGTGTGTGTGTGTGTGTGTGTGTGTGTTTTAAATAAAACCGCGCGTCTGCGCCATTCAGAGACAAGCAGAACATGCAGGATTAATATTTAAATAGTCTTTTTGTGCTTTAATATAAACAGACACTATATATATTAGTGGTATATATCGGCTACAGTGCTCCTAGTAAAAAAGTTAGTCTGAAGCCCTGGGCTTAAACATGGGAGCGACTGAAAGCAGCGGAGCCTATTAGTGGGTATGGTGGGTAACGGTACTACAGAATTTCATTCCAAATATGTAAATTCTGCGAAATTCCGCGTTAACACTAGATTATGCGTTAATTGGCCAATTCCGCGATTCTGTCCGCGTTTCCGCGATCGTAAATCAACTCGTAATAAACAAATCATAGGGCCCTACATTTGCCCAGCGCTACCGCCGGCCCTGAACACACCATACTGCAGCTGTCTTGTTCCTGACTGCTGGTGCGTCAACCTGGAAAACAGTATATTTGTCACATTTTCTCTTGCCTGCACGCTTCCTTTTCATCATGCTCTTTCTTTTCTACCTTTATCCTTTCAGAATAATAACTCTCAATATGTCAGTGTCTTGCTTCGAGCTCACTGAGAGCCCTTTCTAATTAAACTAGTAGGCTAATGCTGTGTGGCTTGTCCTGTGTTGCCTCTCAGTGTCTTTGAGATGCAGACTGTGGGAACATCTGTTGAATAGCTCCTGGAAACCGATTTTGTCTGCCTCATCGTTTCTGCTTCGAAGAGTCCAGCGGTGCAGAGAGACAGATGAACAGGGAAAGCGCTGAGGTTTGTAAGTTAGGCTGGCTAATATAAGAGAGACGTGTCTTCACACATGCATGGGAGTCTCCATCTGTTGTCGTTCTTGGCTTGTCTCTGCACTTCACGCAGTTATATCAGCATCACTGTGTGTCTCTTGCAAGGCAGTACAGTTCATCCTCTCTCGTTCTCCCTGGCTGGATCTCGGCGATCTGTACTCCCTGGAATTTCCCTGTTAATGAGCACTATCTGGCTCAAACAGGCTATGAACAGTAGGGAAAAGACTCATGAGTTTTTTTTAACACTTAAAATTATTAATCCAATCCATTTTGTTTAACCCAATCCTTATTTATTTTTGTTCCTTGTTTCACGCTTGTGACATTAACATTAACTTTTTTTGCTCACAAGCCACTTTGGCTAGTAGTTTTCCAAAGTTACTAGGTAGCTTCGTCAGGTCTTAAATTGACAACAGCCTAATATCCCTGCTGCCACTTTAAGACCTGACACACGGATCCATTATACTGCTACACATGCGTTTTCTTTCTCAATTGTTTACATTCACTTACCGTATTTTCTGGACTGTAAGTCACACTTTTTTTCATAGTTTGGCTGGTCCTGCGACTTATAGTCAGGTGCGACTTATATATCAAAATGATTTCATACTGACTGAGATGAACCAATTGAAAACACTACCGTCTACAGCCGTGAGAGGGCGCTCTAGTTAGCGGAGTTGTTCAGAAGCGACACCGAGGAAGAACTCCATGGATTCAGTGTTGTGAAATGAGATCGGGAGTAACCGACCAAACTGCATTTGGCAGGTTAATGTTCAAGCCCCGCTTGATTTCACTTTTTATTCCTTTCGGCTAGGGATGCGAGATATCTTGGTGCCATATCGATTATCAGCCATCATTAAATATTTTTGTATCATTTAATTATTACTTTACACTAATAATTTGTCAACCGTAATCTATGGCAAACCTCAAAATATATATATTTTTTAAACTCTGTACATTATAATGTAGTCATGCTTAAATTCACTTGTGGGATTTAAAATGGTTGTTTTTAGTGTTTTATTTTCCATATTTACTTAAATAAATAATACAGTTTTAGTATCTGTAATCAGCTACAATAATTACCGGCTTTTGTGTTATAGAATGTTATACAAATTTGAATATCAGTGCATCCCAATTCCTAATCTCCCAACAATACAGGTTATGATCATATATTATGGCCATGGGAGTTATATTATATTGTTCTGTTGGTTAAGATAATATATTGTTTTTGGTCACACCTTATATTATTTAGCCTTAACTACTATGTGCTAACATGAAAGACTATTGTGGAACTGCACGTTGTTCTGGAAAATTCCCACATTCACTGCTAATGCATTTGAGGCATGGTTATATGAGTAAGGGTAGGTTTAGTGTTATGATTATAAGGGTTGGGTTATGGTTAGGGGTGTAACTACAAATGTCAATTAAATGAAAAAAAAGAAAGAAAAGTGCTTTAAATGTTATTACAATGCATGAATGTAATAAGTATATCAATTGGTTAAGTACATTAAGGCCACCTAATGTTAAGTGTGACCTATTGTAATTTTGCCGGAAATTAAATGGGAAAATTTGCTGTAATTAAACTGCAAACTTTTCGCATTTCTTTGTCATTTCGATGTGAGAGATGCTTTGAAGGTTTCAAGTGTGAAATGTTTCTTAAAGGACAAGTTTGGTATTTTACACTTAAAGCCCTGTTTACAGATCGTATCTGATGAAATAGAACGGTTAAGATTAAAATTTGGACACATGCTGCTGTCCCGAGAATTTTAGTTTTATTTAGCGTTTGTGGACCTATTTTGCCAAACGCGTCACACCCAGATTCTTCCGTTGAGAGCTTGAATAATAGACACCAGTTGGTGGCGATAATGCACCTTTGCCGATTGCAAGCAAACCGCTGGCATTTCATTGAATACACAGAAGAAGCAGAAGAAGAAGAGGCGGAGTAATACCGTACCTCACACAGCACATTCAATACAAGTCAATGGAGTTGGACAAACACTACGATAAAACCTGTTGGAAAGCATCTTTTTCAGCGTTTTTTTTTGGGACCGTATCAGTGAACACCCCTGACCACTCGGTGAGTTTCACGTCTTTGTAAACGAAAGTTTAATGTGTTTTAGGAAGGAATCTGCCAGTGCACATAGACAACCATTGTGGGGGTGGGGGGGGGAAGCTAAATAAAACTAAAATTCTCGGGACAGGAGCATGTGTCCAAATTTTAATCTTAACCGTTATATTTCATCAGATACGATCTGTAATCAGGGCTTTAAGTGTAAAATACCGAACTTGTCCTTTAAACTAGGGTTAAAGTGCCCCTTAACCTAAAGTAAGAAAAACTCCCAGGGTTGAGTGATCTGTGTGTGTGATCACGTTATCGACTCATTAAAAAGTGAGTTGTGGTCATCTGAACACACCGAATGATATTCGACCGAAGAACACTTCACTTTTCCGAATGACAGACCTGTGTCCACTGCATTATGCTCAGTCTCTCATTAGCATAATTTGGAAAGTCAGCGGTCCGGTATCAACACTGACATTTATAATGTATCAGCTGACCTCAATATAGTGCAGCGATTAAGTCCGATGACGTGCGCTCGCATGCCGACGCGTTAATCAGCCGGCGCTGGGGCGGAGAATGTCAACTGTTGTGTTATATTCAAATGTCTCTGACATCCACGTATTTTAATTCCATATTCATTTATTGGCTTTCTAAGCCATTTCATATCTGCAGAGCTTTAAAGTCACTCATGTAATTACAGGTGGGCTATGTTAATTAGACAAAGTTCTGACTTTGACATTTAGGAGCTCAATATTTTTCCTGTAGTAACTGCAGAGCGCTTTGACTTTATAATGGATTACTCGTATGGTTCTATCAAACAGAACCGACACTACATTTCTACATGCTGTTTTATTTTTTTTCATTTATTTTTTATATAGGCCTGCGTGGAATAGGACAAGGAGAGCTAGTCAATGTGTTGGGTTGTGTATATTAATTAGAAAAAAGCATGGCGTAGTATTGTATTCAGTCATTTACATTGACTTAGTTTTAGTCAACTATAATAACCCTGACACCATTAACATTTCTGTTAATTGAAATAAAGCTGAAATAAAACTGAAACATGATTGTAAAGCTGAAATAAACTACAATATAAATATTTGTAGAAAATTAGAAATGTTACCTTGGCAGCAATACTGAAGTTAATTTGAAGCACTTAAATTATTATCAAAAAAAAAAAACTATCTGAAAAATAAATAGCAATACAAAAATGTAACAAAAATTATCATAACTAAAAATATAAAAAAGCTCATTCTAAATATTCATAAAAAAAAAATACTGCCTGGGGATTAGTACTAAAGTACTAAAAATACTAACCCTAACCACTAAAAATGACTTGTCTAATCCCTAATATGAATGTGTGCACAAAAGTAGCTACTCTACAGTCCAGAATTCATTAATATCACAAACTTACAATGAATACATTTTGTATTTATTAATCTAAAAAGTTGTTCATAATACATTGTTGTTAATTTTTACAACTTTTTTTAGACAAAGCTGCTTTGTTTTTTTTTTTGTATTTTAATTTAGATTTAAATTATTTTAATATAGTAATAATTAATTGATTTTCAATACTTGCGACCTCTTTGTAAGTTTGTAGGCTGCATGATTGAGGATCACCAATCTAAAGTATCAATGCAACATTTTTGGGAAGGAAAAAAATCATATGATTGTAAATCGTTATTTTATTTATATTAATCCTTGTTTCAATTTCCTTGCGTGGTTACGATCTGAACTCATAAACAAACTCCTAGAGTTGCGGTCCTCATGCAGGCGTCTCAGCGTTTGCCTGTTCCCTCTGTTTCTCTCTCTCCCTCATCTTTACCCATCATTTTCTCCGCTCCCCTTAGAATAAAAATAAAATAAAACGAGACAAAAAGCTTACTTGAGATGTGGAATGTCAGTATAAGTTAAGGAGCTGGTGAGCAATGATTTACTTTCACCGTTTATGAAGTCTCAATACTTGACTTGAAATGTCACTCGAGGCTCTTGGCGCCAGGGTTAGTGCTGTGGATGTCAGATTGAAGACGTCACACACAAATGCGCACAGTTTTTCTTATGTCTTTCAGAAGCAAGGCTGTATCAGCTCACTGATTTCTAGGGCTGCACACTAACAGTCGACTAAATGGTCGACTACACCTCTAAACTAACAAGTTTTAATTCATTGGTTTGTCGCAGAATAAAACCCTCCAAAGGAATTGGCGAAGTCACGCAGTCGATGCACAGATCGTTAACATGGCTGGTCCATGTGATTATGTTAAACAGGAAATCGAAACATTTGCCTTTCATTCATTGACATCAATTGACCCTTCGTAGGGAGCTTGATTGACAGGTGATCTGACCAATCATACTTCGCCATCCACCATTTTGTCCGACAAAGCAGTCAGGAGAGTTAGTAGATTAACACTGGAGGATTTGAACTTGAGAAGCGGAGTGTACTGACGCCTTTCTGCGGTTAAAACAACATTCCTCCTGATGTTCATTCATGTTTATTTGATGCTATAAATGAACTAGAAGGAAGAGATGATCGGTTCACGAGCAGCTTTAACTGATGCTCTACAGCGATCTGTCACGTCAGTGTCCTCTCTGCTCCACGATGTATTTTTCACTGCGTGAGAACATGGTGTGGCATGAGAGCGGCGCATCTTGTCGGGCATAGCGACAGTTACTAAGGGGGGCGGGTCTTTGCGAATGGTCAATTATGGCTTATTTGAAACATGCAAGTAGTATATTAACGTTAGCCACTTTACATGACCGCTCGCTCTAACACCAATGTTATCCTGGATGTACTATTATATTAGGAGCATTGGATATCCAAGTGTTCGTGTGGAAGTTAAATTATTCAGCTCTTTACTGCAGGACATGATTAACTTCATGTGCATTTCAACACATCCACTATATACTGTAGAGATGAGAGTCGGCGCCATCAACTTCATCTTTGAAGTTTTCGCCTCAGAAAACACTAGTTTATTAATAAATCTCCTTTCTCTTTTTTTTCCCCGACATGGTTATAATCATTACTTTTGCCGGTGCGCTTGAGCACTTCATTTTTTTTTAAAGGCTTATTTTTATGTTTTTTATAGTATTTCTCAGTAATGTAGAACAATGTTAGGGAAAAGTCTTTCTGTCATAAAAATGTAAATAAGCTTAGTATTATCACTATATTTGTAGGTATCACTGAAAACATCAATACAATTATGGCCAAGTAGATTTGAAATACTTTTATTTATATTCTTTACATTTTTGCCGTATTTTTGTATTCAGATTTGAAGCCGGGACAGTTACCCGGAATGACATTTTGGGACTTTTGAGCTCAATAGTTCCTTAAAGATAAATTATTTATAATAAATTCTCACATGAGTAATTAAAGAGGGGGAAGTTGAGTCACTTAATGAAGTGTATTTAAAAATGTATACATTTTTAATATTATGAATATGCTTTGGACACCAGAATTGACATGCCACGTCATTGACCCATTTAATATTATCTCTCAGCCCTGAAACTCAAACCATTTCCCAATGCCTCAACCCCCCCCGGTATACATTTAAGTAGTTTAATTAATATCATAAAAGTGCGACTAGTAGCCTAACGCCATAAAAGAACGACTCCGGGTCGACTAGAAAACCTCTAGTCGGGGGCTGCCCCACTGATTTGGTTCATTTCACTTTTCTTTGCTGCTTTCTTCTCTTTCCTCACTTGTGCATTTTTTCCAGTCCCTGGATCTGAATCCATCTCTTTGTTGCCGATGGTTTTCCGGGCTCTGCTTTGTTTCCCGAGGCATGGATAAAGACCGCACATGCAACAGCAGTTTGGTCTGGAGCTGATGGAAATGAAAATAGGATTGGCTCCGTGTCTCTCAGCTATTTATGATGTCTTCCCCTGCTGTGTAATTGCACAGCCCACTCATGAGCCCTGCTGGGTCAAACAGGAGAGAATTGTCTGAGGTGCAATGCAAACAGCCTTTGAAATGAGTCTGTGAAAGCAGAGGTGTACATGGTTAAAGACGGGGAAGGCCTGACTGACTGGTGGAGGTTGAGTGTGTGTATAAACTTTTGGGACCTGTTTACACCTGTTATTAACATGTGTTTTGGTCGATCGGATCACTAGTAGACGAGGAAGACACATTCCCGTTTACATCTGGTGTTTTAATCCAACTCTTTTGTCCACTTTCAATCACTTCTGTCCTGATTTCTTCAAGGGGAGGGTAAATGTATGTTTTTTTTCAGATCTTTCGATCTGATGGATGAAATAAGCTTGGGCAATTTACATATGAACGCGACCGAAAAAAAACTGAAAAACACACAGAGCATCAGCTTTAGTTTCGGCTCTGACAGCCGCAAGACCAGCCGAACGCTGTGAGTGTGTGTTAGAAATCAGGAATGATGAGAGAACATTGTGCTTGCTTGGTATGTTTTTCATCTTCAAACCAAACTTGGATCTTCAGCCGACAAAGTTTAAATCCCATCGGGCTAGCGCGCTTCCCATAATGTTCACGCATTAGTTCAGTAGGCGCAGAGAAGACGGTCTTTTGTGTCTGTTTGAACACATTTGATCACATGAGCGTTTACACTACAAAAGCAATCCGGTCGAATGTGTTTTCTACCTCTGGAAGTGGTTAAAAGTGGACAAGCTCAAAACTTTTTAGACCCCGTTTACATCTGTATTTAGCGTCGTCCACCTGTGATCCGATCAACCAAAACGCATCTTAATACCAGGTGTAAATGGGCCTTGAGTCGGAACCCACTGTGTAGTATAATATAATGTATTTTTTTAATGAAGGCATTCTCTATTTGTTTTCTAGTTAGAGAGGAGCTTTTTTTCCCCTCAAGAGTGTGTTTTTTGGTTTTTCTAACATGTTGTCTGTGCTTTTGGGTTGATGTGAGGACACATGTCATTGAATGCATTGTTTAAGTGAATTGTGGCTTTTTTGCTCTAGTAAAGCACCGCTGTGAGAGCGCATGGAGAGGGGATGAGAGCTCTGGTAAAGTGCTTCGTATTGTTCAGGTGAGTGTGAAGAGCAAGATCAAAATTAATAGAGGGTGTTACTCATTTAATTAGACCCCTTCAGTTTCATTAGCTGACGCAGACCTGAGAGTCGCCACACACACACACACACACACACACACACACACACACACACACACACACACACACACACACACACACACACACACACACACACACACACACACACACACACACACACACACACACACACACACACACACACACACACACACACACACAGAGCAACTGGATCTCAGAGTATTGTGCGTTTTACTGACAGCTGGACATACGTAGTATGTACACAATAGTATTATTATTAGTAGTAGTAGTTTGCTTTACAGTAATGAGACGGTTATTTTCCTTTGCTTTTTTCAAAATCTAGAAAAATCTTACTTCCTATTATAAAAATACACTTCGTTTTTTATACAAAAAACCCAAAACATTTTATATATATATATATATATACATATACATATACATATACATACAGTATATATAGAGAGAGACATTTTTACTTTTAAACACTTGGGTGAAATATGACTTAAGCAAATCTTAGTGAGATTCACCCCCAAACACACTACTGTTTTTATAGAAATGCAGGACTAAACGATAATGAAACTGTGAAGGGAAATGAGTGATAATAGACAATATACCATTTATAGGTGAAAAAATTAGAAACTCAAACAAGTCCCTGTGTTTTGTTCCCTCAATCTTCCGGCTACTCTCTTAAATTTGCATGCATAATATAGCCCAGCTCAATAACCAGGGAGTGCAGAAAAACAATGAAATTAAGTTGGTGATGACAGCGGGTTTTGTTGTCAGACTTTCAATGACCTTTAAAAGGAAAATTGTGAATTATGCAGACATTCCTTATTCAGGGTTTGATTTACTATTATAATAAGTGATAATGCCAAGGTCAAGCGTGACTGTTGTGTGCTCTACAGGTTCTGGGTAACACGTGGTTTGAAAGGAGTCGGTCTCTGAATGGACTTTGGTTTGGCATTAATATAGTCAGCCATAATTCTCACTGCTCCTCCTCACTGGTGGTATAAATCTTTGGATGTAGTGAATAGTTTGAAGATGTTTTGTTCTCGCTAAGGAGTCACTTAGCTGAATTTTAAAGGTATCAAATGCAGCACTAAGATCGAGTAACACTAATAGAGAGATACAACCACGATCGATGATAAGAGCAAATCATTTGTAACTCTAACGAGAGCTGTCTCTGTACTATGGTACGGTCTAAATCCTGACTGGAAATCCTTGCAGATATAATTTCTTTCTAATAAGGAACATAGTTGTGAGGAATACTGCCTTTTCTAGTATCTGTGGCAAAAAGGGTAGATTTGATATCGGCCTGTAATTGGCTAATTCTCTAGGATCAAGTTGTGTTTTTTTAATAAGAGGTTTAATAATAGCCAGCTTAAAAGTTTTCTGTACATATCTTAGGGACAAAGATGAATGAATGATTTTAAGAAGAGGATCTATGACCTCTGGAAGCATTTCTTTCAGTAGCTTAGTCGGTATAGGGTCTAATATCCAGTAATACGAACACTTTCTCCTCTATTCTATCTTAAAAATAATAATAATAGTAATAATACATGTACTGCATTATTAGATTGTACTGCGAAGGGTCATAGCACTTACATACTGTTGTCCTACTGTTAGTTTAATTGCTTCTATTGTTCTCATTTGTAAGTCGCTTTGGATAAAAGCTAAATGAATAAATGTAATATGTTGTTGATTTAGATGATTTAACGAGTTTAGAAAATTCAATAAAAGTAGATTTAATTTACACAGTGAAGACTGCAGTGTTTTTTATACATTTGATTACTTTATACAATTTATTTATTTATTATTTCTAGTGTTTGAAGATTTTCAGGTAGGCCCATTTCATTTGTGTCTTTGTTTTATTGTAGTTTGTTGTCCTTTTGCTTGTAATTAGTTTCTTTGTTCTTATTTTTATCACTCACTGTTTACTTGTCTTCTGTAAGCTTGAGAGGTATTTTTTTTTTACTTAGGCTAGTATTAGTTTTTTATGATATTGAAATTGGTGACAAGAAGTATGAAATTTTAATAGTATCCAATTTTCTTTATATCATAAGTTAAAGGGGTCATGACATGTTTTTTTTATTTTATTATTATGTTCCCTTAGGTGCAATTATAGTATTACTATAGTTTTTTTTACAAAAAACTTTTAAAATGTAGTGATTTATGACCTTTTCCCACCCTGTTTCTCATCATCTGATTCAAACAGTCTGTTTCCCCTTTAAGAGTTCAGTGTTAACGCCCACTGTTATGATTGGCTAACGTCAGTGCCTATGCATCAATTATTAACGCCCCCAGCCAGAACATTTGCGGATTCAGCGTAACTGTTTAATAGCGGGTGATGCATGCGAAGCGATGGCTCTTGCAATGATAAAACCTTATTATGTTTGAGCCGGAATCAGAGGAAAATGAACCATCACCACAACAACGAAGACTGGATCAGCCCGTGTCCACATGGAAAGTGAAACTATTTTGAATTAATAAAAAAAAATTAACCCGAGACACTTGAAAACGGATTATTGTTGCATAATTATCCTATAGCTTAATTTGCTAACAGTTTAACATTATTTAACTAATTCCAATGAAATGATAGGGTGTACCACGGACAAAAATGCATGCACAGACAGGCCATCTTTGAAGATGCAGCATTGATAAAGGCAACATTTTTAATTTTCTATCACATGTAGGCCTACTAGAAAGGCGACATATTTTCAAGATTCTCTTATACAAATGTGTTTATATTAGCCATGGTAAAAAGTAAGTTTGCGTCGTCGTTATTGAGCCCAGAACAGTCGGCACGGACTTATCTTTGAGCAACAGTTTTCTGGCAAAGCCAAGCATCATATTGGGATTTTTTCCTCAAAACAGTCATCCTTAAATGTATAGAACACTGCCGTGACTGGGACGTCCGCAAAAAATAAAGTGCATCCATTTTTCCCTGACGACTGGATCTTTCAGCGTATTTAAAAAGTAGTTTAAAGTTTTAAATACATTACTTACAGTTTGCGTCGTCGTTGTTGAGCCCAGAATAGACGGCACGGACTTATCTTTGAGCAACAGTTTTCTGGCAAAGCTCAAAACAGTCATCCTTAAAATGTATAGAACAAACGCTTAAACTAACACTGCCGTGACTGAGACGTCCGCAAAAAATAAAGTGCATCCATTTTTCCCTGACGACAGCCAGGAACAGCACATCTGCGGCGTCGTAATCTCCCTGTACACAGACCCACTCTGCCCACTCGCTGTCCGTCGACTGAACACTTGTGAGGCGCGCGGCGCGCGGGCGCGACAACGATACGAAGTGAGCGTAGTTGCCTTGCACTTTAAGCGTAGTTGTCTTGTGCCGGAGGCGGTCATATGCAAACGCTGGTACGTCACTTCGTACCGTGACGTCACTTCTTACCGTGGATCCAGAACGAGCTGTATTTAGAGCTTGATTAAATAAATGATTCGTTTATAATGGGGAGGACGTCTTAAGCTATGAAACTTGCAGGACGTTTTAATGGTACAAAGACCTCTTATATACCAAAAGATCAAGGCAAATTTGGTTTCTCATGTCATGACCCCTTTAAGCTTATTTAAAGCAAAGTTTTTTTTACTGTCGTTATCGTGAAATAAGATTTTAATCATATCGCCCTCCCCTACATTGTACACTAAAGGGACAGGAAAACATAAAAAAGCTTCATATGACCCCGTTAAAAGGGGTGGTGCATTGTTTTTTTCTAGCCCAGGCCACAGCGATCCTCAAGAACGTTTAAGTGTATCCTGTAAACAACAGCCCTGCTGATGTCTGCTTCACAAGGTGTAATTTAATCCCACTTTCCCACTTCTAACCGCAGTATCCGTACATGTATGGTTACTTTGGAGTTTTTCCTCAATTGCACCATGTAATATGAGCAGAAAAACCTCGTCAGTGAGAGCAAAAATTTAAGACAATCTATGGATTTATTCTTTTGTTGTCTTTAATAATGGTTGCCAAACTTTTTTTTGCTGTGCAGCTTTTTTTGTAGAGAAAAATATCTGCATGCATCCACATAAAGAGACTCTCAGACATGACCTTACTGGGAAAATACTATGGGATTTATTTGAAACATTGTAATAAATACAATACTACAACTTCTTAACTTTAATAGGCTTCTCTTTGTGGTGTGAAGTCTCTAAGTGGCGTCTTAACTTGTTCGGCTTCATACTGTCAGAAGTTAATATTGTGAGGCACGCAACACACCATTGTACTGGTAAATCCGAGGGCAAGATATGCCTAGTTATGATTTCTTGTCTTTGTTTTGATAGTAGTGAGTCGTGACGTTTGAAAGTAGATTCATAATCTGCTTTACGTTTACCTGGCATTGGCAGTCCTTTCACAAACTGGTCCATGCTTAGTGCAGAACCATGCATCATTCATTCATACATCTTTTGAGGCCTGCAAATACTACATTCAGATACTTCAATCGTGTCATATAGCTAGTGGTCTGTTATTCCATGTCAATAACCGCTACAACTTATAACAGTCCGCTCAAGCGGGTACTGCGAGTCATTTTGAGGTAATAAAATGTCAAATTAATATTTTGTTAAATTATATATGAATAGCCGTATAATTAGTGGGGTAATTTCGCAGTGGGTCTTGTATCACCCTGAAGAGGTTTAATTTGCATAACAATCTGCTCACTGAGCACTATCTCTAGCCTTGCCGCACCCCTGTTTATAACTCAAGGCCCCCAGTTTGAGAACCACTGTTTAAGATTTAGAATATTGTAATGATATTATTATTACATTATTTTAAGGCTGGTAGCAGACGCGGCCTTACCTATGTTTCACCCGTTTCAATTGAAACTGGCCCGCCCTCCAAGGGGACCCCAACAAACCAGCAAAATCCCATTCATTTTCTCCATAGGATATTGATTTTCAGCCATAATGTCTAAACCATCCGAGGTAGATTGACCACAAGCTACGAGGTTGTGAAACGAAAGTTTCTGCTCCTACAAAAGCCACAAGGTATGAAATCAACCTTGTTATTTGCGATCGTCTGGAGAAATACTACACTACCCACAATTCTAAGCAAAATACTGACGTCTCTGATTGGTTGAACTCGCGTTGGGTTACCATGGCGACGTTTACCGCCCCCGCGAACGACTTAAGCGATCTGAAGTATAATATCAGTAATTGTATAAATTGTATATAGTTTTAATCAAATAAGGTTGGATTATTTTATGTTGAGCTGCCTGTTCATGAAGCTGAAAGTGCACGTAATAAAATAATATACCATTGATGCAAACCAACAGGAATCCTTGCTTTTTCTGCTCTATTATGTTTATGTTTTATGTGGGTAGGGCCCCATATTAGTTATTGAAACGGCCCCCCAGATGCTTAAAGCCGGCACTGGCTGGTAGTCGATAAAATTGATTGAAAAATGTTCATGGAAATAGCCTATTAGTTGGATAATCAATAATCCACAGTTAAATGACTAGTTCACCCAAATTAGAAAATTATCCCATAATCTACTCCTCCTCAATCCATACTTGGTCTATATGAATTTCTTCTTCTTTCGTCGTATGCATTACTGTTATGATGGATGGATGCGCTTTTTGGGGTTTTAAAAACCCGGGCGCTCTTCAGTGCCATTACAAAGCTGGGAAGGGCCAGGATTGTATTATTTAATATAACTCCGATTGTGTTCGGCTGTTATACCAGATATATGTGGGATAATTTTAATTTTTAGGTGAACTATTCCTTTAAAATCATGATCAAAATAGTTGCTTTGATAAAATTTTCTGTTGCTTTTTGAAGTAGTTATCACACTTTTCCATACAAAAGTGTTTTATAGATTAAATAATGCTGCTGCACTTTGCAAGTACGTACGCTATATTTATTCTTAAGGCATTCAATGATACAATTGCGGTTTTGGTGTCTGAGAGAATTTTTTTTATCTGATTACATCCGACCACTGATGTGTGTAACCGTTTCAGACAATTGGACAATACCATTCAAATGTTTTGGGTCAGTACAGGTAAAAAAAAAAAAAAAAAAGAATACTTTTTAAGGGATCGTTAAATGATTGTGTACCAAAGCCTATAAAAAAATAAAAAAAGGGAAAACTTTGTTAGTGGCTCTTCACATGTGTGCCACATTGTAAAATGGGAAAATGCTGCTGATGTAAATGCTGAGGCAAAACTGCATCCGCCTTCTGCTGCTTGTCCAACGTAAAACTGTACAGATGTGAAGTATAAAGCTGTAAACTGTAAAAATGATCATCTAGGCCTACATGACATTCGGTTATATGTTAGTGTGACCTGTGCCGTAATTGCATTGCAGAGGCTTTATTTTGAACAACACATTCAGGCTGCAAACCTTCCTTTATGAGGAATATATTGTGGTATATAATATTAAGGTGTTCTTTATTATTCTATAATGTTTTATGAAAGCAATTTCTGTTATTTTACAGGAATCAAATAGGTTTTTTACAATGCAAAGTGAGAATACAGCAGAAAAGCAAAGCATTTGACACTTGCTGGGGTTTGACAGTTTTGCCTTAGAATGTGAAAACTTGCACATGCAATATCTAGAAATGTGCTGCTCCAAATCATTCATTAAACAATTAAACTGTTGTCATCTCGTGCAATTATGAGACTGGAGCTCAATCAGATGAACAACACAAAGAAAATAATTGCATTAGGAAGTAAATGCATGACACACTTATCAGAACGCTTTTGTGAACTGCAAACTGCTTTAAAGTTTCATTTATTTTTAATTTCCTCCACAAACAAAATTAATCAGACAGGAGTAATTAAATGCATCTGTCTCCGTGGTAATAGTTGCCATGGTAATCGGTTTTTGATTCATTGCACCAATATATATTTGTGCCTTTTCATAATAGTTTTTCATTTCAACATGACAAACACTAGTTTTGAGTGTGAAAATATTAGTAACAGTTTCTTTTTAGTTGGATTTCGGTTTGTGGCTTTTGTCATTGAGAGGAAAGCAAACTATTAAGTGACTAACTATTAACTTTAGAGGTTTTCCTCCACTGATGTCTGGTTACTGTTAAGGTACTTATACCATGGTACTGAATGATTTCCATATTCATGCATTATGTTAATTACATGGTACTCCACAGTTATACAGTACACTCTTAACCTGAATTAGTTGACTTCACAAATCGCGTGGAACCCCGTTGCCCTATACCACTTTAGTTTTTACACAAGCTGAAACTAAACATGTTGAGTTGTATTAACATATAATATTAAGTGGGTGCAGTAACAAATCAAGTTTACATCAGTAGTCTTCACTGAAAATCATTAGTTCACATTCTAAAAATGTCATAGGTGTACTACGTACCCAGCATGCATTGCAACATGAAGCTTTTCATTTGAGTGTCACCATTGTTGAGATTCATATGTTGATTTGTTGATGTCTGTGTGACAAAATAACATGGCATTTAAAAAAAAGAATTCTGCATAATGTTTACAATTGTTCAAATTATAATAATTCTGTTAAAATCTGCTGTAAAAATCACAGGAGTTTCATATCAATCAAATGGAAAGACCCAGACAATAAGAGATTAAACTCTAGATGAAATGAGGTGCTACTGACTTAATGACAACATCAATATGCAGTCACAGTCACTGGATCACTTTACTCTTGGCTTTTTTGCTATAACAATTGTGCCTTTTAAACACACCGGTAAAGCAGCCAGAGACAAACTAATGTTCAAATGTCTAGGGCAAGAGCCCAACTAAAGCCAACACTTAACAGGATTTTTCACATAAAAAAAAATAAAAAAATGATGAATGGATAAAGTAAACTTAAGTTCTTTCAGTCAAGTAAACATGTATCTTGAACTATTATTAACAAAAAAATAAGTTATATAGAATTGATTAGGCTATGCTTTATAAAAATCAGTAAAGGTTTCACAACAAAAAGACACTTGTATGTGTGACATTGATTGACATTTGACGCATGCATGTCAAATGACTTTTTTTTACAATTGTACTAAAAGCCCTTTAACTTAAGTATAAACTATCAATCAGTTGATAGATGGTGTGTATTAGATTGTGTACAACAGGTTTTCAGCAAAGTTTTGATAATTTAGAGGCACATCAAATACGATACTGTAGACTTTAAAGGGTTAAGAAACCTTTGGAAGGCTTCGGGTCAGAATAGAGGAGTTGAGGCCACACGAGCCGTGTTGGAAACGTCATGATGACTAAATTCATTCCGGTCAGGTTTGGCAGAGACAGATGCCCGTGTCCACATGCTCATTCTGCAGGCTAGCTAGAGCGACCTCAGGATCAACGTCTGCTACACATTGAGCTGACAGCTTCCAGACCCAACTCAACCCGTCACAATCTTCTGTGACTCAGCTCTGTTTGTTTGTGTGCACTTCATTCTTCCCCGACCCGGAGCCCATGTGACCAGTGCCGTGTTCGCCAGCGTCTGAGGGGCTGAGGGGATTACATGCTGATCAACAGAGCAGGATTTAGGCCTTTGTGGGGGAAGCTGTCTTTGTGCAGACAATGCTCACAGAAGACGGAGAGAAAATGACATAACTGTTGATTCTAGATTAGTTCATCAAGCTGACTTTTTCAAATCTGCCTTCGTTCGTTCACTGACTGTCTGATGCGTATTGCACAGAAAACTGGGGAGTGCTTTCCAAAATTCACCAGCTCCAACCTGATTGGCCAGCTTTTTTGTTTCGTTATAATTTCTTATCGTATTATTTTAATGTATTGTTGTAATCATAAACAACAAAGTGTTTTTTAGCACACATTATTTTACGGTCTACAGCACTTTGTATTCTTCCAGTTATTTTCCTATAGTGGCTAATGAATCAGAAGTCTCACACTTTCAAAGAAAACCGCTTACCTCCGCGTTGCAAAAGACGGCGGATACAACGAACGCTTTTGAGCAAGAGCTAAGCTCTGGATTTGCCAGACTTGTCCAAGTTAGTGGCATGAAATCTTCAGAGTTTTGAGCACTTAGTACTAGTAGCTAGTAAACTACAAACCCACTGATAGTAGAGATGCACCGATTACAATTTTCTAGGCCGATTCTGAATTTTCATTGAGTTTGACCTGCCGATTCCGATGTAATTTTTTCTAACCACTTTTGCAGCACACACATTTATTGTCTTTTTTTTTTATTGTTTTTTTTATAAAACACCATATACTTTTACCCAAACTGATTAATAGACAAGTTTAAATGGGTAAATTTTCTATAAATATTTTTGAGTCTTAATTTTCTTTTCTGACTTAGCCTACTCCAGTTCTTGTTCAAACACACTAGACATGCAAATTCTGTGCATTTTGGGCACTTTCTGTGTGAAATCATATTTATTTTGTCCATCAAAAGTGTGCTTTCACTTTAAATGAGCGTGAGCAGCGCAGTAAAAATAGACCCGGCTATTTTATATGCGCTGTTCACGCTCCGCCCACGCTTGCGGTGTGAAATGGCCGTAATTCACAAGGTTTCCTACATGCAGCGGTCCGTGTGCACGTGTGATGCTGATGTTGCGCAATGTTAATCATGCGGCGCCCGAGAGCATTTGACCGGCATAAAATCGGCATATGTCAGACTGACCGACCGGTCATGGCCAATCACGTGAAAATCGGCCAATTCCGATCACCAGCCGATCAATCGGTACATCTCTAACTGATAGTACGGTGTATTAGTGTTGTCAAAAGAATACCAGCATTTTCCTCTAGCATTTTGAGCACTGTTGTAAATGTATAAACCAAAATTACACTGTTTAAGTGTCACTCAACAAAAGTGGGTAGTTTTTGACCAGAATAAGCAATAATGTGGACCAGACTTTATGCTTGAAAGTAAAAATTCTGACTACATGAAAATATACTGTATGCAATAACTTCATTCATTCATTCCTCATTCCTGTATCTTTTTTCTTGTTCTTTTCCACCTTTTCTTTTGTGAATTTGTGAATGATCCAAGGTTGATGTTCAGACCTTTACCTTTTGTTCTTGCAAGTTAAAAAAAGTCTCCCACCTGATTACATCCCAGGAATATGTCACCTTTGCTCATTAGATCATATCATTACTGCAAACTTGATTTGTCAAAGGTACACTTACCACTCCACTTCATTATGGTGAGATTGCGGGTTTCGGCAAGTGAGATTGCTGGATTATTACTGAGGTGAAAACTCAGACTCTTCAGCGCATTAGCTAAGGGCAGTCTGCAAAAAAGAAAAGTTGAAAGATGAAAGGGTTGAACCCTTGGCATCATAATACAGGATGATGATCGTATTCAGAATTTGCTCTGTGCCGTAAATGTTCCGGGCGTCATGCTATTTTGCATATTGTGAAGGGTTAGAAACAACCTTGAATCACAACTGATCCATTCAATTTCCATATGGGCTTTCTGATGTAAAATGACGTGGTGGCTGATGATGCAGAGGCGTGACACAATCACAATACGTCCACCTCTCAATGCAGTGTTATTAAATGTTCCCTTTATCTGCCGCCCGAATGCCTTGCTGTCAGTAGCTCTGCGTTCATTGTTCCTGTAATCAAACACATCTCTAGCAAAGCTTTCAAAGCTAGTGTCATCCACAGCTGCCTAGAGGACCATTTACACGTGCTGTTCTCGGCTGTCTCTACATTTTGAGCTCTTGATTAACTAAATACTTGGGCTTTTGGTGGATTAAAGTTAATTGAATTAACAATTCGGCTAACAATGATATGGCAATTCATTTATCAAATTAATTGCAAGTACACACATTAATTACGCTTGCCAGATTATAACATTGAATACGTTACAAAAAGTTGCTTCATGAATCATATTTTGTTTGTTTTAATTCCATATCACTTAATAACTGCCTATCTCAGACTTACAGTCCACAAAACCCATTTATCTGGCAGTTCATGAAGGTGGTACTTCTAGCTTGAATTGTATTGGGTGGGTGCCATGATTAATTGAATAAAACCATCACATTACTTTCTCTAAGTGTTCACACTAAATTAGCCCAATAAATTGACAGCCCTAGAAAATACTTTTCCATTGGTTTGTCAGTATGAATCCCTGATAATGCTATGTTTTATCCTGCTGTGCAGTGGTCCTCCATACATAATGGCAAGTTTTACGCCTTAATCTGATTCCAGCGCTTTCATGCTAGTCAAAAGCCAGACACCATTAGCCAAAGTGCAAGCCTGCCCAGCATGGGCGTCTGGTCTTTAAGTGAAGAACGGGAAGAGTTTTGAAAGGCCTTTTGAGCTCGGAGCAGCTTTTACAGCTCTTGAGTTACTTAAGATTTCTTCAGCCAGTGCTAAATAATGTGTGACTGGACTAAATCAAGGTCTTTTGTTTATTCTGTACGTTCTTGGTTAAAGCGTTAAAGCTCTACGAACATTGGGTGTCTTCATTGACATCAATCACGGTGATGGGCCTGGGAAACCGGCTGTTGTCTTTAAGGCGGTCTCTTGCGACGTCTGTTAAGTGTTTCTCCTTATCTTGTTTTCCAATGGAACTATACAGGAATACAGAACAGCGGTCTTGCTTTGCTAAAACAGCCATGTAATTGATTTTCTTGGGGTTTTATTGCTCTTGCAGTTTTCTGTTCGATGTGGTCAGCCGGCTTCTCTTCTCTAAGTAGAGTAAGTGGATTAGATTAGATTACATTCAGTTTGTTAATGTAATTTTATGCATATTTAAAAGTCTTAGCCTTTTAAAACTTGTTAATGTTAAGTCTGAGCCGTGGCCTAACAGTAAAGCATTGGCACTCATTTTCTCAGTGTCTAAATGCTAAAGGACTCTAAAGTCTCTCTAATCCCCACTTTTCCAAGAGCCGACTCTACTCTGATTGGTGGAATGGCCCAGTCTGTTGTAATTGGTCGCGTGTTGGAAACGAAACGGCCATTACCTTATTTGAATTTCTGCTCCGGATCTTCCTCAGCACTTGATAAACTGTGATATAAACTGTAACGATGGCGTCAGAATCCTCATTCTTTTGAAGTGCTGCAAAGTGAACTTGCAGCGCAGCAAACGGTGTCTTAACATGTCAACAACACGAACCAAACTCCTCCTCCAACTCAAGCTACATCTACAGTGTTTGAGAGGCAAAGTAGTTGTTGTTCGCAGGGTCACTCAAGAAGACTTACACATGGGTTTCTAATATTGATAGGCGAAGTTCCTCCTTTATGTCTCTCGTGTCAAGTCCCTTTGACTGTTAAACGTATTCTGTTGGACTGTAATTTTTATGATGCTGCTAGAAAACGCTTTTGTTTACATGGAATATTTTAGAATGCATCTCCTGAATGCATTTTACATTTTCTATCTTATGTCAAGTTGAAATATTTTATATAATAATACAAAATTAATGGATTGTGATATTGACCTTGTGTTTGCCATGTAAATAGCATTGATGCTAACATTGAGTAAACTATTTAATAAACAAACAAACGTTGTTTGTGGGCAGCCAATAAAGAGCCTACACTGGCCTTTTTTTTTCATGCAAATTTGTTACAAACCTACATAGGTTCAGCAGGAAGTGAGGCTGGAATTCCTGACTCATTTCTGGCAATTCAGAATCGGTTCTTTCTTTCGGGAGACAATAACTCCATTTATCTACTTTGATCTTTGAAACTTTGCAGACCGTTTACATTCACAGACAGCTATATTACACACTGCATGAAAAGTAATATATAAAAAAGCATATTGGGGCACTTTAAATGGTATAACAAACGTTTCAACGGTCGTTTTAAGAGGCCCTAAATTTGGGGATGGAAAACCAGGATGCACGGTACAGCCTAATGTGATTATTAAACATCAAAAGGCGATTATTTCATTAAATAAAAAGTGTTGCATGTTCAAAGTCAAAAGGCAGTGCTTTTGCACATTCTAATTATGACTATAATGTTTACTTGATGTTGTTTATATTGTAATATGTGGTAATTCATATTAATCTCCCTCCTCATTTTTTTGAAGTTTATTAGTTTTTTTTTTTTTTTTACGCACTCCTGAATTTTTCCACTTAGGAACACGGGCTCTTTGGGGAAAAATAAAATAAAACAAACCGTGCAGGGGTTGATGCATGAGGAAAGGATTTAATTAAGGCTTATATTGACATATATTGGCTTTTTAATGATTATTTATTCATGTCAAACAGGAACTTTTAAACCATAAAATAATCTCTTGATGGGGAATTCACAAACTCTGCAGGGTAATCTCGAGGCCAATCTGCTTACACAAGAACTTGCTGCAAAGAAACACTTTCAGATTGGTCTGGAGTCGCCATCACATACGTTTAATCTCTCACTCTTTGCTGGTTCTTGCGGTGTGTGTGTGTCCCCCTCCCCAAGCTTCATTGAGTCCCGTCATGTGCCAGGCAGTTTGTTTGGTGTGCAGTGTCAGGGGAATATCCAGCTTTCCGCAGAGCTGTCCCTCACATCCATTAATCAAGACACTTTCTCCTGATGGAACACACCTTAATTAGCATCTAACTGCTTTATGCCCGCGCTTCTAGTGAGCGAATCAGTGAGTGTGAATGCAAAGCAGTCAGGCAGACGTTCATTTGAGACACGCTCCAGCCGTCCCACGGGCCCTGTCGCTGGGTCTTCGCTGACACTTAATCCCGGGCCTGGATGATTGGCAGCCAACTGCTCTGCCGCCAATGACGCTCGTGTTTTTCCATCCACCTGCTTTTGTTTCAGGTCATTGATAGCCCTGAGGTTCACATGCTGAACGGGGGAGGAGGAGCGGGAGGAAGAGGAGCGAGACGAGAGCTAGATTGAGTTTCCTTGGCGACCGGTGGACCCACTTGGGGCGATGACTCTGGAGAATGCAACATGCACACTTGAGGTGAGGGGCGATGCCAAGCCGTATTTTGAGGCTGTTCTGTAACTTTATGTGTCTGTGTCTCTTGTGATTCTCAATTTAGCTACATTTTCTGTATCTGATCTTGCCGAACAGCTGTAATTAATACAAGTAGTTTCCTGGAAATAAATCATTTGTACTTTATCTCTATTATGCTGTGCATTAACTGCTGAAAAGTGTTCAGGTTTTTGTTCTTGTCTTCTTATGAGCTGGGATTGATTGTAGTGTTCCTCCATTAAGATTATTTTTTGCATAATGAATGGGCCATTTTCTCTAAGAGTAATAAGTAATGGTGTTTCATACTAATTTGCCTTGAACATCACCTAGTCTAGTGGCTATTTTGCAAAATTTTGGGACCTTTGCAAAATAAAAAAATATACATGGACTTTCTTGTGCGCACAAGAAAATGTTCATGTGCAAAAGGGTATTTACAATTTCCAGTTTGTGTATACTATAAAGCTGCACGAAATCAAATCATAATTGTCGATTATTCCCTTGAAATTGTAATTGCCATTATTAATTACGATTATCACAATTTACTGTACATTGAGTGAGGTTTTGAATAGCTTGCCTTTATACCATTGCTTGAAGCAACTGCATGTCATATTTTTATATAAAAACAAGCTGAAAAACTTTTATTACTTTTCTATAACATTAAGCCTCAAATGTCAACTACACATTGGTTTGATTCCTTCTTTAAATAAAAAAAAGGTTAAAAAATGCTATGATAGGGGCTTTCGCACCGGGTAGTTATACTTAATTATAGGAACTAGCCACCAGGGTGGTTCCCCAAGAACTAATGGTTCCCTATGTAGGGCTGTAAACGATTAATCACGATTAATCGAATCCAAAATAAAAGTTTGTGTTTACATAATATATGTGTGTGTACTGTGTATAATTATTGTGTATATATAAATGCACACACATGCATGTATAAGAAAAATGTGTTATTTATATATAAAATAGTTCTATTTAAATATAATATAAATTATATAAAAATATATATGCAGTATATAAATGCAAATATTTCTCAAATATATACAAGCATGTGTGTGTATTTATATATACAAAATAATTATACACAATACCCACATATATAGTATGTAAACACAAACTTTTAATTTGGATTCGATTAATCGCGATTAATTGTTTACAGCCCTATCCCTATGGCCCTTTTCCTGGTTGCATTCGCACCGCCAGTAACTCTGAAGTGATGTAAGCAATGCTTTTTGTTGTGACTTTTAGATGTGACTTTTAGAAATACTTGGGCTAATCATGTTTGGCTTGGTCCCCTTAAAGTTGCGTTGGATTTTCTCCTCCGCATAAAGCTTGAGAGGTCCATCTATCACTGTTTTCCATGTTCATAGAGTTAGTTTGTGGAGTAAATATATAGGCCGCTATATTCTGTGAGTTTACATAGCTTTTTTTTTTTTAAATGGCTGGTGTTTCGCGTGTGTTTGACCAATCAGCGTACACTAACGTCACTGGAAGTCCCTATGGTACTGGGTTCTCTGTAGTAGTCGTGATAAGCCTCACACAACATAACATGCTCCATACACACCTCATAAGCACGCAGAAGAATGAAAGTGGATTTTTTTTTGTAATTGCGGCTTTGAACAATTACGTAATCGTGGAATCCGTATTCGCAATTAGAAATTCGATTAATTGTGCTGCCCTACTACTATAACCTATTTCTTTTGTGTGTCTCTGCCATCTTACTAGTAAACGAGAACATGAATTATGGGTTCATAAAAAAGATTGGCACAGTAAAAAATGCAAATTTGGCGTTTGTTAGGGCAATACCTGTAATATCAAGGCGCGTCCTCTGTGGCAGCCGAGAAACCGAAATGTCCTCATGGCACAATACAGCTTTGTACATTGTCCTTTATGCTAAGTTTAATGGTGTTCATTACAAATGGTTGGAACAGTAAAAAAGTCCTTAAAAATGGGATTTTGTTAGGGCAGTATATTTATATTGTCCCATATACAACTCTAATGTACAATTAAAACATCCTTACAGATGGAGAAATGCTGACTTTCCTCATTCATTTTTAACCGCACTTCTTGACGTACTGCCCTAAGCAAAGCCACATTTTAAGCAGTTTTTACTGTACCGATCTTTTTTTTATTTGTATGGCCCCTTGAACTTGGCAAATAGGAAAATGTGCATATCCGTGTTGTGCCATAAGACCATTTCACAGCCCGGTTTCTCAGTCGCCACAGAGGATGCGTTAAAGCGGACATAAGGCCTTGATATTGAAAGCACTGCCCTTACGAAAGCCAATTTTTGACCAAATAGATCTTTATAAATTCATGCACATCCATGCTCTTGTTTTCTTATAGTATACATAAACTCGACATTATAATGCGTGAGCATGCCAAAGTTTCTTAGAAGTATGTATTTTTTTTTTTTTGCAACGGTCCCTCTGTACTATTGAACATAACTGTTTTAACTAAATAAATACTTTAAGTTAAAACAATGAAATATTTACAGTCACTTAAAACATAGTGTACATTACCTCGCAGAATTATATAAATGAAATTATATAAATGACAGTTAACGCAGACAGCCATATTCACAAGGTCTGAGCGATCTGATCATTCCTCTTATTCAGCTTCACGAGAGCGCAAATAAACCATCATATTTACTGCGACAAAGGAAAGATTTGTACAATACAAGTAATTGTGAACAGTATCATTTACCCAATTTATTTAAGTCCCTCCTTATCTAGAGCAAGAGGAAACATTAATCGTTTGAGTCATTTCCTCTTTGCTGCTCTTACTTTTGTGTTTTTCTCTAATAAGTTGGAAAATGTATTTGTGCTTTTTTTTGTTTTGTTGCATATTTATGTTTTTTAATGATCCTATAAGGAAGCTATAAGATAACATTTAAAGGCGAAACCAAAATGTATAAAGTCAACTTTTTTTGTGTGTGTATTCAAGAATAAACTATTAACACTCGAGAGGCCGTATGAAACGTGGGCCAGTAGTTTGAGACTCCTGATCTAGCAGATTTTATAAGTCATCCTAGACTTTTTATTTTTTATTTACATTTTCGGACCATTACACATTGGGTCCAATGCAGGAGTCAAATTTGAGTCTCCTCTTGTTACTGCCAATACTGCAGAAAAACTGTTAATACTACTTTTTGAAAAGGTAATTTATATACTTGTCTGTAAATTATATATAAAATTTTAACTTCAAAAATTATTTTTTATTAATATTTATTGTCCCTATGTGATATAGGGTCACATATTACTCCTGATCTTTGTCCAAAGGCAGATTTGTCTGTATTTTCTATATGTATAATTATTCTCCATAAAGAGTGAAGTGTGAGCTAGTCTGACTCAACAAGTGGTATAGAGACAGTGGTGCTATACTGAACAGAGTTATAATATTCACCCCTCTTCAAGTTCCTAAAAAACAAGACTTTTTGTGTGTGTGCAAAAACCGAGATATATGAACCTTTGCTGTGTTGAATTATTCACTGCAGGCCTTCACAGAAGTGAGCATGGCCAGTAGAAGCGGACGCTGCCCAGCTCAGGTGCTTGTTAATAATGAAGTGCTAAGCTCCAAGCCTCTCTGGATGTTTTGTCTTTTGCGAAGGTTTTGTCTCACTCAGTGCTTTAGCCTCTGAATGGCAGTCAGGTAAACCGAGGCCCTGTCCCACACAAGCACGGGGATATTTCTATGCGGTTTGGCTGTTAGTTTTCAGTAGATTTTCAGAAACTCCGGTTGCAGTGTTGTCTTGTAGACGGTGAAACCAGAGATTTTGGCTTGTGACGTCGGAGTGCGCACGGTTATCTTGTTCAGATTGTGCGCCGCTTCTCCTTTGTTTGCATGAGTGTGTGCAATGCCGGACGTAGCCAAAATACTGCCGCTAATAACTGCGCTCACAGGTCTTATAACATCTATACAGATACATGCACAGTTCTCCTATTATATTTATACAGAGGCGTCAGAATGCAATACAACGCAGGACAACCGCTTATGACAACACGCTAGCCTACCGGAACGGGTAATAACCTTTTTTTTCAGGCTTCTGATTGGCTAACATGGGTTTACGGTTAGGTTTATATCGACACCTGTTGGTTTGGCATGCTCTTGACGGCGTGTTTTCATTTGGACGCAGATTTTTTTTTTAAACTCTTCTAAGTCTTGGGCTATTTTGGCCATTTTTGAGTACTTTTTTTTATTTTTTTATTTTGCGACATAAACAAACGTTTACCATACCAATGTTTGGTATCATGTTTTTCAGCACAACATCACCTATATGACCAGACAATTAGTTTTTCACTTTGATGTACTGTATCAACATACTGGACCCAAAATCACACAAAAAACACAAAATCCGAATAGAAAAATTATAGCTTTTTTTACTACAAAAAACACAAACATGCTCAATGAAGCATTTTAAAAGGTTTAAAACTGTAAACACAAGTTGTAAATGTCAACGTATACAGGTACAATTCAGATATAAGATATAATCGAGCTATATATATATATATATATATATATATATATATATAAAAAAAAAGATTTACAAAAAAAATAGGGTGTAGCCATAATAGGCCTTTTTCTTTTTCTTTTTAGCTTTGCCACTTTTTAAAACAGTTTATGCACACAATTATACAGAGAGCTATATTTAAGGCCTTGCATTCCCAGAGTATGGGGGTTCCTAAATAGTGCAAATATACCATACAAAAGGTAAAATGAACACAAAATCAAACTATACATACAACTATTTACAACAAATATCAGGTTTTTTTTTAAGGTTTTCATTTTCTTCCACAAAAAAACTCTAAATCTACTCCTAAACTACTGCTAAACTACCTAAACTGTCTACACTACTCCTAAACTACTCTCAAAACCTACTCAAACTCTTCCAAAAACTAGCAATAGTATCTCTCTCTCTCTATATATATATATATATGTCTCTCTTTGTCTACTCGTCAATCTCCCGCCTTTCAGTTTCTCTTCTTTGGTCAGTTGTCTCCTCCTCCACTCCCTAAAATGTCAGCAGATTCACATATTTTTCTCCTTTTTGTTTTATGACAAAAACCATCTTGCGTTCTTTTACGAACGTGTCAATATTTTTTTTATATGAAGTTTTATTGATCATATCTGTGATCAAATGGTCTATCAACACAAAACAAAAAGTAGAATAGAGTTTCAAGCTAGCACTTTCGACAGAAGTGAGTGGCAGCGCTCAACGTGACTTTGTTTTTATGGTTCGACGTCTTAAACTGGTCATGTGACTTAATCATGCCGGCGTGATCGGCGACCCGGAAGAGTTAAACTGTGCTTTTTTTTTGTGGAGAAACTCAGTTTTATACAAATATCCGTGTACGTGTGAACTAGGCCTGGATCACCCCTCCGTCTTTCTCAGTGTCAGTATGTGAACTGTATCAAAGTCACACATGGATCATACATCACTTCATCCAACTCGCCAGACAATCAACATATTATATTTCAGTCCCAATCGTAATGGTTGTTAAAATCACACTAGATCAGCAGTTTCTGAAATACTCGGACCAGCCCGTCTGGCACTAGCAACCATCCCACGTTCAGTCCCCTTTCTTCCCCATTCTGATGCTCAGTTTGAATTGCACTGATTGTGTCTACATGCCTAATTGCATTGAGTTGCTGTCATGTGATTGGCTGATTAGATATTTGCGTTAACAAGCAGTTGAACAGGTGTACCTAATAAAGTGGCCGGTGTGTGTGTGTATATTAGGGGTGTAACGGTACATGTATTGGTCCCGTGCGGTACAGACATCACGGTTCGGTGCACGCAGTCACAGGTGAGCCACACTCCAGTCCAGAAGGGGGCGTGCGGTAATGCAACGCTGTTTGCTACAAGTAGATAGAGAAGAAGAGATGATCGATCGATATGTTTACATCTCTCAACCATTGTTTTCACTTCTGAAAGATATCAATAAAACAGCTTGAGAATAATTTCAGGTTCACTAGAGAAATGAACTCTAGAGAGAAGCATTTCGTATATAATATGAAAATATATATATATATGTGTGTGTGTGTGTGTGTGTATATATATATCAGCATATATATATAAATTGTCATGTTTTTATTTTTTATTTGAGTGATTATTACTATATTTAAAAGTAAATAGCAACTGAATTTAATAATTTGGGCTCTGTTGTTATTTGCAAGTTAGGGCTCCCTATATAGTTTGCAGCATTAACTAAGATAGATTTTTTTATCCTTTATAATTTATAATTGAATATTTAAATTCAGAGACACATCTGTTTAAAAAAAAGTTTATCCCCCTGCTGTACCGAACCGTCATGTTTGTGTAGCGTTACACCCCTAATGTATATGTTTGTGTACGTGTGTGTGTGTGTGTTTTGGTACATGGCACAGATGCTATTCATAGACATTATAAGCAGATTAAAATCATATCACTGCTGATGACTGTAAGTATATTTATAGCACAGTCACAGTGGATGCTGAATTACAGCTCTGTTTTAAACAAAAGAGAGCACAAATAAACCATCATATTTACAGCAACAGAGGAATGACGTGAACAGTGCAAGTAATTGTGAACAACCATTTACACAATTTATGTCCCTCCTTATCTAGAGCAAGAGCAAACATGAATCATTTCCTGTTTTGTGCTCTAACATTTGTTTTTCTCTAATAATATTTTTTTTTTATCATTTTTTTTTACATTTGGCTTCTTTTCCTATAAGTAAGATATAACATAACATTAAATGCTAAATCAAAATGCATAAAGTAAATTTTGGATTTAAGGATAAACTATTAACACTCAGTGAGCGGTATTGAACTACAATGCTGTAGTTTGAGACCCCTGTTCTAGTACATTCCTAGATTTTTATGACACATTTAGGACTTTAGTCCATAACATGATAGAGCCCATGCGGTCAGGTGAGGGAAATGATTCATTGTGCTGTGACTCACGTCGTTGGACACAACTGAACGATGAAAACACTCCTGAATGACAACGTCTCCTGAACTAAAGTAGGATTGCCCTCTCTGATACTAGGTTTTATAATGTGTTTTTTTTATCTTTCATGTTGGCAGATCAGAGCAGACACATTTATGTGTCTTCTAATGTTCACACAGAATTTAACAACAAGCTATTTGAATCACTGAGGCATTGATATGCATCCAGCATCCGCTTTGGAATAGGATTCTGCTCTTTCACTTGATGTGAGATGCTGAAATATTCCCTATTAGTCAATACAGTTGCCTCCAGTGTTATTTGACATTTGTTAGAGAGATTTAATGAGGCTATCTATTGAAAGAACAGGTAGAGGAGATTATCATTGAATATTCGGCTAGTCTAGACCTGATCGATTCATCATCTCTGCTAGTCACGCGACGTGAGGAGCCAGGCCAAGAAGAACTGTCCAAAGACCAACATCTGCTGTTCCCCAGTCCATGATCCAAGAAAAGCAAATTACACTGTGAATGACTGCAGACTGTAAGGAAATGCTACAGATCTGAACACTCGTTTTACACCCGTCATCTGGACACCGTGGGCTGAAGGTGCCGGATATTGAATCAGCTTTTGCTGGTTAAATATGTAAAGGAGTGGCGATAAAGCTCATCATATCATAGCATCTGACTGGCTGGTGTGATCGGGATAACCTCAGCTGAGTTATTCTGAGTTATTCTCGGTATCGATAATAAATCTATATCATGGTCATGAATAAACCACTTCAAACGAACACGCGCTTGTTAACTGTAAAACTTTCCGTTCAAGTTTGACAAATAAAAAAACTACCTTAGAAGTGAAAATGTTGATGATCTAATGTAACTTGGGCCAATAAAGTTGAAAAATAAAATTGTGACCTCCCTATAATGTTTGGCCTTTTTTTTTTCGTGGAAGTAAAAAAACAAAATAAGAGAGTTTAAAAATGATTCATTCATTCATCAATTATATTAACTACTCCTTAAAAAAAAAAATTCTGAAATTATTACTTGAGATTTTCTATTAGTTGAAATATTACAAAACAAAATGCACACAAACGCCCTGCTTGATATACAACCACTGATGAACATATTCGGTATAAAAAAAAAATATATACAGTATATATATATATATAATATATATACGAAATTGATTGAAATTGATTTTAACAATTAAATAACATTTAAATTAATTAATGTTAATTTTCCCGAAAATTGTTATTGTACACATGTACATGTATAGTATCTGATTTAACATTATATAGCAACCTCCCCCCACCCTGTTGATGACATCAGCTAGCCGTCGACACATCGCTGGGCCTCTGGGGCGTCTTTCACTACGCATCACAATTTGATTGGCTGATAACACACGTCAGTCAAAGTTATGATCAAGTGGAAAATGGCAGCTTCAACGGAAGGCTTGCTATACTACCAGTGCTGGTCCACGGAGCTGCGATGAGATGGCATATGGAAAATCCAGCTCAGACTCACTAAAAATAACCATATTCTTTCTTTCTGGGAATATAATCGTAACGTACTGATAGACTTGAATTTAGACATGTTCAGACACACATTAATTTAATTTAATTATGAAAATATATATATTTTTGATTTTGACAGGGCCAGCAGAGAAGGCCCTGCTGGCTCTGACGGCACACCACTGGTAGTCGACCATTATAGCCAAGGCCAGAAACATGCCTTACTGTAATTGGGCCCAATTTGATTTCATGCTGACCAGTGTTATTTTAGCAGTTTATTTATAATGTTTTGAACTAGCTTTTATTTTTAAAGGTACGTTTTGTAAATGTTGGTCTTTTAGTGGTTTAAAACAAACAAACATGTATTTTCTGGAAAGACATTGTTGGTTGTGCTTCGGCTCTGCATGACTGTGCGGATGAATATGGTTCTTTCTCATAACTAAAATAAGAGAGGGAGATTTTCCTACTGCTCATAAACATTCACTACTACGCTTAAGAGAGGGTTTTTACCCGTTAATAGACACGGTACCTCCTTGAAAACAAATTCCAGCACAGCTACGACAACCATAATGAAACGACACTTCATATTAGATAATGCTTTACAGTGAACTCTGTTAGAGAGATACACATGGCAGTGTATCTGTTCAATAAAATACATTACTCAGTTGTTGAGAAATAAAAACACCATTTCTGCGTCGCGTTTAAATCCCTCAGTTCTCCCCATCTCTGAAAGGCCAAGCCGATGTTGATTCTTGTTTTATTACGGGCTCGTTCTCTTTTCTCCAGCAGACTCTCCTCTGTTCGGTGTTTGTTTTAAACGGGTGATTCTCCAGAGATCTAACCTCTGACCTCCCACCAGTGCTTGAAGTGTGGAAAAAAATGTGCCGGTACTCTCTTGCATTGGCAAATCATGACATTTGAGATCTCTACAGTGAAAAACAAAATTTGGAGATATTGCTGGTACAACAACAATTTATTGTTATTTATTAACAACATAAATGTATGTACAAGTCGTGTGTATTCTGACTAGTTTACTCGTTTTAATTTTTTTATAAAACACTACTTTCACCCAAACTGAAAAATAAAAAGTTTAAATGGGTAAATTTTCTATAAATATTTTTGAGTCTTCATTTTATTTTCTGACATAGCCTACTCCAGTTCTTGTTAAAACACACTAGACATGCAAACAATGTGCATTTTGGCACTTTTTGTGTGAAATCATATTTATTTCGTCCATCAAAGGTGTGCTTTCACTTTAATTGAGCGTGAGCAGCAAAAGCAAAAATAGACTCGCGCCGAAACCCGCGCTTCACTGCTGCTCACGCTGACGCCCTGCTCCTGCTCGTGGTGTGAACGCACTCATTGATTAACATGCACGCAGAAAACAATACGCGCTGCTCACGCTTGCGGTGTGAAACGGCCGCAACACTTTTTCTGTTAGAGTACCGGCCAGGGTTCGAAATGACTTAGGACTCTTGGGGGGTCCCCTAAAATTTAATTATTAAATTATAAAAAATTCTGAAGAATACCTTGCTTCACTATATACTGTAGGCAATATATGGACCAATGTTGAAGGTGGGATAATGGTCTTGGGATGTTTTTCATGGTTTGGGCTAGGCCCAGTATTGTAGTGGTGTCTGGAGAAGTGGCTATAATCTAACAGGTAAACCTCTAACTCTGGAGCAACAAAGTTACATCACCTTAAATAAATCTAATCCCTGACATGACAAAGTGAATAACAGGTCATTCTGTCCTTGAGCAAGGAAGTTGACTCTAAATCCACCAGGTGTACTCATTATGGCAGCACCATGCACCTTCAAGGGGTTTGATCAAATACAAATGGCATTTCTCATCCCTTATGTTACATTAAATGTAATTTGTAAAACAACTGGCCGCTGGATTGAAAAATAATGATGTCTGAAAAGACTGTACCTACATTAGAAAGTTTACTTTGTTTCAAAGTAGTCAATCCATAACCTGATCTAAAATATTTAGGGACACGTGAAAAAAAAAAAAAAACGTAATATATTCTAATATGACTAAAAGCCATTAAAATGACAATAATCCAATAGTAACCACATTATTCAAAATCAACATGTCCAGGCACATTTTATTTATTTGTCTTAACTAGTTCTCAAAATTAAAATGAAGAAAAATATTACTTAAGAAATACAATTTATTATTATAATATGAGTGTTAAAGGGATACTTTAAAATGAAAATTCTGTCATCATATACTAACCCTCGTGTGGTTTTAAACCTGTATGAATTTCTTTCTTCTGCTGAACAGAAAGGAAGATATTTAGAAGAATGTCAGTAACCAGACAGTTTCTGGTCTCATTGACTTCCATAGTATTTTTTTTTTTTCATACTATGGAAGTCAATGAGACCAGAAACTGTCTGGTTTAATAGTATTAGCTTCCTAGATAGCTTACCATCTCTCTCTCTCTCTCTCTCTCTCTCTCTCTCTCTCTCTCTGTCTCTCTCTCTCTCTCTCTCTCTCTCTCTCTCTCTCTCTCTCTCTCTCTCTCTCTCTCTCTCTCTCACACACACACACACACACACACACACACACACACACACACACACACACACACACACACACACTATCCCAGCATTCATTGCAATCTTACATCGCAGCCTGCTTCAGAGCTAGGCAGGGTCCCTAAAAAGAACCCGCGTATCAACGTTAACAGTAGTTCCGCTCCGCATTACATTAATTACTTAATTTGCACGCAAGTTTTATTTATTTTTATATATACCGTACCGTACCGTTTCTTTCGGTTCAATATATTAATACACACTACACATTCCGTTCTACTTCATACACATACAGCAAGCAATAAACAAACGTAGCCTACTCTTCTAATCATTACACTGGGTATCTAGTTAATGCAATTCGAACTCCTAATGTTTTACTATAAGCAAGATATAAACATAATCAAAGCACTTACAGGATTTCCATTCAGGATTTCACTCTTTTGCCGCGTTCAGCTGCGGGAGCACCACAACAACAATCTGTGACTATAGACTGTAAACAAAATATGGACGACGCCTCTTCGCGTCTCGTCTGTGACGCTGTAGGACGCTGCTAATAGCTGCCCTGATTGCTGCCTCATATCACGCTAGAAAATAAATAAATTACTGTTATAAATATAAAACGTCACTAAAGACCTATAATTTTCACACTAATTTTTAATGTTAAAATATACTTGTCGGGGACCCCCCAAAATCCAAAAATAAATTATTATGGGGGGTCCCTAATGACTTATGGAGGGTCCGGGACCCCCCCAGACCCCCCTCATTTCGAACCCTGGTACCGGCTACATGCAAGAAAAAGTGCAGGTACGCTTTAGAGTGAAATGTAGAAGTGCCGGTACTGCGTATCGGTGAGTACCGCCCCACTTCCAGCACTGCCTCCCACACCAGACACACGCACACATTCATCAAAGTATCCGGAGCAACTTTTCTCTATTTACAGATATGAGACACACGGGTGAGTGACACAAATCCGCAAATTCACGAAAACCATCCCATCAGGTCTAAAATATTAACACGTATAATAGACTTACCATAGTGTATCAGGGTAAGACACAAACATGTTCTTGGAAGAAGTATTGATGATGTATTGACTCATTTAAATTAAGTTAATTTTGAACAAAAACATACAACTGTACAACATAAGTGTATAGTTTTAGTAATTTTATGTTTGTTTGGTTTTTTTACAAATATTTCTAGTTAGATTTATTTGTATTTCAGTTATATTCATTTTAGTACAACTAATTTATTTCAGTTTATATAAGTTCAAGGTTTCAACTAATATTATTTTATTTGACTATTATTATTTTAATCTTATTTTATTATTTTCAATGAACAAAAACAGTTTTTAATACTTTGTTTAACAGTAACTGATTTTAATATTTTGGCTAATTTTTGTTGTTGTTGTGTTTCATAGTATTGTAGGGCTGACTTCTAATAGTCGAGGATTCGACGATTCGATTCGGAGAGGTCTGATTCGACTATGAACCTCATAGTCGAATACATGGGCGTCAGTTTGGTTTGAAATGTGCTGGGGACAGAGACGCATTCGCATTGTCAGAAGGGCTGGGTACAATTTTATTTATTTTTTCGCTTTCGCGCAGGTCATGTTTTGAAAGACGATGTCCTGTAGCTTATTAATGTAAATAAATAAAAATGTATTCAAAAATCTGCTTCACATTTTCAGCAGGGCTGCGGAGCGGCTGTGGGTTGACTCCACACGGTTCTCATGTGCGTTAAAAAGCTTTACGTGGTTTAATGTACCTAAACAACGATTACCAAATTTCCCTCTCATATTGCTCCTCATAACCACTGAAAATGGTAAAAAAATCGAACCCGGAGTCCAATTATTATGGACGTTATCTGATATTAAGCGTTTCTGCTTCACATTTTCAGCAGGGCTGCGGAGCGGCTGTGAGTTGACTCCACGCGGTTCTCATGTGCGTTAAAAAGCTTTACGTGGTTTAATGTAGCCTACCTAAACAACGATCACCAAATTTCTCTCTCATATTGCTCCTCATGTTTATGAAATGTTATGATATATGTGTGATATGTGTTTTTTAGCTCTTTTGTTTGAAATGGAAAAAATCTAGCTGCTATCTAAAAAAAAAAAAAAAAAAAAAAAAGGTTCGACTATCAGTCGACTATGGCAAAATCTAACGAATCAGATTCGACTATGAAAATCCTTAGTCGAAAACAGCCCTATAGTATTGTAGTATTCTCAGATCCATTTAACATATTTTACCCATTTAAATCCATTCTGCAGATTTCAAATTCAGCATATAGAGAATACATTTGTGGGTATTGTTATTGGACCTTGTAACATTTCTCAGACACCATTGCTTTTAGCACACTTACAATTCGGGCTACAAGGCAAATGGTGTTTCTCTTCTACTCATCGCTCAATTCCTCCTCTAGTACTGAGAGTTGCAGCAGTCGATGAACATGTTGATGAACAAACTGAATCATCTGTTGGCCTGAGTAACCATCCCTGTATCGTTTGATCTACCGTCCATGTTTCCTGTTGTTTGCACAGTGATAGTGAATGCTTGACTCATGTATCGAGGGTTATCCTGCCAGCTGGGATTGGCAGGCTTGTGTTTCTCTATTTGTTCTAATGGACAGATATGTTGTTGTGAAAAGTGGGCATGTTCGTTCTCATTGCCGTTCAAAAGTTTGGGTCGGGACTCCGTAAGATTTAAAAAATGTTTATTCCTGTGATCAAAGCTGAGTTTTCAGCATCATTACTGTCACATGATCCTACAGAAATCAGTCTAATATGCAGATTTGCAGCTCAGGAAACATTTCTGATTATTATTGTTGAAAACTGTTGTGCTGCTTCATAGTTTTGTGGAAACCTTGATGTATTCTTCAGGATTAGAATAGAAAATTCAAAAGAACAGCATTTATTTGAAAAAACATCAAATCATCCTTGCTTAATAAAAGTATTAATTTCTTAATTAAAAAAAAAAATATTTAACTTTTGAACTTTAGTGTACAATATAACATGTTTTCGTGCCGTTAAAAGCCATTTAGATTCAGTTAGCATTAAGGTTGACATGTTTACCTGTGGAAATAATTAAGAGCGGGACAAGATTAGACTGGATTGTGAAGGGCTAAAAACATGTTATGTTGTGAGTGTGACGTTATCAGTTAATATTTTACTTCCCTACAGCCTAGGTTACGTCAGAACATTTTTTTTTTTTACAAGACAGGGACAGAGTGTTTTTCATTTTTAATGAACAGTTATGAAAACAAACTCTTTCTTAAAGAATACTCTGAACGTTATTACACAATAAGACCAGGGTCATTTATTAATAAACATAACAGTGTTCTGAGGCATGACGACACATAAGAGCGGTTTTGTTCGCCGGTTGTCCTTGTCTCTCAGTCGGAGATGAACAGCGAGTGTTTGAGGGAAGTGCAGGTGAATGGGTCTCGCTTTCACTGTCATGAATGGCTGACTGCCACAGGCCTCTAGTTTGATATTCTCAGTCATATCTTGTGGAGAGGCATCTCATCCACAGCAGACGACTCTGAATACTGAGGAAAAAACACACACACACAAAAACACTTCTATAACAGTACTTTAATATTGCATGCTTTCAGGTCAGGGAGAGCAAATGTTTTCCAGCTGACACTTGCAAACATCTCCAGGGGTAATTTACAGTCTCCTTGATGAAAATGTAATTACATTGAGAATGTTTTGGCATTGCAGCAGTGCTTCATGGGTAGGGCAGGGCACCGCGCCAAGGTCATGAGTTCACTATTCACACACTGATGATATACGTAGTGAAAGTTTCAAGTCGTAGTGAATGTCATAAAGTCATACATTGTACGTTTTAGGCACAGATTTCTTTAAACCCTGAGATTGTGAAGATTCAAGACATGACAAAACTGCAGAAGTAATAGGGTTTAATACATGGCACTGCTTATGTACTTTACTAGTTATTATTATTAATATATTTATTAAATCGTTGTAATTAAAAAAAATAATAATTTAGGGTATGTTTTTATTGCACAGTCTATAGGAATACCAGGCTTACATTTCACTGCTTGTTATATGAACTATAACTGGTATGTGACAAATAAACTTTGAACTTTGTAATAAATCCTCAAGCAAAACGTGTTTAGTTGAACTGCTAGAAGGGGTAAACAGACCAAACCTTCATTATAATATTGGAAACGGAAATATTATAATAAAAATAAATGTATAAATAAATACGGGAGGATATTTTAATTATAATTAAACAGTGTCTTCAACATTGATAATGTGGCTTTTTGTATGATCAGACTCTTGAATGTGTCTTTGTATTATTAACATTTTACCTAAATCAAGTTCAAATGGAGTTAGAAGGTTTTTGACCAGCAAATTTCGTACTTAAAGTCCCCCAGTGGTGAAAATTAAGCTTTTAATGTTGTTGATATGTCTATGTGGTGTTTTTAATATGCTTGAAGACAAACCATGTGTAAATTCATAAGTCGACAGCATTGCTGAGTATTTTCTCCTTAAAACGGCAATGAAAAAAAGACAAGTCTCAAAAACACGTTTGAAATCACTGGTGTTTCTGACGTCACAAACGACCTTGTAACCAATCAGATTTTCTAGGCCGATTCCGATTTGTCATTGAGTTTGACCTGCCGATACCGATTTTAGCCGATTCCGATTTAATTTTTTCTAACCACTATAGCACACACAAATATTTATTTTCTTTATATTTTTTTTATTATAAAACACCATATACTTTTACCCAAACAGAATAATAAAAACAAGTTTAAATGGGTAAATTTGCGATAAATATTGAGTCTTTATTTTCTTTTCTGACTTAGCCTACTCCAGTTCTTGTTCAAACACACTAGACATGCAATGTGCATTTTAGGCACTTTTTGTGTGAAATCATATTTATTTTGTCGATCAAAAATGTGCTTTCACTTTAATTGAGCGTGAGCAGCGCCGAAAGCCCCGCTTCACTGCTGCTCACGCGACGCTCCTGCTCGCGGTGTGAACGCACTCATTGATTAACATGCACGCCGGAAAAAATACACGCTGCTCACGCGCCGCTCGCGTTCTGAAACGGACGTAATTCACGAGGTTTCCTACATGTGTGGTCCGTGTGCACGTGTGATGCTGATGTTGCGCGATGTTAATCATGCGGCGCCCGAGTGCATTTGACCGGCATAAAATCGGCATATGTCAGACTGACCGGCCGGTCGCCTAATCTCTAATAGATTAGCATTAAAAGTATAATGTTCAGATAGGGTTTGCGACAAATTATTATAATGCTATTTCATAACAATTCTCATAATAATATATATATATATATATTTATTTTTTCAACTTGCTGCGGCTCCCACTTTGAAAACCCTTGACTACAGGACTGTAAGTGTTCTGTCCATCATTAGAACGGCCGAATCTGAGGCAGTAAGTGCATCTCAGTACCTTTTCATCAACTTACAGATTATAGTTTACTGTGGCTATGTGGGCGCTTAGTATTTTTCTGTCATTTGGTCAATATCTCATGTTACTAAAGACAAAGTGCTGCACATAGGATATTTCAGACAGTATTGACTGTGATTTGATAACCAATGCTAAGATTATCTTCTCCGCTCCTCAAATACATTAAACATTAGCCTTTATATATAGTAAAGAAAGCGCTGTACTTACTCAAACTATCAGTTCTTTATTTACACTTACATTGTAAACGGTACAAAATTTGTGCTGCATTTCATTCACGATAGAGGTGGGCGGAGTTATGAGGTTTGACTGACAGTTTGAGGGTCCAATGGAGAGACGAGGTTTAGTCACAAGCCCTTTTTTCATTGGTTAAAGATTTACAAAACCCACAGACACGTGTAAAGTGTGACCAATGGTAATGATTTATGAAAAACAAATACAAATAATAAGATTTCAGCCCATTTCATGTACAGTACTAAACTATGAATATTAAAATAAACTTCAAGTTATACATTGAATTAAGCGTGACATTTTGAAGTAGAAAGTTGTTACTTACTGATAACCTGGACAGATCATTAAAGATATTCTTCCAAAATTACTTTTTGCTTTCCAAAGTAGAAATAAAGTTGTTAGTTATTTTAAGAGACTAAATCAGGGCAGTTGTGAGTTCATGTTTTCTTTCCTCGGTGTTGGGCAAACAACGACATGAAAATGCACATTCCGAACTTAAATGGTTGTAATTCAAGAATGCTTTGGAATATAGATGTAAGGTTGGTCTTGTTTTAAAGAAGACATTTGGCAGATTTTTGTAGAAATTAAATTAAAAGAAAGTTAAACAGAAAAAAAGTTCTAGAAGTTTGAGTTTATGAAAATGTACAATGTTAAAAATTTAATTATTCATATTTTATATAACATATATATTTTCAAAACCTGGTGGACTCTAAAAATGCAAAAAAATCAAAGCCAAAATCCTGAACAAGTTGTTTAAAATTTTAGGTTGATATCTAAAAAAAATAAGCTTTCAGTGAGATTTAGTTTGGGCACAGTACCAAACTTTTCCACTAGTTGACATTACTGCCCATATAAGGGCGCCTCCATTTCCATATGTTGTTTGAGTGATCTGAACCATTATTTTTACAATTTTCATACAATTTATGAAGTAGACTTCCTAGTCAGAAGTATAGGATGGTTTGGCAGATTTTGAAATGAATTCAACCTCTAAGAAACACAAAAAGATCACGTATGTGCATTGTAGCTCGCTGCCACATCACAAATGGTGATTCTATTCGTTTTTTCTTTATATTTAAAACATTTTCAGAATGTTTTTTTCTAAAAGAATTGAATGGATCTTGTGAACTCTTGGCATGAAAACAAACTGAGGTTTCTACCATTCTTTCATGATTTTTCATGTTCATCACTATTTCAAAATAAAGGTCTGAACACGCCTCAGGAGTATGAAAATATTTTTATACATTCTGTTATCTAAGGAAAAGGGCACAATTCCTAAACTCCATGTTGTACTTCCTTTTGTTGTAATATTTGACAACATTTTTTTTTTAAAATCTCTACTATGATGCAGTGTCCTTAATCTAAACTTATCTTATTGCTTATTACCCTGAGCATGTACCAGTTGTCATTCTATCTACAGGCTTTACCTTCGAATAATATATAACCAAATTGTCCCTTTTCCAGTGACCTGACACTCTATACAGTCATTTGCTGTAATGACTCCTTGCACACAGTGTGTGTGTCGTGCTGGAGTTCATTATTCTGCTGTGTAAGTGTGAGGGAGGATACGCTGCTAATGAGCAGTCTCTGTGTTAATTAGGCAAAGAAGAACAATTGTGACTGAATGAGGTGATTTCTGAGTGAACACGCCGACTGATATTATTAATATGAATATAACATGTGATGTCTCGTGGCAGACCAAAAAAAAAAAGCAGGAGTTCACTTGGAGTTTACAAAGTGTGTGAATTCAATTTATAAAGCAGATGCTAATGTGATGTTTTACATTTATACTATCCCGATTTCTACTCATGCTGTTTTTCACTATTGAGCTGGGATCTTTTTATGTTTCAGGATTATGCATGCAAATGTTTTAAAGTGTTTCTGGAGCAAAAAAACGGCATTAGAGATTCATTTCAACTGTCTGTTTTAATAAATCTATGTAAAACTGATCTATCAATTTATTTTGTCACTCAAAAACATTCTTAACATAAAATCCTTGTTAATTTTTTTTCTCTAGATTTCACTTTTTGCAATAAATGTTTAAATCTGATTGGCTGGAAGTGTTAACAAGAGGTTCACCTGATTGAAGATTAAAGAAAACCTTTTGAATTCATTTTAGATATCAATATCTCAACAGTCTATTGTTAGTTATTCAGTGCGTGCATATATATATATATATATATATATATATATATATATATATATATATATATATATATATATATATATATATAATGTATGTATATTTTCTTCTGTATAATCGCTTGGGGTATAACTAAATTTCACTTTTATTATTCACATGCATGTCAGGATTTTCTGACCAGATGATCTGGATTAGATTAAATTCTTGTCCTGTTTTGATGCTGATATTTATTTTTAAATGTCTTGCTCTTCATAGATCATGTTGCAAAACTGTGACAAATCGCATTTCAGTAACCCGAGCAAATGTGTGTTTCAGAGACGCTCTGGGCCCGAGAACCTGTGAATGAGGACACCACTGAATGAAACCAACTCCAGTTTCGGGTATGAAAACACACTATCTAAATAATTAGTTGTGTTTGTGCATCCTTGTCTTGCGTAGCTGACAATCGGCCTCCAGAAATAGCTCTAATTGGAAGATGACACGTCTCTACAGAGCTCTCTTTGATACACAGTTGTCTCATGATGTTCTCTTACAGTCGTCTTCAGTTCAGGCATGATGAAAGAGATTTACTGAGATTTGGCTGGTTCAGGAAGGAATTTTTTTTTTTTTTTCATCAACAAAATTAGTTTTTTCTTTTCCCATGAACTCTGTCTGTCTTTCACGCCTTGCTGTCTATTACTCTACCTAAAGACCCCGATATACTCACGGCCAAGTTATTTTTCAGTCTTCCCTTAGAGGTAAAAAGAAGTTTGAAATATGTGACCAGCGATATACTGTTAGCTGACAGCAGCGTTTAGTTGAATATGTAAATATGTGCTGCACGCTTTCCTCCTAATAACAAAATAAACACAAAAATGACAGCGTTGAGAAAACGGCACTTAAAGTCCCTGTAAAGTCAAAATTAAGTAAGTATATGTTCTGAGTTTGTCACACCACAGAAAAATGTGTTAGCCACCCAGCCAAATTTCAATGATAAAAAAAGCTGCCAAGTAAATAAAATAAGCTATGAAAATCTTTAAAAAATGATCTCCCAATGCTGGGGGGCGTGTCCGCTGGCTGCGCTGAAACCACGCCCATTCGCGGGATGGGAGGATGAAGGCCGAAGCGGGAGATAGACGGTTCGGCCCCATTCACCAGTAACAGCGGATTATCAGTGAATCCCAGTTGTCTCCAACAAAAGTTTATAAAACTATCCTGTGTAAAATGATCACTACAGAGACGGGTTTTGGTGGTGATCCTCAGCTCTCCATCAAGGTGGCTCTTCACAGAATTAATCCACCTCTTCTTGATATGGTTGTTTTGTTTTTCAAATTTAAATTTAAGTAAGGACACTGATCTGTTTTGTAAGTGATCGCATCCAGGTAATACGCATTTCCACGACGAAAGCATAGCTAGCAAACTGTAGGCTGTAGTAACTAATAGTACTGACAGTAACTCGCGGAGCCAGGAGCTCAGTGGCTCCAGTGCGTCATCGACAGTAGGGGCGGAGCCAGGAGCTCAGTGGCTCCAGTGCGTCATCAAGTAGGGGCGGAGCCAGGAGCTTAGTGGCTCCAGTGCATCATCGACAGTAGGGGCGGAGCCAGGAGCTCAGTGGCTCCACTGCGTCATCAAGTAGGGGCGGGGCCGGGAGCTCAGTGGCTCCAGTGCGTCATCGACAGTAGAGGCGGGGCCAGGAGCTCAGTGGCTCCAGTCCATCATCGACAGTAGGGGCGGAGCCAGGAGCTTAGTGGCTCCAGTGCATCATCGACAGTAGGGGCGGAGCCAGGAGCTTAGTGGCTCCAGTGCATCATCGACAGTAGGGGCGGGGCCGGGAGCTCAGTGGCTCCAGTGCGTCATCGACAGTAGAGGCGGGGCCAGGAGCTCAGTGGCTCCAGTGCATCATCAAGTAGGGGCGGGGCCAAGAGCTCAGTGGCTCCAGTGTGTCATTGACAGTAGAGGCGGGGCCAGGAGCTCAGTGGCTCCAGTGCGTCATCAAGTAGGGGCGGGGCCAGGAGCTCAGTGGCTCCAGTGCATCATCAAGTAGGGGCGGGGCCAGGAGCTCAGTGGCTCCAGTGCGTCATCAAGTAGGGGCGGGGCCAGGAGCTCAGTGGCTCCAGTAGAACAGAAGAAATTAGAAGATTTCCATGTCAAAGGCGGCGGAGCCTCAGAGCCACACCCACCTATTACGCATTCGCCACGGACCAATGGTAGTTTGAAGGGGTTTAACCAGCCAGTGAACTTTTCTGGAAAAGCCGTTATAAACTTCAGAAACAAACATGTTTTGGCCTGATTTTGTTGGAAATGACACACCAGTTCATTCTTCGATTTCGCTTAAAGTATATCGGGGCCTTAACGGTTTAAGGTCATAGTCAAAATTGCCCCTTTTTCATTTTTACAATACACATTCCTGGTCTTATTGCGTAGCTTGGTTCTGAAATACTTGGTTCTGATTAGTCAGTAGTGGCGTTGAGCTGTCGAATATTTTACCACTAAACTGTAATTTAAAGTACAGGTGCTACTTTCCACACACACACACACACACGCACACACACACACACACGCACGCACGCACGCACACACGCACTAGCTGGATAATAATATTCATAATATTAAAATATAAATTCATATTATTCTTCAATATTGATTTTAATCACTATTACCGGTAGTTTATCACATCATTTTTAATTGTTAATGTATAACATTATATACATTCATATTGTACTATTGTTGCAGTGTTCATCTTGTTGCTATGGAAATGGGTTGTGAACAGTATTTCATGTTTCATGATTTTAAACCTGGCAAGGTACAAAAACTAAACCAAGACCAAGTCCCAACACAACTCATGGCTCACAGGATGACACGCTCTGCTTGTCCTCTCTACAAGCTGAGTTTATTTAACCAGGCTGTTCTACTAGGTCTGTATGCAAGTCATCAGGGAACTGAGAATGATCTCTGTCTGAATCAACAGTAAGAGGAAGTGTGTATTATCCAGAAATGGGCGTCACTTTGGCTCGGTGGCCACTTCACAAAACAATGCAGACGGCAGAATGTCCTGTTGTCTGACTATCCAAACTTATGCAATCCAGACCCTTCACGCTTTGTGGAAAATATTAAACTCTATTGTTATTGTCATTAAATTAATGAAGCTTGTTTCCACCGCAGACTAAAACATTTTAAAAGATAATTGCGACTTTTTATCTCACAATTTTTCTCAGAATTGCATGATATAAACTTTTTTTGCTGATTTATTCTGACAGAATTGCAAAATATAAACTCACAATTGCAAGTTATAAAGTCAGAATTGCGAGATATTAACTCGAAATTGCGAGAAAAAAAGTCAGAATTGAGTTTAATAAAGTCAGAATTGCAAGAAAAAGTCAGAAAAGTGTGAAATGTCAATACAAAATGTCAAACATATCTTTTCAAATTTTTGGTATCCAGTAAAAATCTGGCAAAATTGCAACAGTTGTCTAAAGTTATTAATTAATACTACTTTTTTTATTGAATATGGGTTAAAACTACACAGAACAGCTGCTCACACTCTGAAAAGTATCATAAATATTTGACTGTAACATAGTTACAATATGAATCTCTGAAAGTCACACGACATGTTAAAATTTAGCAATGTCTAGACCCATCTCTTCTCTGCTTTTAACTGTTCTCAGCTACATGTGGTTTATCTAGTGCTTTGTTTTGTTTTATGGTGTGTGTTTGTGTCTATGTTTTGTAAGGTTGGGTCTGTAAAGCACTTTGGTCAACTTGTGTTGTTTTTAAATGTGCTTTAGAAATAAAATGATTGATTGATTAAATGTGGAGCTGCCTATATATAAAATAATCACTGTATAGTATGTGAGGATTATTCTGGTGGTATTTAATTTGGCAACATTAAATATTGCATGCATATTCAATGCGTAGCAAACACGGAAAAAAATGTGTGATCTCTTGTCTAACAATTTTATATAAAAATGTTAGTATCTTTAGAAAACAATGGCCAAAAATAATAAATGCATCAATACATAAAGATTGATATTCATTATAGTACCCAGTTCTAGTACTAATGTTATACTTCAACATTCACAATTATTGTGAATGTTCAACATTATCAAAATTCACAATTGTAGCACATCTGACTTGGAGACCTGATTTATCTGTGTTGCAGAGGAAGGTTTAATTAAAGCAGCTTAATTAAGTGTACAATCTGCCTGCACAATGTCAGATTCCTCTGAAAGGAAGCTATGCAGCATCTGTGTGGGCATGTGATGGTGTGAAGGTCAGTATGTGCTGTAATTCCATCCCTTCTGTTCACATAAAGCTGTAACCCTCAGCCACAGTCATTAGTTCTGGCATGACAAATAGAAGGCTCAGCTGTGAGGCTTTTTAAGGTGTGCAATGTTTAAAACGGTCTGAAAGCAGCTTTAATTAGCTTCGGAAAGAGTAGAAATCACCCTTAGACAGCAACAGACACCTTCTACTGCACAATTAAATGGTGCGAGAAGTTGAAAATGTGCATGTTGGTTAAAATGAGGCACATCGCCAGACATAGTTCGGGCACGGTTTTCCCGTTGAGCAGCAGTTGTGTACCTGGCAGTATCACAGGCGATGGTTTGAATCTTTGGAAATATGAATGCCTGTTACCAACAGCTGTCTCATGACAAGAAATGTGGTTTTAAATCTCAAGAAGCAATTGAGGAGTGTTGTCCTCTCCTGACTCAGCTTTTTTCCCCTCAGAAATTTCACACTAGATCTTTGAGGCTTTTTTTTTGTTTGTTTGTTTTAGCCCTTGCGTGACTAGCAACAAAAGCTTCAGGCCTTTTGCCCTAAACGTTTGTACAAATTTTGAAGGTACAAGGAAACCTTTAATCTGGATTTAGCGGTTTTAAAAAGGACAAGTTGCCACAATCTCCTAAAACAAAGTTGTATTCGGTCTTGGAATTAGAGCTTTGCGATATGTCCAAAAACATTATCACAATATTTGTTTCCATATCATATGACATTCCACATATTTGTTAGACCTTGAGAATGAATGTAAACATGTAAACTCCACAGAGTAGATACCTTTTAATTTAGGGCCCCATGAAATCCATTTTATTTTCCCATAAATTGTTTTTCTATTGAATTTTTAGGGGATTCTGTGTTTTGATTTAATACAAATTTATATAAACTTTAACAATTATCGCCCAGCCCTATTAGAAAGCCCTATTCTTTCTCTTTGAATTGTTGATTAGTCTGTGAAAAAGTTGTTTTTAATGGCAGAATATTAAGATAGATAAGTTTGGCAGACAGGTAGATTTGATATAACTTAGGTTTCTTGTAGGCAGAATTTTAACTTAGTCCCCCTGTAGTCAATAATTGTATCCCTTAAAACTTATCTTTGATCACCAAAATGACATATTTAAAAGTTTTTTTCCTGTGAAAAAAATTCTTCACGCCTTAAAATAGTCTCTACACCCTTGCTTCATTTATACGTGGATCTATGAATATGCTAATTAGCCCCGCCTCCACTCAATCACACCAGCTCAGAGACCCACTCGGCCAACTTACGGAGTACACAATGGTATCGCTCTTTACAACGCCAGACACAACGGTAATTAATATGATTAGCTGTTTGCTTGACTGTTATAAAACCGCTAATAATGTGTTGCTAATGTTACACAAACTATGTTCCCGTTTGCCATCTCGGAGTCAGACAGCTGCCTTCTAAAAACCAGCATGCTTACAAACGCTTTGAACAACTCCGAACGTCAGTGGAGAAAGGCTTAGAGTTCATCAGAACATCATAATCATCATACACCCGCTATATTGCTAAATCTATGATTTTTCATATCAACAGAAAAATATACCGGGACAACCTGGCATACTCGAGACTCCCCTGCTAGTTCGCTGTTAATGATATGCTAAAGCTCGCCGGCACATTGACCTCCTGCAGAGCTGTCAAAAGTACTGACTTCGGTACCAAGTCGGTACTAAAATTTTAAACGCGTGACGATACCAGCATTTTGAGCGATGTTGAACAGATTCTTAAACACTTCTTAATTGACCCTTTGCAGGGAGCTTGATTGACAGGTGACCTGACCAATGACACTTCACCACCCGCCATTTTGTCCGACAAAGCAGTCAGGAGAGTTAGTAGATTAACATGGGAGGATTTGAACTTGAGAAGCGGAGTGTACTGACATCTTTCCACGGTTAAAACAACATTCCTCCTGATGTTCATTCATGTTTATTTGATGCTATAAATGAACTAGAAGGAAGAGATAATCGGTTCTTGAGCAGCTTTAACTGATGCTCTACAGCGATCTGTCAGACACATTAAAGAGCCACAAAACCGTATTTATTGTTTAAATTTCTTTTTAAAAATGACCAAATTTGAAAGGTGAGACTGTTTTATATGTTTAATATTAAAAGTAACCGAAAAGTAACCTGGTCTGTCCTGCCTGTCAGTGTGTTGTCAGTGTCCTCTCTGCTCCGCGATGTTTTTCACTGCGTGAGAACATGGTGTGGCGTGAGAGCGGCGTAGCTTGTCAGTTATAGCGACAGTAACTAAGGGGGGCGGGTCTTTGTGAAAGGTCAATTGGCCATTGCGGTGGCCATGTCTGTGAATGGCTGCAATGACATCTTTGGCGCTTTTCATCGAGCGCTTACACAGATTCACACCGGAGAGTTTGGAAGCGGTGTCTATCAGCAGATCCATCTATCAACAGAGATATTAGGGATCCGCTAATCGACAACACATATAAACAACATTAAAAACTTGATATTTACCACAGGGGGACTTTAATACCAATCGTTTGACTGACTGAGTGAGAAGATGCCTGTTCTGATAAGAAGATAAGATCTTGTTGAACTTTGTGTTTTTTATCTTTGTGTTTATGAACTTTGTGAACTTTATCAGTTCAGATGGGATTGCTGATTAAAGTCAACTGTCTTTTGAGTCTGCTTTTACAAACGCATTTAGTTCTGCTTGCTGTGTTTTATTTGTGTAGGCCTGGTGTGTTTTTGCATTGTGGGTAGAGGATGACGTCAAGAGGGAAAATCAGCCTGCCAATAAGTGGCACATTTTGGAAGTGACCCCCTCACGTGCGCGACTGTGCGTGTGCGTATATAAGTGTGTCCCAGCCTGTGCCCAGCAGCACATTAGCAGCATGCGCAGGGAACGCCATTGATTTCTTAGTGGCACCACACTGTGACACACCAGCCAATTCTCTCTTCATTTTTCCCATTTTACCAGTAAGGAACTTTTAAAATAGCCACACCAATAAAGAAAGCCCCCCTGCAGGGGAAGGTGTGACCCAGGAAGAAGTGGAGAGAATCTGAGTGCTAACCATGGCCTGCTATTATGTGTTATGCGCTCGTGTAGCGTTCTGACCGCAGGGAGCCAATGCAGGTTGCAGTGATGAAGCAAAAGGAAGTGATCTAAAACTTTACTTTCTTTAAGCGGCTCGAACTTACTCGCCCACAAAGTTGTTCTGTGTATAGTGCCTCAAGCAACCACATGTCAAGATTATATCGAATGGTCAAATATGTGAAAATTGGACCTACAGGGTAAGGATTTTTATTAACCTAGTTTCTGCAAGTGCTTAAGTAAGCCAGCTTTATTTATATAGCACCTATCACAGATAAAATCACAAAGTGCTATACATGTAGAAAGTTAACAATTATAACAGTTATGAAACATTATTTAATACATAATAGCTCAGTCGACTGAAAGCTTGTCTGAGTAAAAGTGTCTTCAGCTGTTTTTTTTTAAAGAATCAACAGAAACTTGTTAAACAGAAGCTTGTTTGGCAGCAGATGTTTTTGGCAGCTCTGCATTAGCAGGATCACAGTGGGTTCATCTTACAATCTAATGGTGTTGCTGGATAACTTTAGCACTGTTTGCACAGGATTAGATTTCTTAACAACATTTACAAATATTAACATAGGATGACTGAGTTTGAACATGTATTGATTTGTACAGGATTGAGATCTCTAGTTTTTAATATAGTGGCTGAACTGAGCAGTTTGTGATCCGCACCTTTGTTAATTTCATATTCTTTTTATATCAGATACTAGCAGTACCTCAGGCAGGAGCTATTATCAACTATTATTAATGAAAGCTGTTAAATATAAACTGTTGTTTTACACAGAAATTTGGCAATACGTTTAAATCCACAATGAAGATTTGCCAGACAGTGCAATAAGAAATATGGCTTTAGTTATGGTATTCTACCAAAGTAAATAAATTAGTTACAATTTTATGGAAATTAGACATTTCTAGCAGCATGTGAACAACCAAAAACAGTTGATAAATTATTTCAATATCTTGTGTTAAAAAATCGGATGGGATTCCAATTGCAAAGTTCGTCTATGTATTACAAATTTGCCTAACTCCCTTAGGGAAAACTAGTACTGTTTGAACTGATTTTGAGTATTTTAAATTGAAACTGATTTTGAATGACAGTGAATATACCGTGGGTCAGCCCTACGTGCCTCTGTGAGTGATTGGATCCCAACCGCACACCCACTTTTCCAATTCTATACATAGCTTCCTGTGATCAATAAGAGTCATGCAGGCATTGGTTTAACAGTTTGTCTATTGGAAACACACTCCAACAAGTAATCAATCACTCGCTTTAAAACAAGTCCACGTTTTCCCCTCCCACCCTCATGCCTCTATAGTTTCTATAACACCCTGTATCCAGCATCTCTTTTTCTCTTTCCTCTCCCATTCTCATCTTTCCTCAATTTACTACACAGATTATGATAAACACCTTAATTCACAGTAGAAGTATAGATCGATGTTTGGTGGATGTTTGAGGCTTTTTTGCCCCTCAATTTCCCTGTATCAACTCGTGCTGTCTGTTACATCCATAGCTGTTTTTTATTGGTTGTTGTGTTTTTAACTGCCCAGTGGTGCTGATCAAAGCCTATTGATTCAAACTGCTTTTTTGACGTTGCCGCTTAGAGAGGAAGAGGCAGGGTGGCACATTAGAGAGAGAGAGAGGGGATAGGGACCAGTCTTTTTTGCACAGGACAGGGTTGAAGGCTACTGCTACTTTGGATTCTCACGCTTCTCTCTCGGCAGGACTAACAGACAGTGTATGGAAGCACACTGATCTACCAGAATGACGAGTGCTGCTCCCGCCCGGAAACCGTACCGAAAGGCACCTCCGCAGCACCGCGAGACTCGCCACACTGTTCCAGTATTTCGAGAGGATGTTAGTGGGAGTGCCTTGCCATCCGCCAACCCTGGTTCGTCATCCCAGCCTGACCCCTGCCAGGTAATTCTCCCCCGAAATCATGCACCTATTTTGCAGCGTACACAATTTACAGGCCCTTACCCACAATGCCCTGAAAGACCCGTATGGTCGCAAGCATCTGACAGCGAGCTGGATGTCTCGAGCCTGTCTAGTTTGGAGCTTAGTGTCCTCCCTCCACCACGAATCTTCAGCCACGGTTCTCTCGGCATGAGGCTTCCTCCCAAGCATCTCCGGCAACAAAGAATGAACCGCTTTATCAGTCGTAGCGATGACCTACTGGCACTCTCTGATGACGACGATCTCTCCTCCTCGGAAGACTCCCAGCATTACATTCGAGGCAGTTCCCCGTCACACTCCAGCAGGAGTGCCGATCGCTCTTTGGTCTTCAATGAGAAAGCGGAGATATTTGTACCTAGGGAAGAACGGTGTCCACCACATGTAGCATTTGTGATGGATGCCCATCCACCCAAGGGCATCCTCAAGCACTCTCATCAGTTGGGAGTGTACTCTTCCGATAGTCTGCGCAAGTCTAAGTCGGCAGAGATGCTAGGCCAGACGCAAAGTCGTGAACGTAGCCGGAAACCCAAAAGCATGTCCTTGGACAGGGAAAAGGGCGTACGAGTCTCTCCCACTGGACGTGCTACTTCCACATCGTCTACATCTCCCAGCTCTATGCCACCGGATTGGAAGATGCAGCTTTTTGAGGAAAAGGTAAAATTTTCTCAATTTCTGGATGAAATCACCTACCGGGTGATGACCCCTGCCAATCTAAAGTTGCTGCGTGGGAACCTTCCCGATTCAACAATGTCTTTACAAGGGAACCAAACCAAAAACCTTCCTGATTCAACAATGTCTTTAAAAGAGAACCAAACCAAACACCTTCGCGATTCAACAATGTCTTTAAAAGAGAACCAAACCAAACACTTTCCTGATTCAACAATGTCTTTAAAAGAGAACCAAACCAAACGCCACATCAATCCCCAACAGTACGAATTCAAGGACCATCATGACACAAAGCAAGAGCGGTGCAGACCGTGGGGTGAATGGGCCTCCCGGCATAGCAGAGCGGGCAAGAAATTAAGTGAGGCAAGACCCAAGACATGGCACATGGCAGCGGACAGTCCAGAAAGAGTGTCAGGAAAGCAACATGCAGATCCCCATCGGGAAGGGGCCCGTCCTAAAGCCGAAGGCCCAATTTACAGTCGGGTGGGGGGCAGCAATGATTCTGAAGGGGATGACAGGGCTCCACGGGGGGTTCAACACCAGACTCAACTCCACCAGTTGCCCCATGTAGAGAGCAAAGCCCTGCAAAAGGACAATATGGATAAATCAGGGCTGCTAAAGTGTGAGATTCCCACCATTATTGTGGAGAGTGAGAAAACACCTTTATCACAAGTGACTGCCTTTTCTATATTATCACAGATCAAGGTACGTTATTGTCAACATTTCTTTGACTTTATCCCCACCTAATATACAATATACAATATACAGGTAAAACTCAAAAAATTAGAATATCGTGCAAAAGAATATCGTTCATTTATTTCAGTAATCCAACTTAAAAGGTGAAACTAATAGATTATATAGACTCATTACATGCAAAGTGAGATATTTCAAGCCTTTATTTGTTATAATTTTGATGATTATGTTTTACCGTTTATGAAAACCTTTTCACAATATTATAATTTTGAATTTGGGGTTTTCATAAACTGTAAGCCATAATCATCAAAATTATAACAAATAAAGGCTTGAAATATCTCACTTTGCATGTAATGAGTCAATATAATATATTAATTCCACCTTTTAAGTTGAATTACTGAAATAAATAAACTTTTACACAATATTCAAATTTTTCGAGTTTCACATATGCAATTTATAATATAAAATACATTACACTTGCATTGAAGAACCTATAAATGAGGAGCTCAGATATTGTTTTGTATTCCACAATAGAAAGCCATACAGGTTTGGAACGACTTAAGGGCTAATTAATTAACTTTTTTTTTTTTTTCTTTATTGAATCAATGCCATGGCTAGTATTCTCATCTCACTGTTCTGGAGTTTCCTAAGGATATTTTGCTCTAAATATGAGCGTTTACTAATATCACCATCTGTCACTTCTGCGACAGTGTTTCATGAACTTTTGTTCTGTGCAGATTTATTTGTCAGAGATTTTCATCCATCAACAACAAAATACTTAGTTAGTCTTTAAACAAACAGTGTTGTTTACAAGCTTTCTCTACAAATTGCCATTTTCTGCTCTGTGGGATTTAGTGGACATTTAGCTGGCAGAAAAAAACAGGATGTCAGACCAATTTCATAGCTTCACTAGGCATGTGCATATTGACCTGTTTGGCTGAAGGCACTGAGTATGATGTCAAATTCTTCCCCTGCGTCACTTGCTTTTATTGAAATTATGAGATGAATTATCCAACACAAACACATTCACCTGTAACATTTTATCTATACATGCCACAATGTAGGTCTCATTTAAATTGAATTACTGTATGTTTACTTTAATGAAATTTAGAGGACAAAAGCCTATCCATCAAAACTGTTTCCTATGTGTGCAACTATATGAAACTGATTTATCACTAGTTAAATGTGGAAAAAACATTGTTTAGGAAGCTTTGACATTTAGAAATGATTGTTTTACAGCCACACATAAGATCAGTTCACGTTCAAGCCTTGAGGAAATGTTATGTTTGCCCTCTTGGTATAAAAGATAAATATACAGCAGTGTGGGTATTAAGGATATGTGAAATATTTATTGTAATATACATCTCTCTGATTTCTTCATGTGTAAGAGGATATTCAGTTTCCACATACTAAATGAATGCTCTTTCTTACAGGAGTCCTTATCAGATGCCGACAGGATCAAGTAAGTTTATTTTTTTTGTCCTCATTGTAATGTTTTAATTTTTATTCTTCAGAAATGTTGCTGAAATTGTCATTGTTATAACATTGTCAGTCAGTTGATTGGCAGTGTATAATTCTTCGTCTCAATACTCAAGAGTAGATTTGCATGCGTTCCATTAGCCTTGTATAATTTATTACAATGCACTGAAGTGTTCGTGTTAGGTGGCATTGACCACCTAATATGACCCTGAAGCTGATTATTCATTGGCTCTTGGCGTTGAATGGCATGGTTGGACAAGAGCCAATCATGTGATAAGACGCCTGTATGAGATAACTTGCCGATTAGCCTAAAAACTCCAGAAGGGTTAGCTTGAGTCCCTGGCGTATGGGTGTAACTGTGCGACTGTCAGAATGACAAGCCGTTGGCCGTGATGTCTTGCGATAAGAGAGAGTGCCCACCTTTTAAAGACTTCTACACCTCAGGTGCTCACTGGAGGACTAGGTTGAACCCACTTTGATCAGTGACATCTCGCCTTCTTTCCAGGCTTACTGGGATTCCAAGGCTTTTAGGCTCCTACACCAAAAAGCAGGTGCACATGACTAGTGACGAGGTTCTGCTTTTAACTCAGGGGCTAGCAATACCTCTGTGCACATTTCCCCCCATGTGCTGCATTAGCTTTCATGTTCTCTTACTGGTCTGTGTTCCCTTTGTTGCTGCTTTTCTCCCACTGGAACTAACGCTATAAAGGAAGCACCTTAGATCTCGGATAGCTTAAAAGTTATTCTTATTTTTAAAGCTGTTCAAGTTGCCTCTCCTCAACATCGCCACAAAGGTTGTGCTAATCAGAAAACTCTAGGGATTTGCAAAGCTAATTTAATATTAAAAAGTCAACTAATTGGTTATCTAAACGAAAATGTTATAGAATAGAATCAAGCAGAATGGAAAAGTCGCTAGATGTTTTTAAGGCCATATGCCTAAAAACAAAGCAATATTTGCGGTCACAGTGAAAGTGACACTAAAAGGGATGCATTTAAAGGCACAGCTTTTCAGAAAGGGTTTTACACTGCGAACTGTCTTAACAGCTAACAGTATAAGAAAATTGGGTAACACTTTATTTACATGTACTTACCATAGTAATAACAGTAAATTATGCATAATTACATGCAACTCACTCTCAACCTCAATCCTAATCCTACCCTAACCCTATAGTAAGTTCATGTAGTTGCTTAATATTACTCAATACTTAAATATATTATTACACTGTAACAATGACACCTTTGACATTGACACCCAATGACAAAATTTCTCCATTGTGGCTCATGCTAGATTCCTCGCATCACATGTAGTATTGGCTAACAGACTCGTTGTGTTCCCTTCATCATCTCTCTCGTGGTGCCGAGCGGAAGCATGCAGGACATGGTCAGGCAGGCGCTTGTATTGATTGGCCTAGTTGTCTGTTTAATGGGTGGAGAGAGCTGAACGGTGGATGTAGTCTGAAGATGGGTTTCTCCATCATGTGTTTTCACCTCCCTCAGGGTGGAAATCTCCAGTAAATGTGTGGGCTATAGTTAAATCACAAAAAAAAAAAAGCATTGTGAGTCTATTTACTCTTTAGGGTTCTCCAACCATCTACATGCACTTGACACGCAAGAGATTGCCTTTGGATCTGACCACTCTGAGACCTCGGATTTACAATGAGCTCTTTATACTTTAACTGGGCTCCTCATCACACAAGGGTTGTGTTAAAAATCAAATGCCCACTAAAGCCCAAAGTATACTTCCTTTTTTTACGCATTCACTAAACCAGTGGTATTCAGATAGCGGGCTTAGCTCCATCCGGACAGCGGGACATAATTAGAAAAATAGATACTTTTGCTAAAACGCTGCAGAAAATGTCAATGGAGCAAATACAATTATTTTTATCTGTCATACAGGTTACTTTGTTTGTGACAACTAAGTTAACATGTGGCACCTTTAGACTTTTTTGTTTTTTTCCCCATATTTAGCATGATTAATCAGCATTTCAGCATTTCAATTATTTAGAGATGGCAAGGGAAGACAAATAAATCTGAAATGACTAGTTAACTTTATTTTGTGCTCATGGTAAGTGTTTTGCTTATCAGATTATGTACGTTGTTTGTTTTTAGAAGTTTATTACTTTGAGCAAAGTATAAAAATGGTCCATATTTTTCTTAAGAGGTAAACCTGCACCCCCACACTGTAAAATAAAAGTGTTGGTTTAACTTAAAAAAGCAAGTTACCTTGTTGCCTTAAAATTGAGTTTGTTGTAATTAAAAAATTGAGTTCATACAATGAAGAAGAATGGTTTTATAAACAGAAACTCAAAATAGTATGTTATCTTCACACATTAGTTATCGAAGTTGATTTGACAAAAGATAAAAAGTTGTGGTGATAAATCATGAATTTGATTTTGTATTCTCAGTCCCAAACTCTTCTATGTGCCAGACACGTAGGTGCCAAAATTTAATAAATAAATAAATACATACACAAAAATAGCCTGATAAAACATCTGATCTAACCTTTTATATTCATATCCAGTTGGGAGAAATATTTACTTTTCTAGGTAAATATTGGTAAAAGTTCTTAGACATCACTGCTTTGGCTCTCTGGGCCCACGGTTCTCCTCTTTGATGACTATTTTTGAGTGTTTAGGATTTTTTCTTTTACAAAGTACTTCGGCTGCCCCGATGGAAATGTATAACTGTACCAAAAAAGTATTGTCCGGACCTCCGCTAGGAAGGAAATGCAGAGACCGGACCTCTTGGGACTTTAATTGAATACCCCTGCACTAGGATATGTGTGCAGTGTGTGTGACATAAATGTTATCATCAGTGTATTAGTGTGTACTGTAAACGCGTATACAATGTGCGCTCAATCAGCTGGCACATACAGTTTGAATTTCTTTGTTATATAACCTTTGTGAGTTCTCGTTTAAACAAGTACGAAGTCATTTTATTGGTCATTACTTCTGGAGAGAAATAGTGCAGACACTGGACAAGAATGAAACTTTCTAGTGCACGTGTCGAGCGGCCATGTTTTCAGATTTTTCGGTTTCTGTGGTAGCACCCCCCACCTCCACAATGGCTGCATAGGTGCACTGGAACAATCAAAATTAAACTTTCGCTTACAAAGACGTGAAACTCACCGAGTGGTCAGGGGTGTTCACTGATATGCTCACACAAAAATCGCTCCAAAAGATGCTTTCCAACAGGTGTTTTACCATTCGTTGTAAAACTGTGGACTACTGTATTTTTCCAAACGCCTCACACCCGTACATTCTTCCGTTGAGAGCTTGAATAATAGACACTCCAGCCCAGTTGGTGGCGGCGGAGTAATACCATACCTCACAGCACATCCAATACAAGTCAATGGAGTTGGACAGAAACTACGATAAAACCTGTTGGATTTTTGTGCCTGCACATTGTCTACTTTAAAATAAATTAAAAAACTACACATTGTCCCTTTTAAATAAGCCATTGCATTATTCAGTCAAACCATTTTTTTTATTCATTCTAATGAATTAATTAAACATTTAATTAAATTGAATAGACTGCTACAATATTTTTTCAGAACCTCAAGAAATGTCCATGTTATTTTATTAAGCTATCTGCTCAGAATCATAGTAGAATCTCTGGATTTGCTAAAAAAAAAAAAGAGCATGTGCAGTGCACAAATCATTTCTATTGGTGCACTGATATATATTATATATCATAGAACTATAGATATTATAAATCGAAATGTTATTAATTTATAATACTGATGATTGGAGAGAGATGCTTTGTAAAGGTGATGCTGGTGAGAAATGAAGCTTTGCATATCTCCATTGCGAGATTCACGGGGCCTGCGTTTCTGAAAACTGCCAGAAAACAGCCCTGTCCCAGTCACTCAGTTCCCGTCAGCCTCTGCTGACATTTCCATTCATTTCAGGAGCCTCAGAGCCATTTACAAGAATATTGGTTTCTATGTGAACACACTCCAGTTTCACTTTATTTTCATATTTAAATAATTCAATTTGGCAATTTCACTGAGATGTTTTATGTGGAGAGCCGTCTTCTTTCTGCTGTCATCATCGTCACATAGAGCAAGTGCAGCTGCAGTCATGCAATTAAGTCTGTTTGACAAGGACCAAAACATTGACTAATGTTTTTAACTATTCGACTATCCATAGTTGAAGTTGAAGTTTTAAATTCAAATGCAAAAGTTTGGTCAGTAATATTTTTTAATGCTTTGAAATATTCTCATCAAAGCTGCATTTATTTGATCAAACTTGCAGTAAAAACAGTAATATTGTGAAATATTATTACAATTTAAAACGACTGACTGTTTAATTTAAAAGCTGAATCATTCCTCAGTCTTCAGTGTCACATGGTCCTTCAGAAATCATTCTAATATACTGATTTGCTGCTCAAGAAACAATTCTGATTATTATCAATGTTGAACGTTCAAAATGACAGTGTTCATCTGAAAAGGAAAACTTTTCTAAGAGTTTTGATCAATTTAATGCATCCTTGCTGAATGCAAGTATTAATTTGTAAAGTTTTCCTGTATCTCACACAGTAGAGCGCTGGTGCTTGCAACGCCAACGTCATGGGTTTGATTTCCAGGGAAAGCAAGAACTGATAAGAATGTAAAATGTTTACCTTGTAATGCAATGTAAGTCGCTTTGGATAAAAGTGTCTGCCAAATGCATAAATGTAAAATTAATTTCTTTAAAAAAATGTTAACATTGAAACATTTTACCATGCAGTAAATTAGAATAGATGTATATAAATGTAATACTTTTGTTACCTGACCTTTTACAAACAGCCATTTATTTGTGTGTGTGTGTGTGTGTGTGTATATATTTATATATGTAATATATATATTCATTATATTGAAGTTGGCAATAATAATATGTGTGTGCAATCGTGCATTCTTACTCATTTCTCTCTGGAAGATCTGTTTTGTTTTGTTTTCTGTACTTTTTTCCTGCTAACTACTTGGCTCATGGTTGAGAATCTCTTTGCTAACCTTAAAAGAGATAAAGCCTGTTATGCACATTCAGAAATGTGTGACCGACAGTTGAAGGAACCCTTATCACACTGGAAGCTGTATGTGGCGGTCCTTGTCAATCAAATAAAGTGGAGGATTTTCGAAACAGATGTTAGGGTTTGCACACACAACCCCACAATGGCCGCGCGTCTCGCACGTTTAATTCAGCATCTTTCATGTCATGAATAATGAAAACAATTCAGCAAATCGTAGAAGGCTGGATGGTTTCACGTGTTTTCTTTCAGCAAGTGTTCAGAAGTGCTTTGGGGAAAGTGTGGCACGTCTCTTAAAAGTCCACATGACAATGCGTCTCTTTGCTCTTTTTACGTTTAGCTACTTTGTTCTTTTGCTCCATTTGTGCTCTAACTTGGGCCTGCGCACAGGCGATTTGCTACTAAAAAGAGTTACATTTATAGCTTAAAACCCGTGCCCCCATCTAAGTCTATAGCATGAATCATTGATGCTTTCAGCCGTGTCACGTTGGCAGGGTTGAGTATTGGTCTGGACGTGTGTTTTGAGTGCCGTGCCCTATACTTCCTTCACTCTGAACTGGGAAAGAAACTAGAAAAGAACAGAAAAGGAAAAGGTGTTGCATATTCGTAGGGAATCTCCAGAGTCTGCCAATGAAAGGTTTGACATCTGTGAGCTGTTGTGATGTTACGATGCCTCATCCGTGTGTTGTGTTGCACTCGAGATGCTGTGTGGAGTTCGATTCCCACGAGTGTCTGCTATCACTCCCCATCTGATGACACCGTGATGGAGACTTGCGACACTGGCTCTTTTTTTGCCACCACTTTTTAGTGTTTCTTCTCTTCTCTTGGGAAGCATTTAACCATTTCATCAGCTGCCACTTTTTATTAGGAATGCCTTTCTTTTTTTGGCCGACAATTGAAGACACAACAGTATCTTATAGTAATGCATCAAAAGATGTTTAGAAATATCTAAACGGTCACTAGTACAGGTGAACCTCGAAAAATATTGTGCAAAAGTTCATTTACTTAAGTAATTCAACTTAAAAGTTGAAAATAATTCTAATTTTGAATAATAAAATATATTATATAGACTTGCATTACATGCAAAGTGAGATATTTCAAGCCTTTATTTGTTATATGAAAAACATCAGTTTATGAAAACATCAAATTCAAAATTAGAATATTGTGAAAAGGTTTTCATAAACTGTAAGCCATAATCATCAAAATTATAACAAATAAAGGCTTGAAATATCTCACTTTGAATGTAATGAGTCTATATAATATATTAGTTTCACTTTTTAAGTTGAATTACTGAAATAAATGAACTTTTGCACGATATTCACATTTTTTTAGTTTCACTTGTATGTTTACCTATTGTAGCTTACCTGCATTGTGTGCACAACACATCATTCGATAACCGAGAATTAACCACTTCTTCAGTCAATAATTTTGAATTTTAAATGATTTTTTTATTTTCTGTTGTTGTAATTTTTGTGCACCACTTATATCTTGACGATAATTAGTCAGCACAGATTTTTTTGTTGCATTGTACACATTGACATCATGCAGTTCAGCGTACTGTCCAATTTGCTATGAATCACTCGCTCAGTTCTTTTTAATTACTCTGTAAAATGAGTTTGCGCAAATTACAGTGAAATAAAATAACCATGATAATGAGCATTTCAAATATAAATTAAGCTCTCAAGCTCACGCATAAAGCTTACCGCAGCGACACCAGCAAACAGAACTTTTCTGAAATCAGGAGGCATACCAAATAAATAACCGCCTTATATAAATAAATAATATAAATAACAGCCTTATTCATCTTATCCCTCTGGTGCTCCTTATTGGGAGTCACACTTGTTATCTTCGCAGTCAAAAGTGACCGGACACCTGAAAATGAACCCCACCCCAATAAAATCAATGTAATATATTTTTGTTCAATTATATTTTTTAGTTTGTATTTTGATTAGTATTTATTTAGTATTTCAGATTAATATAGAGACTAGGCCTTTTAAATAATATTTTTTTTTAAGTCAGATTAGCGGCATCTGTTGAGAGAAAATAAAATAAAACATGTAATTTCATGGTGTTATCGCTAAATGTGCGTGTGTGTGTGTGAGAGAGAGTGAGTGAGTGGGCTGGTGTATTTTGCACTATTGATGTTTTAGTGTAACCCCTTCTTTGCTGTCGACTTTTTTACTGCATTTTGGTTGAATTATTGATTTTATTTTACATATTTGTTCTATTACAGTCACACCAATTCATACATTTTTCTGGGATTAACTTCTTGTTGACTTAAGTTTAGAAAGTAATGGTACAAATGCAAATTGTAGAATTTGTGAAAGTTAAATGTGCTCTGATTGGTCGACTGGACCAGTGTCTTGTGATTGGTCAACCCCAAGCATGTATTGGAATGTCACAAGCCCCTTACCATAACCACGAGTTTCAACACGCCACTAACTACCGTAACTCAACCAGGCCCCGCCCCTTTTTTTGCATATGCCTTGGCCAGGATTTATTTAAATGAGTAATATGGTGACGTGTTCATTCTCAGAAGGAAACTCACGACTGCAATGGATGCGTTTCAGGGAGTTCAGAAACAGTCACACTGATATAGAGAATAACTCCCGCTCGAACATTACAGAGCTTTTCATGCTTAAACAGCAACATTACACACTAAAGAAAGTTGAACATGTACAAATAGATAATAGGTCCTCTTCAAATCAGAATAATACTAAATAGTTGTCCACATGACAGCATGTAGTGAATGGGACAGATTTGGTTGTAATAAATTGTGTTTTTTTTAACCTGTAAACAGACCAGAAAGAATCATCTCCGCATTAGGGCTCCAGTCTAGCTGGTCGGATTTGATCACTGGCTCATACTCGGGATTATAGGGATTCGAACAAACCTCTCCCCATAAGTATCGGGAAATCACACAGAATTCAAACTCTTGAGCATCTCGTCTGAACGTGCCAACCAATCGGTCAAATGTCAAACAAAGGACCTTTATGGGAGAAACTGTTCATTATTGTACATTCACTGTACAGGACCACCCATGACTCGGGCTTGTAAAGTGTGTGTGTTTGAGTCTTGCGGTCAGACTGAGGCGAACTGCCCTGATTGGTCGAGCTTGTCTAAACTCCTATCCTTCACCAGTTTAATAATGACTATTAGTTATCTCAGGCTTTAGCTGGTCCTGATAAGATTCTTCATTTAGTTTTAAGCATTTGATAGAATTGCTATGAGAACAGGTTTAATTGTAAGAGTTGATGCTGTGATGATCTCTGTGGCTTATTGACACTCTGTTTCCATAAAATGTCTGCCAATTAATTTGATAGAAGATGCTGTCAGATTACTAATAATCTACAGCTTGCATGAATAGAGATAAATTAAATTATATCATGATTTTTTTTTTTCATTATTTATCTTATAAATGTCTTAATAGGTTCTTTATACATGATATCTTGATATAGAGGCAGGCAATAGTTCACTGATATGGATCGATGGATATTGTGACGTTTTTGTTACCGGAAGAAAACTCCAGACCACAGATACAAAGAATAACTTTGTGCTTTGTAACATTGCAGACCCTATTCATGCTCAAACCGCAACATTACACACTAAAGAAAGATGAACATGTAAAAAAGCATTTTTAACAATTAATATAGGACGGTGAAAAAACATACACCGTATTCCCCTATACACATACATAACAATAAACACAAAATGAGAAGTAACACATGATGTTTGTGTGGGGATGAGACGGCAGAAGTGTGACTGCTGGTACACAACAGATGTGTTCTGCTTCACCGCAGCTACACACACACACACACGCACTGCTCCTAATCCCACATTCACACACACACACCTGCATGACTAAACCTTAACTCGCTCTCAGTAGGCTCAACATTTAGCCTAATGCTGCACCACAGAGAGCCTTTTAATCATCCGGCTCAGGGTTGTTCAGTGTTTTGCACACACTCTTTGCATTAGGTTTGGGAAACATGATTCAGTCAGCTTCGTCTAGCCACATTTCAACACCTTCAGATTGCTTAAGTGTTGTGGGTGTGTTTTTCTGTGGAGTAATTGGCAGGTGTCAGGAGTCTTGGCTGAGGCATCATCGTGTGTTTGACACCTGCTCGCTGTACATTGGATGTAGGATGTGAAAGCTCGTATAGCTGAGATCCTCTAGTCCTGTGACCGAGTCTGTGGGCATCTACTTAGTTTTGCACTTTTTCTTTCTAAGGCCCCGTTTACAGCTGGTATGAAGATGTGTTTTGGTCGATCGGATCACGAGGAGACGAGGGAGACACATTCCCGTTTACACCTGCTGTTTTAATCCGACTCTTTTGTCCACTTTCAACCACTTCTCTCCTGATTTATTCGAGGGGAGGGACTATAGGCGTGTAAATCTATAGGCTTTTTCAAATCTTTTGATCTAATGGATGAAATAAGCTTGCGCAATTTACATATGAATTCAAAAGGAAACAATGGAAAAACATACAAGCATCAGCTTTAGTTTCGGCTCTGACAGCCGAAGACCAGCCGAGCGCTGTGAGTGTGTGTTAGAAATTAGGAATGGTGAGAGGACATTGTGCCTGGTAAAACATTTTTTGTCTTCAAACCAAATTGGGTCTCCGGACGATAGTTTAAATCCCGTCTGGCTAGCGTACTTCCCATAATGTTTACGCAGAGAAGACGGTCTTTTGTGGCTGTTTGATCACATGAGCGTTTACACTACGAAAGCAATCCGGTCGAATGTGTTTTCTACCTCTGGAAGTGGTTAAAAGTGGACAAGCTCAAAACGTTTTAGACCCGTTTACATCTGTATTTAGCGTCGTCCACTTGTGATCCGATCGACTAAATTGCGTCTTAAAACCAGGTGTAAACAGGGCCTTAGTCAACAAAGCTTTATTGGCATGACTGTAAAGAATGAACAAGAATAATAGAGTATTCAAGTACTTAATATACACAGTCCACACCTGCCATTGGTCAGAGAATTTAGAACATTTATCAGGCATAAATATGATTTACAGGCAATGAAACAGTTTTTTGTATTATTTTTGTTAAAATTACATATTTAAAATATACTTAAGATATATAAACACCTTTATATATATACATACTACATGTATATGGAATATTCCTTATATTAAGCCATCAAAAAAAAAAAATATATATATATATAATACATGTATAATATATGACTACATGTATAAGGAATATTCCATGTACATGTAGTCACATGCGTGTAAAATAATATAAACAAGATGCATCATAAAATCAGATAAAAACATAAAAGGGTTTTAAAGTATCGACATATATTAAAATAACAACAACCATGATAGAATAGATTATAAAATCAGGCATCATATCAACCTCAATTTTGCTAACATTTTTATATCCGTACATCCCTAATAAGTACACTAACATTTAAAATTTCGGGTAAGTAGTATTTATTTAACTTTTTTAAAGAAATTTACTTTTTTCAGCAAGGAAACATTAAACTCATCAAAAGCAACTATACATTGTAACATTGTTAATAGAAGAAAAATCTATTTCAAATAAATGCAGCTCTTTTGAACTTTCTATTCATCTAAGAAAATCCAGAATTTCCACAAAGATATTAAGCAACATTTCAACACTGATGATATGAAATTGAGCATCAAATCAGCATATTGGAATGATTTTTGAAGGATCATATGACACTGAAGACTGGAGAAATTCAACTTTTTACAATTTAAAATACTGTTTATATAAAAATAAATTTGTGTGTATAGAATGCCTGATTTGATCATCTATTCTATTATGGTTGTTATTATTTCAATATATGTCGATACTTTAAAACCCTTTTATGTTATTATCTGATTTTATGATGTATCTTGATTATATTATTTAACACTGTGTGACTGTGTGTGTATATACATACACACATATACACACACATTACATCTCACCCCAAACTTTTCAACGGTAGTGTATATCAATTAAAGAATATTTAAAGTTAACAATATTTTAAGATTGTAAAATCGACAGTAATGGTGTATATAGTCTGGACTGTAGGCTCAAAAGTGAAGTCATATAAGTAGGGCTGGAAATTACAGCTGCTATTTTGAACCAATACGGAAAAAAACAGCTAAACAATGACAAGCATTGTTTAATTATTTATCTGTCTCATATAAAATGAATCCGATTCCATTAAAGTTGTTGTTCATGTATAAAATCTCCTTGTCCAACAGAAAATGATTTCTCATTGGAAACCATGATGTAGCTTGAGAGTTCAGATCGCCTGATTGTGTAAAACGTGGACTTCTATGGAAGAGGAAAACTTCAGGGATTATCCTTCAACACTTAAGTGAAATTATTTATTAAACAACACAAGTTAAAAATAAAATGCCACCGTGAACGAGGTTGCGTGGTGCTGAGATCCACAAAGCACCATAAAATTGTTATAAAAAATCACCCATAGGAATCATGCATGATGCGAACGCTTCTGACACATGCTTCACTAGTGCCTTCTGGCATCATTGATGTCAAACCTGGTGAAATGCCCTAACACACATTTATGACTCTAAATATGAACACGAATGAGATGCTCATGGTGTGTGAGAGACAGAGACGGCCTCTCCTTAATGCATATTCAAATGATAGTTGCATCCAAAACATCATTACATGTGAGCTGTAAAATGACAGATATCTGTTAACCCTTAAAGACCTATGCAGCCGCCGGCGGCTAAAAATAACTATTGTTCTTAAATGTTTAATAACTTTTGAACCGCTAATTCAATCTGTATGCTTTAAAAAGTCTCGTAAAGAGGAGATTCGCGGCTTTTATGTGGATTATCGTGTTAATCGCGTTTGGACATTCAGAGGCTCCGTAGGGAATGTGATTGCGTCATCAGGTTTTGATCAGCATTGACTCGTCATAGAAACTCATGCGGTTTGTTACTGTCTATGTTTGTTTCTCTGAGCCAAACAGGAATGATTGTTGATGCTTAGTCCCATCCTCATGCCCAGATTGGTATATATATATATATATATTAGGGCTGTCAAACGATTAAAATATTTAATCAGGGTTCTCAAGTTTTATCAAAAGCTTGGAGTGAGATCACATGCGGTTAGGGGAGGAGCCCTAATGGAGCCCCGCCCCCACCCCTCAATTTTACCCATTGTTCATAATTAACCAGCACAAATAGAAATTTTAACAATTGGTAAATCTGATAAATGACAGAGCAATTAATCACATCAAATATACTCTTTAATGTTATATTCAAAATTACAAATATACAAAGATGACAAAAATATAACAAATTGCTCCAAACTGTTTGGAAAAAAACAAATATTTTTGCATTGTGTGTGTGTGTGTGTGTGTGTGTGTGTGTGTGTGTACGTACAAGAGTACACACTCCAGCTTATTTTGACAGGATATAAAATATTAACCAGAGCACTCTGCTTTAATACATGTAGCCTTGGCTTAATGTAACCAGAAAGACTATTAATACAGTATAATATACAATTTAAAATAAAATGAAGAAATACATTCGCTCCTTCCTTAACATTTCCCTTAGTTTCAGATAACGTAAGGTAGCCAAACTGAGCCAAAGCTTCTGGCCAGGTTGCAAAGTAGTTGTAGAGCTTTTGACTGCAAAAATAATAATGTATATGGGCTATATATTAAATGTTCTAGGCTAAAAATGTTACACAAGCTTTCTTCCAACTTACCTTCTCCATCACGTGTGTTCGTGCGATGTTGTTGGTTACCTAGTAACGAACGTACGGTAGCCGAGAATGTTCCGTCAACTTCCGTGTGTTCGCGACTTCGCGCATCCATGTTGCCTAGTAACGAACGCAATCTGGCCGAAATACGTGCGGGCGGCAGGAAACTTCACTTTGTGTGTCTGCGCCTTGTATACAACGTTATATATAAAGTTTACAGGACAACTTGGTTGGCATTGCTTTTTCAGCGTGAGAAATACACGGTGTGGCGTGTGAGCGTGTGAACTGGTTGAATTGCGTGTGTCTCACGGCCAATGCGTGAGACTTGAGAACCCTGATTTAATCACGATTAATCGTCATAGTTTATTGTCATAGATAACTCGCGATTAATCGCACATTTTTACATTTCTAAATGTCTCTTGATTTCTTTTTGTCCCATTATTTTTTTTTTCTCATTTTAATGCTCTCAACATGGAATAGTGGACCGGCTTGCTTTGTGCAAATGTTTTTTTTATTGAAAACAACATACTGTGTTCAATTTCACACTAACATTCTCCCTTGGAGCAAATAATCTCTCACACAATGTAACGCTGTCAATCAATAAAAGGGTGAAAGAAATACTGACGAGGTGACGTTACTGATATTGACGAGTGGGCGTAGAAACGCATCAGCTGTGTGTGTGCTTGACCATCAAGTGGTATTTAGCCTGGACGTGCTGCGATGATAGCTCAGTTCACAACGGCACAACACACAGATCACTTTGGTCTTGTCAATTGAACCATTTGGCAACTTTTTAAAAGTAAACTTTCCATTCAGAATCTTATTGGCATCCATTTCGGCGTCTCGCGCTCATCATTCATCCACTCAAAACGTAACGTTAAAGCGGGTCGCATACCGGACGAGAAGCGCAGCGCCTCGTATTTAAAATTCTAACACATTATTCTCTATGAGTGCACACACACCGGCGGCCCCATTCAGCGTTTTTATTGTTGGCCATAGACTGAAAGTGCACGTCCGATGTGCGATACGAGTTGTCCTAGACGCGGCTCGGCGCTGCGCTTCTCGTCCACTCTTTGGCCGGTTCGCAAGACCAAACAAGTGTGTGCGGCGCCTGTTGTTTTGTTTCTGGTCTAGCTAGATCCGGTGTGGTGTTGTAGTTTTAATAACGTTACTAGTTGTTGCAAAAGCATGTGAAAAAAAACTACAAAGTTTGCTAGCTGTTAATCTCGCAATAAAATAATAGACGCCGTTAAAATGGGTTTGCGTTAAAGCAGCGCTCAGTAAGATCGGGATTTCTTTGTTGTATCCTCGCGTTTTGCTCGGAGGTTTCTCTCTAGAGCTCCCCCCGCAGCTTCGGAATAGATATTTGACAACAACTGTTAAAAACTCGCTGGCTACTCTCAGACACTAGAGGCTTAGTAGATCAACGACATCAAAGCAGATGGGAAACTCTTTGCAACGTCGTCTTCATTCGGGTTCCAACAGCGTGAGGGAGCGCAATAATGACAGCATTATAGCAGATTTATTTTTGCAGTAAAGCAATTCTTTACCTCGCGAGACTTGGGATCACACGATACTTCCAGACGAAAGTTGCCAACTTTAATCCCAAAGTTGCAAACGCTGTTTTTCCGCTCACGGGCACCAGGGGGGTGCGAAAACACCACCATTCAACCCAAAATAAGTCATATAACCATTCCAGTGACTCCGAAGTTGATCAGTTAAGGTAAAAAAGTTACTTAGTTCACCTTTAACACCGTTAATAACGCGTTTAACGGACAGCCCTAATATATATATGTCACTTTTGCTTCAGTGTTCTATTACAATGTTTTCTATTTATTTTACTTCCTGAACTTTTTTGGACACATCTACATTGTCAGTAAATTGAAAAACACACCAGCTTTTCACTGAAAATCGCCTATAATAATGTAGTAATAAATGGCTATAACTTGCTTAGGGATTGTTACATGTAGTCAAAATTTCATCTGGATATCTAGAATATCCAAGTAAAACTTTCTAAAGGAAAAAATCCAAACTTCAGGAACATTTCTTTGAGTTGAGTTGAGTAAAAAAAAATCACTAAAAATGTGCTACCGTTTTACTTAAATCTGGTAAATTCATCCTTTACAAGACAAAATGAATGTAAAATTGGGAATTTAAATGAGCTAGATGGAAACTTCAGGTTCTCTTGTTTAAAATGATATATGGCACTTGATGCTGACTGCTATGATGGGTTAGAAAAACAATCAGGAATGTGCACACAAATGCTTTCCCAGGCATGGCAAGGCGATGTGGATGATGAAGAGTCGTCAGTATGGATGTTAAAGGACTTTTACGCTAGTGTAGTGAAATGAGACATTGAAATGCTTGAGGATGCTGTAGAGTGGTGTGAACTCCACCTGACTAACGGTTTCTCATGTCAATGGCTCGCTTTGTTCATGTCTGTCATTGCTCTGGCTTATTCCTCAGGCTCCTGCAGCAGCAGAATGAAGACATCCGCCGCCGGCTGTCCCAGACCACTCATAAGATGGAGGCCATGGAGACGGAGTTCGAAACCAGTCGACATTACATGCAGGCCGAGTTGGGTCGAACCAGAGACGACCTGGAGAAAATGAGAGACAAGTTCAGAAGGTTAGTCGTGCGGTGTACTCACACTTGTTTGTCACTGTTTTTATTTTATTTTATTTTTTAAAGAAATTAATACTTTTATGCAGTAAGAATGCATTCAGTTTGAATTGAAAGTCACAGTATAGACTTACAACAAACTTTTTATATTGTATTCATCACAGAATCCTGATAAAGAACATCAGGTTCCACAAACATTAAGCACAACTGCTTTCAATAATGATAATGATAATCATAAATGTTTCTTGAGCAGCAAAGTAGCATATTAAAATTATTTCACATGAAGGATCATGTGAGACTGAAGACTGGCGTAATGATGCTGAAAATTCAGCTTTGCGTTACATGAATACATAACTTTTTTAAATATATTCAAATAAAACAAACTGTTAATTGTACTACATTTCACAATATTACTATTTTTACAGTATTTTTAAGCAAACAAATGCAGCCTTGGTATGAACATAGGAAACTTATTTTGAATGGTGGGGAATTATTCAAAAAAATTATTTTTATTTTTTTATAATGTATAACTGTCTAATGTTACTGAATGAAATGTGGACCCAGGACGAGCTTTAGGACGGTGAAGCTTTGGGGTGTTGATGGACTCAATCTACTCCATCTGTGTTTTGATCATTGTTCTGAATCCGATCCATGTAGTCTTTGGGCCCTATCTTGCACCCAGCGCAAATGACTTTGTACACCGACGCTTGTGTCATTCCTATTTTGCACCCGCGCACAGCGGACTTTTCCCTCCACAGACGCACGCCGGTAAATTAGGGAATGAACTTGCGGTTCAGTGAAAAGAGGAGGCGTGTTCTGGCGCAAACGTGATATTTAGCAGTTTTAGAAAACAATTCCGCCAATGACCAGGAGAAACCCAGTCTAAAGACCGGGCGTCGCGCGTTTAGTCACATGCAATTTTAAGGGCGCATGTTTGGCCATTATGTAGCGTGTGAACAACGCCATACACTTTGATTCTCTAATATAAACAGACGCAGCAGTTTTCATTTTTGCAAATCATACATTATTACAAGGAAAAATATTAGCACACGAGGGAAATCATTGTTGTGTCCGTGAAGATATGAAAAAAAAGGCATAAATCTAGCTTACACATTTACCCAAATTATTATACGCCTGTTTAACCGAAGGGTTTCTCCCATCCTCATACAATGTCACTTCTCTGTGTTTTACGGCGCTGGCGAGAACGTCGGTCTCCTCGGCTGTGAACCGCTCCTGATTCGATTAAGTGTGCAGCCCTACTTTTGATTTATTCATCCAACATTTGCAAAATTCTGTGACACATTCCACGTTATATTGTACATTACATTTGTATTCCGTCCATGTTTTCGGCATCATGGAAATATTAGGTCCCTAACATTTTTTTTTTACTGACTGCAAAATGACAACAGTCTTCCATTTATGAATCATCCATGTTCAGGAAAGAGGTGGATAAAATATCTCTCTTTCTGAAGTTGCAGGCGTAGATGAGGGAGAGAGATGAGACGAGACATGCAATGGACTGCAATCCATTTTTAATGATTATGATCAAAGCAGCCAAATTAATGAACTCTTTGTAGTTGTATGAAGCTGGCAGGCATCACTTGAATCCACTGACCGGCGGCTGTAGAGTTACAGGACCCCTGCAGGGTCACTACAAAGAGCAGCAGGTTTGGCAATGCAAAGCATGCTGGTCAGGGAGGACGAGTGGACTGCAAACTTACCTAGATGTTAACCACATAAAGAACATCTGGAGAACCTCCTTTGTTGTCATGTGGGATTTCGAAGGGCAACACCGTTCCCGCCTCGCACAAGGCGAATCACAATGGGTTTTTTTTTTTGTTCCAATTCCACATAATGACTCAATTAACAATTCTTTCAGGACTTTTTCTCACATTTCAGACAGCAAGTTCACAACTCGTATAATACATGAATATTATTAACGGAGCCAAACAGCATGAAAGTCATTTGGTGCAACATTTTCTAGAAACTGTTCCTAATTCAACTCTACTCAACTCTTGGTTATTCTATCTGAATATACAGCAGTGTAATTGTGAATTGTTTTATTTGTTTAAGTGGTTACCAGATTATTTTTTTTGGAATGTGGTTTGAGTTATTGCTACAATGTTAATTAAATTGGCTCAACAAATGTTGCTCTGTTGTACCGTTAACAAAACACATTGTGCCTGACAGCGTAGTCTTACAGAAAATAAAAAAAAGGTTTTACAGGCAACCAAACAGCTCTATTGTCTGACGGATGCCTTGAGTTTTTGCTGGCTAATTAAGGACTGCATTTGAGACCCGTAAGTGACTGTAATGTGTTACTTTCATTACAGGTAAAGGAGAACAGTGCCTGATTTTAATGAGCACAAGCTCGCTGTCCGGCTGTTTTGCAGTATTTGTGTGAGGATTCAGTGCCACTGTATTGGCCAGTTCATCTCTGTTACTGTGTAACTGTTTTAATTGGCAAGACTGTGGCTTCTGACATGCAGACCGGCTGATTTCTGTGTGAACAATGGTCAAATATAGTACAAAACACTAGATTTTGAAGGATGATTATGAAGACAAACTTTTTTTCTTTGGAATAGTGTGCACTAATTATGGGCAAGAACATATTTACATTTTTTAAGGCCTGTTCACACTAACATGAATGTTCAGCATTTCGCTACTTATGAAAAAATTGTTTGCTTCTCAGGATCTTGAAAAATATCTATATTCGACACCACTTTCGATACTATGGGAAAAACTGCCATAGATACCGCCATACAGATAATCTGTTATTATCTCATAATTGTTTGAGAATTTGGGTAATTTTGTTGCAATAGTTTATGCACAGCACTGGGAGACTTAATTTGAATCATTGAACTACATTTACACAAAAAAGACAAGTAAACAGTCATTAATAAAATAAGAACAAATAAATTGCAAACAATATCACAAATGAATACAATAGAATGAAGAGACAAGTGAAATAAACATGGCTTTAAGTTTTTCATATAGGGTCTAATAGTATATTCAGGTAAGAAAGTAATCAAATGTAAAATAAAACTGGATAGTTTTCATTGTAAAAAATTAAATGCATATTAATGCTCTCAATTAAAGTTACAAATGTTATTCAGTCAAGAGCAGCAAGTGATTTTCTCTGTCTTCTGCAGCAGGTTTATTAGGCTGCTGTCACTTTAAGAGCTTATTTTATTCAATATACTGTTACACAACCAGTGTTGGGTAAGTTACTTAAAAAAAGTAATTAGTTATAGTTACTAGTTACTTCTCACAAAAAGTAACTGAGTTAGTAACTGAGTTATATCATTACAAAAGTAACTAATTACCAGAGAAAGTAACTACAGTATTGCGTTACTTAGAGAATTTTTTTTTAAAATAAGCTATGTGAAATAGGTTGGATACCCCCAATATTAAATATGTTAAATGAATGAAATGGTCACTAAATAGAACAAATTATTATTATAAAACATTGTACACTTAATCTACGCTAGTTTTAATGTTGCTGTCGGACAATGTGAGAAACATTAAATATTAAAATATTATCATTTCTATAGTGAAACAACAAAACACAATAGATGGTTTAGAACTTTTAATATTTCACGACTGGCCAAAAAAAAAAAAAAAAGCTTCTTAAGAAATGTACCAAAAATAAATAAATAGTAGTAAAAAATATACATACACATACTCTCTTTGTAGTGCAAATTAACATGATAAAACCATTACAACTGGTAGACATAGGCTAGCCTTAAGTATTTTCTTCCTCACAAAAGTAAACAATTGAACTAAAATATATTCTCAATATAACAAATATAAAATATGTTCTCAATATAACACTGAACAATGTAAAAACATAAATAATAATAGAATAGAATATTGTGGGGTTTGTTTTTTATAACCTACAGAGAACGTCATCATCAGAGGTTATTTAAGCTAAATTCTAGTCGTGTTTGCCGCACGTCTTCACAACTGGTCAATCAAAGATGTTTTCTGGGAACGTTCCCTGCAGGTTATTTTATATTATAACCATGTAAACTAATTAAAACGTTGCAGATGAAAAACTATATTATTCGGTCTCTCTCGCGCGCTGACGACGTTCCTCGCTTTTGTCTAGTCCGGCGCCTCGAAACACGCACACACACACACCAGAGAAAAAGTTTGTAGTTCCTATAGCGGAGAGAGAGAGCCCGATCGGACGAAAACCGCTTCAGTGAACTCAATTATAGTAACGGCACATTTTTTGTCAGTAGCGGTAACTGCGTTGTAATGGAGGAAACAGTAATTAGTTAGATTACTCGTTACTGAAAAATATAACGCCGTTAGTAACGCCGTTTATTTATAGCGCCGTTATTCCCAACACTGTACACAACATGCATTTTCTCGTAACTTTTTTACGCACAATAAGAAAAGGTTAATATGGTACGCATGAGCTGTTTGAGAACGCTACTTAAATATATCAGTAATGCACGCGCTTTTGGTGTGAACGGGCAACTTATGGGAATGACTAAAATGATGCGCAATACAAGCACTATTCAACCGTAGCGAATGAGATGAGTGAGTGCAAGGAGGCGGGTGTGTGTCAATTCGCCCTCAGAGAGAAGAGAAAGTGAGAACGCACATCGGTGTATCGATACTGCAATATGGGAGTATTAGAACAGTTTCAGATATTTCAGTATCAATATATTGAAATATCAATATTTTGGCAACACTAGTCCTTAATAATGCTTGAAATTTATAATAGTTTGGCTCATAGCTTTTGCTGTGTTATCAAAATTAGAATAAAAAAATTGTGAAATGTCACTGATATCTAAAATGTTGGTGTCATAACCTTATTTATTTAAACGCAAGGTTACTACTATACATGAGTCAAAAAAAAAAAAAAAAAGCTGTTTTATTTTAATCATTTATTACGTTTTGGTGGTGATGCCACCAAACAACAAGGTATGCAACTAAGTCAAGTCACCTTCATTTATATAGCGCTTTTAACAATATAGATTGTTTCAAAGCAGCTTTACAGTGATAAAGTAAAGTGAAGGTGCGTGCACACTACAAGCGACAAAGCGACACGTTACCATTCATTTCAATGGGGAGCGGGCGTTTTCCGGCGACACGCGCGATCGCGGCCGTTGGCGACCTGATGGGGCGTGTCTGGCGACGCGACAAAGTTGAGATGTGTTTAACTTTATGCAAATGAAGAGCGACTTTCGGGAGCGACAACCAATAGGAGTGAAGTCAGTGGAGCACGCGTGATCATCCGTCACTCTCTGACAGAGGCAAGTTGAACGAGAAGCTAATTTTAGCAGTCAGAAACTGTGCTATAAGTTGTGATATATCTCCGTGTGCATACAGTGGTATTCACAGCACTGACTCAGAGCCTGATTGGTTTCGTGGACCCAATATAGACCGGTATTTGCCAGTTTGCTGCAGTTAAATAGCCGCGATGGCAAAAAGCACTCACAGTTTCTCGTTCATCTTTAATATTATGCATGTTATGTACTGATTCCATTTATATTTAGAATTTTCCTTCCAAAATGTTTGTTTGTAGTGGCAAGAAAACGGATTTATTGTCTACAACATGGAGAAACATCCGTGAATGTCACTCACAAACATTACTAGGCAACCAGTAGCGGGAACGCCCACTAGCAACCGCACCGCCAGCCACTGGCGACCTGCAGCGACAAAGTCGCTTGTAGTGTGCACGCACCTTAACAGAGATTGTTTTGGCTTTACAGCAGCTCTAGAATAGTTATTTTCCAGCTAAAGTTAGTTTTGATTGATTCACTTCCCTTGCAAAGATCAATAGTTATTAACTTAGTTAATAAAACACCGTTCTAACAGAAAACCCTTAATGCGATCCGGCCGCTCATTTGCTCGAAAACAGTGCCTGGTGGCTCAACAACGCAGGTGCAGGCGTAAAAAAAAGTTACCATCTCCGCGCAAACTTCAAAAACGTGAATCTGTGAAAACGCAGATGGCGTTTTACGTGTTTAGTCTATATGCACGTTTGAATATATATGTGCGCAGGCGTGTAGTCTTTCTCTACAAATTGACCTCAACAAATTATTGTCGTCGTGTCCAGGCACAGGTCCTTCATCAGATCTGGATACTGCGGCAAAACAGAGAGACTAATATTAGCGTAGACGCCATTCGCCATGTGTCTGGTTCCCAGACAATGTTAGGAAGACTGTTCCAAAGTTTTGGTGCTAAATAGGAAAATGATCTACCGCCAGCAGTCGATTTTGATATTCTAGGTATTATCAACTGGCGGGAATTTTGAGATCGCAGTAGACGTGAAGGACTATAATGCGTTAAGAGCTCGCTCAAGTACTGTTGAGCTAAACCATTTAGTGATTTGTAAGTAATCAGCATTATTTTTAAATGTATACAATGTTTAATAGGGAGACAATGCAGTGTTGACAGAACCAGGCTGATAATATGGTCATACTTCCTGGTTCTGGTAAGAACTCTAGCTACTGTGTATTGGACCAGCTGTAGTTTGTTTATTATGCGTGCAGGGCAACCACCCAGTAGAGCATTACAATAATCTAGCCTTGATATCATTAACGCTTGAACTTATTGTTCCGCATTTATCAATGAGAGCATATGACGTAATTTAGATATATTTTTAAGATGGAAGAATGCGGTTTTACAGATACTAGAAACGTTGTTGCTTTCAATTGAAAGATTGGTATCAAAGAGCACACCCAGGTTCCTACCCTACAAAGCACGTCTGGCACATTAGTCCACTTTAGACATTCTACTACAGTAACTATGAGTAAGTTAGCAACGATATCAGTCATTAACCAAATTATTAGTCGAAAAGTGACACAGACTCGCACTAAACGTCACTTCGCACCTTGTTCGGACACCTTGTTATCAGTTCAGTTTAAGAACAGCAGGTCTGAGTGCAGATTCTGATTATTTAATCTTATATCGGCCTGATATGCCCCTGATGGTCTGAGTGCAGTGCTTTGTGATTGAGTCGGTGTGTAATTTGGCTGCAATCATGCCACTTTATCTCCAATCAGGATGCATCTCCGGCTTATATGCTTTCAGACGGCAGAGAGATTGAATTACCCAGCATTCCTTCCATCAAAAAAGTGCGGTGCTCACATTTGCTGCTCCATTTCCTCGCCTGCCACATCCGAACCCTGCATGCCAGCTCTCCGCAGATAATAGCCTAATTGGATCGTAATTGGTTCGTGATTCTGCAGCGTGGGCGTTTGAATGCGATCTCTGATCTAACGCTGTAACATTGTCACATGCGCTGTGGCGATTTGCACCTGGTGCTGGGTGCTCTGAGAGCTACTGTTATATAGATGTTTGTTTGTTTACTCAGTTACCCATTTATTTTGTGTTTTTTACCAAATTTATTTAGCTTCCCCTCCTCTGTGATTCAGAGCGGTCATCAAGCAACCGTAATTGCGCACATTTTGCATTTCATCAGCACCGGCCGTCTGCAGCTAGAGTTTATGACTGCGCTCAGGGCAAATCACCACAGCTTGCTAAAAATGAATTGATTACTTTCTAATTGTTATGAAGCGAGACAGTGAAAGTCCCCTATGATCTGCCAGGCAGTGAAGCTGTATTGATCCATAAGAGGGAAAGAGTGATTGAGACCTTGGTTTCCGCTGTAAACTGAAAGGCAGAGCTTGGAGAAAATGTGGCATGCAGGCCAGATGACCTTTTGTAAGCATAAATTTTGTGTTTGAATTGATGTTTCCTACAAAGAGTTTTATGAACAGAAGCCTTTGAGCCTTGTGCCAAGTCTCAGTGTTGATTCAATGAAGATATACTATCAAAAGGTATCGACATCACCCCATGTAGCCCACCGCTCATTTCTTGGAGCTTTGGTCTTTAATACCCCTCAACCTTTGAAAAAAATAGTGTAAATGGTTCATATAAAACTTTCTCTCTTCCTTAAAGCACAAAACATAAGTTTATGGAGGATATCCTGGCTGCTCTTCTCCATAGAATGAAAAGGGTTGGGTCTGCCGAGCTTCAAATTGATGAAAAAAAAAAGAGTAGTAGCATAACATCAGAATGTCTAATCATTTCAGTTATATGGAAAAGAGCGGTCAGGAGAGTAGAAACACCCACTTTGGGTTAAATATCCCATTTAGTTTTCACATAAACGTGGACATCTCTACTATATAGTATCCAAAAAGTACAATGTGAAATGAGTAGTATGAAAAAAATGCTCTGATGTTGTATTTATTTCACTAAGAATTGAACGATGAACACTTTTGGACAAATTTGGGCACAGTGAACAGTTTCTGCTTTTTGCTTAAAGCTACACTGTGTATTTTTTTTAAGTTGATTCTTAGCAAAAAACATTTTGTTCTTTCAAAATTATATGTGCTCATTAATGTATAATTACTTCTACCAACTAAGTATTCTCGTAAGCGTAGAATCTGCCATTTTTAATACATACAGGTGAGCTACTCGAATGGCGGAAGCCATGTTGCGCCTCCATCTTGAAAATACATTAGCCAAAGAGGGACATACCTGGGAATTCAAGCTTCGCCTTTCGTGTTTTTACACTCAGTGACACCATGACGAATGCGAGGGGAGATTACTCGCGACTGCCGGCAGATTTGAAATAATACGGCCACCATAGGAGTCAAACGGCCTCGGAATGGGAGGGGCTAGAAAGTAATATTCAGTTGGTAGTCATATACAATTTCACCGCTAGATGGGAGTAATTCATACACAGTGTAGCTTTAAGCATCTTTAAAGTTGAGATGAAACCGAAGTAGTGACATTTCTTTTCTTTTGTATTGTGACATACATCCAAGTGTGATGGATTTTTGAAAAAGAAAAAAGTCCAACCCCTTTTTTTTTTTTTTTTTTATCCATTGGTTGTTGAAGTTGATTTGATTTTGAGTGTGGAATGTGGCTGTTGCACTCAAAAATGAATGCAAGCTTGCAGTCAATTGTAATAAAGGGGCCGGGTTTAAGCGGCATATATCACCAGAGAGAAGAGTTTCACCGGAAGGTCGAGCTGTGACATTTTCATTAAGCATTTTATGTTTGGACAAAAAAAAAAGTCAGATGACGAATACAGTGAGACACAAGCGATTCATGCTACAATCCAGAAGGGCGCGCGGTAATTGTTTGCTAACAGCCGCAATAGAAAAAAGAGCAGAAGAAGAAGAGATGATCTGTGACCAACCAACCCAAAACAAGCGTTCAGATGACACACAAGACCTTGCTAGTGGCCTATACGCAGAGTTTCAATTCATTTTTGTGACGCGCTCAATAAGCTTCACGGAAAGGAAACCAGGACGGCAGAAAGTACAGTATCCTGTTTGTTTTCTTTATTTTACAAAAGCACAATGTTTTGTTTTGGTCACACTTCAGTTTAGGATCCAATTCTCACTATTAACTAGTTGTTTATTAGCATTCCTTATTCTGCATGATCATTTTCTACATCCATGAATCCTACCTTACTATCAATAGTCGTAGTTAATAGTTAGTGTACACAAATAAAAATAGACCCTTTACAATTTCTTATAATTACTCTAATCTGTATAACAGTATTGTCAGTTGTGTCTGCTGTTATAAAGAGACAGTCATTTGGCATTGTGCTGATTTGTGTTGTGGAAGTCCACTCGTATCAAACCGTGACCCCAAAACCGAGGTACATACTGAACCGTGACTTCTGTGTAACGTTACACCCCTAATATATATGCACATTCATAAGTGTGTGAGGTAAAACAAACAAACATTTTTGGCATTCGTTCTATACCAGATACTGTTGTATATGGGTTGGAAGTACTGAAATAAAAAAAATAACGCCTTGTCTTTTTATTTGCAATATATTTCATGCAACACAAAATCTGTCACTTTTTGGTTCAAAACACTTGCGCAGAGAATAAGCTTAATGGCTTTTTTGTGATGAAAATGTCTTTTAAGTGCTTCTCCTTTTCCTCTTCTGACCACTTGAGGATTTGATGACTTCAACATCAGACACACTCTCTGACAACTCTGTGGTGAAATATGAGGTCTTATTATTGCAATAACTTGTGAATGTGTTCTTCGGCTTGCCTTCACCTTCAGCTGAGGCGAGCTCTAGTGTACATCAGAGAGATGTAACGTTATCTCATATGTGAAGGGACATGCGGTAACGTTTCCCAGCACGGCAGAGAAAACCTGTACAGTTTCCTGTGACCTTTGATGTCAATACCCACATATCCATATCAATCCCACACCATACCAGGATATATCATATAACATCAGAATATAGCTTTATACCCTGACAGTGACACACACTTGTTTTGTGTTCCCCTTACAGACTGCAGAACAGCTACACGGCGTCTCAGAGAGCAAATCAAGACCTGGAGGAGAAACTTCACGCCCTGGTAACCTTTACACTCCACTTCACTTTCGCTTTCCAAAGCCCTTTATCTTAAACACTGATGTGTTTAATTGCCATTTAATTGTTTCGAGTGCCCTAATGACGCCACGCTCAGTCAGTTTGTCACAAGTATTATGAACCATAATTGAGGAACCTTTTACTTTGCTTCATTCTCCAGGGATTAACAAACTAGTAACAGTATTCCTCATGCCACTCATGCATGCTGGAAGTTCATTTTCCACTGGGAAAATTGTTGTTGGAAAACAAGCATCAGTGATTGTGTTGCTTCGATTCGCTCTCGAGATAAAAACACCATCATTCTTGCATTGTGATTTAAATTGTTGCAGTCCTGTATGGGATAAATATAGTATCAAAATGATTAACACGTGCAAGCACAATTATCCATGAACTTGATAATGTTGATGATCTTGATAATGAGCTTTTATTAATTCATATAGGCTCTTGTCTGTATATATTTTTCCTCCCATAGACCCTATTATAAAGAAAACGCTTAACGTTAATGCAGTACAATAATGATAATAAAACTCAGTAGCTTATACACCTTATTGAACATGCAATGCCGCTATTGCACGTTAAGCGTTTTATAATGGTTTTCTATGGGTGTTGTTCATAATCTGATTTAATCTGCTTGCCTCTACAAAGTAGGCCTATGCTTTAAATGTAGGCCTATATTGTGTACTAAATTTGGTGCTAAAAACGGTTGTTGTCTGTTTTATCGGACTACTGCCATCTAGTGGTAGCAGGTTTTCTCAGACAGTGTGTGGATCGTTCAAGGCTAAACTGGCGAAAAGAAAGTCTCAAAATCCAAATGAATCGAATGAGATTGACTCAGAAAAGACGTCAATGAATGCACGCGTGTCACCTGATCCACACATGCACATCATCTTTGTTGCATGCGCAAATTATGATACACTAATACAAAAGAAAACATTTGTATTCACAAAAATGTCTCTATTTGTAAAAATGTCTATACATTCATTCAAGTTTGAACTTTGCACATGTTTTGTGTGTATTGCACTTGTTAATAATTTTGATACTATATTCATCCCATAGTCCTGCTACAAGCCCACTGAGTTTTGTTTACTTGCCAAATCTGACTCCCTTTTAACTCTTTCTGAATGTTTTTGTTGTATCGTGCTTTCATAGAGGAGCTGTGATAGGCAAATAATCAAGCCATGGATGATCATAGACACTGGCCTTGTTTCTTCCCACTGCTTTCATTTCATTGCAGTGTCGCCATGAAAAGTGACAATTCTTATTTTTTATGGAATATTGCACCCAAAAATGAAGATTCTGTGATTAATTACTCAGACTAGAATGTACATTTCCTGAAGAACATGTGATTGCTAAGGTAGGTGGTTACTAAGGTTTTCTGGGTGGTTTCTAGGCAGTTGCTAAGGTATTCTGGGTGGTTGCGAGGGTGTTCTGGGTGGTTGCTAGGCAGTTGCTAAGGTTTTATGGGTGGTTGCTAGGGCGTTTCTAGGTGGTTGCTAGGCAGTTCAGTGCGGTTGCTAAGGTATTTTTGGTGGTTGCTATGGCGTTACTTGGTGGTTGGTAGTTGTCACAGATGGTTACTATGGAGTTTTTATAGAGTACTTAAAATCTTTAGTAACGAGTGCCTTTAGTACGGCACTCATTTGGTGGTGAGATATGGCTTATTCATGTGTTTGTATGGTTGCTAGGCTACTTTATATGGTTGCTAGGGCATGCTTAGACTGTCAACTAGTCTTTGAATATCATCTCATAAATTATGAGTCAATCATTTGGCTTGTAAATGTTGTTTTATGGTTGCTAGGGGGCCCTAAGTGGTTGCCAGGGCGCGGCTATGAAGTTATTAAAATCTTTAGTAACGAGTGCCTTTAGTACGGATTCTTTCCAAATCCGTAACACTTTCGTTCATCTTCGTAACACAAATGAAGATGTTTTTTGATGGAATCTGAGAGCTTTCTGTCCCTCCATTGACAGCTACGCAACTACCACTTTGACGCTTTAAAAAGTTCATAAAGAGATCGTAAAAATAATTCATATGAATTGAGCGGTTTAGTCCAAATTTTCTGAAGAGACACAATCGCTTTTATGATGAACAGATTTAATTTAGTTTTACGGGTTTAGAACGACATGAGGTCGAGTAATTAATGACAGAATTTTCATTTTTGGGTGAACTAACCCTTAAAAAAATAAGGGATCTAAACGGGGGTTTCGCAGCAATGTCATAGAAGAAACATTTTTGGCAGTTCTTAAGAGAACCATATTTCATAGTGTGAAGAACATGTTTCCACTATAAAGAACCCTTTGTGCAATGGAAAGTTTCTATGGATGGTAAAGGTTCTTCATGGAACTTTAAAAACCTTTATTTCAGGTGTATAATACTTTTTCATATACCAATTATTTTAAAATTCACCTTAAAGGTTGTGTAGGTAAGAATTGTCTAAAGAACTTTTTTTCAAATTGGTTTAAACTGTCTTTATATACAATACATAATTAAAATGTAAGTACTTTGAAAAAGAGAGTATAAAAATTGAGTGACTATAGTGTATTTAATCTTCAAAAAACATAGCTCATTAATTCCTACCAGGACGAAACAAGTGATTGGCTTGTGCGACTGTCACTCTCCGTCGCCATGACTACCGCCGCTATTACTGGCTCGGTCCACGTGCGCGCAGTCGCGCTCCCGTTTTTAGGTGGGAGTGAATGGAATTAATGAGCTGTGTTTATTGAAGATTAAATACACTAGAGTCACTCAGTTTTTTATACTCTCTATTTCAGAGTACTTGCATTTTAATTATGTATTGGTATATAAAGACAGTTTAAACAAATTTGAATAAAAGTTTTTTTTAGACAATTCTGACTTTGACTACCTTTAAATGTACAAAAAATATGATCAACATGACAATACATTTTTTTTTTTTTGATTATTCCTCTAAGTGGATTAAAGATTTTTAAGCATTGCTGTTAAATGTCCAATTTATTTATGGATCAGACAGAACTCGGCGTGTTTTGCATTATTATTATTTTGCTATAAAAGCTTTGTTTGGCTGAAAATGTGCTGTGCTTTTAGAGCTCTACCAAACACAGACAAAGACAAAGTACTTTTCAGAGAACAATCGAGAGAGAGAGAGAGAAAAAAAAGAATAACATCAAAAGCTAAAGATTGAATAAATGTACAAATTTGTCCCTAAGCCTCTTTCCCTTCATAGAGAATAAAACAATTCCCACTGGATCTTCATAATACATCATAATAACCGTCAAAAACTGCAGTCGTCGTCCGACAATGTGATTCAATTAGGATGAATGCGATATAAAGATTATTTAAATGTGATTGCGCATCACAGAAAGAGTGCGTCATGTGTTCAGTGAGATGCATTTATTAAAATATCTTGGGAAACTGCAGTTGGATTTCATATTTTATTTAAGCCGATATGAATCTAAATGTCCCCTCGACGCTGCCCTTTTCCAGTATCGCTCAAATGAAAATTGAATCAAACATGCATCTATGATAAGTTATTTTAGGAGTCTTTGGTCTCTCTTAGGTGGTCTGCACAATGATCTCTAGTAATTGAGCACGGCTGGAAGAGTCCCGAATGATCCGCTCGCTGTTAATCACGTCTGATGGCTCCGCGCGTGTGTAAGGACGGCATGTATTTTCATTTCCTCCGTTCTGCGTGGTGAGCTCTGCACAAGGCTTTGTCAATCACAGGTGGGACAGGTGGTGTTCTGCTCCGTAATCTCTGGCAGGACGGGATTATCCCATCGACCTGTTCAGCACAGGTGCTCTCAGGACATCAGCTCATCCCCCCAGACACACGCAGCAATGATCATTTATATATGTCATTTCAGAAAGAGCATTATAAAATAGATCTGCTCTTGGTTGCTGATTGGTTAATACAGCGTATTCAATGATTGAAACGAATTTTTACTATGATTGAACTTTTGTTTGCATTGAAGTGCACATTTTGTTTTTGTTCTTCTACATTGTGAATATTGTCTCAGCTGGAGTGGTTATATATATCGGTGGTTATATATATATATATATTGTATATATACACGCACACACACGTAATAATAGGCTATATATGTATAAATATATATGTCTACCGGTGTGTGTGTGTGTGTATGTATGCATGTATGTATATATATATATATTCATATATATGATTTTTTTTAGTTTTCATTTAAGTTTTACAAATTTTATGTGCTTTTGTTGTTTTTATTAGTTTTTGTTAATGCATTAATGTTAACTGACAAAGCAATATATTTGATACAGTATTTATTGATCTTTGTTAATGTTAGTTAATAAAAATACAACTGTCCATTGTTCTTGAAAGCTCAAGTCTAGTAAATAATATTAACAGATACAACTTTTGATTTTAATGTGTTAGTATATGTTGATCTGTCCATTAACTAAAATTAATAAATATAGTTTTCGATGTTTGTTTGTGTTATCTAATGTTAACATATGAAACCTAATGTAAATTGTTACCGTTTTTTTTTATATTTCTATTTAGCTTTTATTTATGTTTATTTCAGTTTTAGTTAGTAGTAATACTTTTAGGACTTCAATTTCAACGTATTTTGTTTAGATGGCAAGTGAACATTTCACAAATTTAATTAAAATGTTTTCTTCTAATATATTTTTTGTTTTATTTTAGCTTTATTTCAATTACAGGATACTAATTTATAACTGATGACAACGTGGTGATTTAGTGTGCATATATAATGTGTCTTTCTCATGGATAATTTCTATCTTTTTCCTTTTTTCTTGTCTGTACTTGTCTTTCTCCCATTTGCTCACCATCTTATATTTGCAGACATACAGGTTAATAAAAATACAAGAATAAACACAATATTAAATCTTTCTCTTCCTTTCTTTCCTCCTTTCCTCTCCCCTCATGCTGCCTTGTGACTCGGGTATTTCACCACCATCATCATCTTCATCTTCATCATCCTCAGGCTGCCATCAGTCAAACTTGGGTCTATGCAGTTGCGTTCTCATTCTTTCTATTTATCCATTTCCTTCCGTCAGTCTCTGTTCTCCTAATAAGTATCTCTGTGGATCCCATTCCCATGAGTCATTGCATCTCTTTCCTGTCTCCTCTCCTTTCTCCCTGCAGTAGACGGCTGGGTGTAGATGTGGCCATGTGCATGTGCGCAGGGGGATTCTGGGATACATGCAGCAGTCCAAATGTTTCACTCAGTGGTTAAAATGCACAACTTGGAGAACACTGTAAGAAAAGCTGTGGATTACAAATCATATGTTAAGCTCTTTAAGGGCACTGCGAGATGGAAAGGCTATCGGTGAGCAACGGCATCGCTTCCAGAAGGTCATTATGAAGCGTTCTGGACCAGCGGCCGCACACACGCGTTCAGCCTTGTTGACACCGGAAGTGTTTTTCCTGTTAATTTTCTCCTCCGGCATTTAAAGAAACAGTTCAGTAACAAATGGGCTTTATGCACAGCTGCACTACTTCCAGAACTTTAGCCAGCTCCTTTGTTTCCTGTCTGCCATTATTGGACAAACTGATTAATCCAGGTGTGCCTGACCAACAACAATAATCAGACACACCTGGATTAATCAGTTTGTCCAATAATGGCAGACAGGAAACAAAGGAGCTGGCTAAAGTTCTGGAAGTAGTGCATCTGTGCATAAAGTCCATTTTGTAGTCTTTGACCAAACCATCCGGCTCCTAACTGAATCTCACTTTTTGTAAAAAAAAAAGTAAAAAAAAAAAGTAAAAAAAAAAAAAGGTAGTGGCAGAAAAGAAACCAAACTTATTGACCCACTCATCCCATAAATAGGGCTTTATGAAATCAGTTTTATTTTTTCCCAGATTCAGTTTTATTTTATTTATTTATTTATTTTCATTTTTCCCGTTTTTATTTTTCTGGATTCCTTTTTAATTTTAGTAATCAAAATGCATACCGGTAATTGAAATAATGAAACTCATACAGTTTAACAATCATTTATTAAAAGTTTAACAAAGAATTGCATTTTTAGTGACCTATGAAATAGGTGTTTTAGTGTTTTCAGATTATGAAATGTTCTGGATTCTGAATAATTGCATTAATAATTTGTAATAATTTAATGGTTTAATTAAATTGTATTACCATAATCAAAAAGCATGCCTAATCAATTAAATTCATAAAACTTTAATTTTTTAAGTTTGTATTGCATTTTAATGTACAATAAGGCCCTATGTTTTTTTTTTGTTTTTTTTTCAGAAATGTTGTTGTAATCTTTAGGATATGGGTAGTGTAGTACTTCCCCCGTAAAATTGTTCTCGTCTTGAAACATTTACAGCTAAAATGTGATTTCTGGATGGAGAAAATGAATGGGATTTTTACTTTTGGATCCTCACTGTTTGCTCACATACATGGGCTGTCAGCGGAAAATAGTCCTTATTGTTAATGAACAATATTCTCTTTATAGCTGCACGTGAGAATTTTGCAGCGATGTTTGTCAAAATAACATTATGATTCAAAATAAATTGTAAGTAACCCATGTCTTTGCTTATAGGCTGAACCAAACATGCATATTATATTAAACATGCATATATATTTCCTAAATTAAGGATGTTTTCTTAGTCAATTATGAAAACCTGAAGCTCTCTGTTGACACTTAGTTGGCATTTTGACCACTTGACTACAGCTTTGGATGGTGTGAATGCAGCTGTTAAACTGATACAACACTTTCTGTCCCTGTCTCCCGTAACTGTCAGATGTGCTGTGCTTTAGACTGGCTGTTTCATTGCCTTAGTTACTCGTGGACTGCATCATGCTGAACGGCTTCCCTCAACTCTCTTTTATTGGTCCACATTGTCCGCTTCCGTCAAACGGTGACTATACAGATAATTGCTTTGTTATGAACATGCCAAGCTCCCGATTAAGGGTCACAGTTTCTCTCTACTTTTCCTCCGTGTCTCTGTCTCCACTTAATCCAAGAGCCGACAGGACTGAAGTGTGTCTTAAGTAGCGACGCTTCTGCTAAGTGTGTTCTCTTTAAAGTTCTCTGAAGAGCTTTTGTTCAGTCGTTTTAGCACGAAGACATTTGTGACTTTGCCATCGCAGCAGGAGTGTAGTGTCCTCAGACAACACTCATCCTCAATTAGAAAAACACGGAAGTCCGACAGAAGACGTTTTAGGTGTGTAAGTGTATATTGCTATGGCGTTCTCCTTCAAGTCCCTTCACTGTCTGTCCGATGTAGTGTTGTCACGGTACCAAAATTTCAGTATTCGGTGCCGATACCTGTGAAAATCCACGGTTCTCGGTACCAATTTCGGTACCAAAGCTAATTTAGATTAAATTTGCATATATTAAAGTGTACATCCATTTGTTAGACAACATTAGATAAAATGACCTAACAATAGTTATACACTGAAGCAATTATTCTCCTTGGGGTAATTTAAAAATGTAGCCTATACTAATACATTTTTAAAATCAAAAGTTTTATCTGTTCATGAACAATCAAGTGTTTGTATTAAATAACATTCACAAACATACATTAATGTTGTAAAAATATATTGTTCACTCAATGTGTTGATGTTAAGGCATTAAGTAATGTTAATGAATGGTATCTTATTGTAGTGTTACCAACTAAACAGGAGATAAAACGTGTTTTATTTGACTGTCTTTTTATTTAATCCAAAACTGCGTTCATATTTAAAAGGCCTTTTAAACTAGATACAATACATTCAGTGAGATGCACTTCAATGCATCTCAACAGGTCATGTGACAAAAACCAGCGGCCTTTCCGTAACAACATGGAAAGCTCGGCCGAACAGCTGATCATCGCTGTACAGGGCGGCTTTTTATTTCTCATCTCAATGAATATATCTAGTAGTAAAGCTAATGCAAGGGCTAGAAATCAATTAATTATTTGATGATACTTCCTCGTCATCATGGAGAGCGCAGTTTGCACCGCTTTCTCCTCTCCACAAGCGCGTGCTCTCCCGTTGCGTCTGCCGTTGCTATGCAACCATGAACAGAGGCGCGCCTGGAAAACGAATTTGTACGCGCAAAAAAACGCGCTGTGAACGGCTCTTTCCTCCTCTCTGGTCAACAAGTAGATTCAGAGCCACCGCATTAGTAGCGCCGCCGGTCGCCATGTCTCAGTGTGTTTATGAAGAGGACGCAACTGTGCACCTTTCGGACAGCGCGTCAAGAACCGGATTAACCCGATACTTCGGTACCACCGGTAGGTAACGTTACTTAAGAAAAGCTGGTACCGTAACCATTTCATTTTTTTAGTACCGAAATGGTACCGAAGTACCTGGTCTTTTGACAACACTAGTCCGATGCATGTTGAAAGTACATTCTCGTTCCTGCAAGCTCGATGATGTTATTCTTTCCATGAAACTTAAAAGTAAATCTTCAACAACAGCTCATAGTGACCATCAAAATATTGCATATGACGTGTACAACAAGCTCCAAGTCATCTGAAGGAATATGATGTGATTGTACTAGTGCTGGGCAACGATTAATCGCGATTAATTAATTTTTTCAAAATAAAACTGTTTGTTTACACATAATACATGTGTGTGTTACTGTGTATAATTATTTTGTATACATAAATACTCACATATGCATGTATACATTTAAGAAATATTTGCATGTATATACATTTATACATAATTTATATTATATTTAAATAACACATTTTTCTTAAATATATACATGCATGTGTGTGTATTTATATATACAAAATAAGCATACACAGTAACACACACATATATTATTTAAACACAAACTTTTATTTTGGATACGATTAATCGTTGCCCAGCACTAGATTTTACGGGGAAAAAAAGCTCTTCATTATGTGTTTATAAACTGCAACACATGATCCAGTCCAGACCAATGAGAACTGAAGATTATTAGTGAATAACAATCATCTTTGTTATATACTACTAACTGTTATATACTAGGTGTGTATCGGTGCATACATTCAGGCGACGAATACAGTGAGTCACCACTATAATCCAGAAGGGCGCGCGTGCGGTAATGCAACACTGTTTGCTAACAGCCACAACAGGAAAAAGAGCAGAAGAAGAAGAGATGATCTGTGAGCAACCCAAAACAAGAGTTTAGATGCAAGAGCTTGCTAGTGGCCTATACGCATACATTTTTGTGACGCGCTCAACAAACTTCACGGAAAGGAAACCATGACGGCTGAAAGTATCCTGTTTGTTTTCTTTATTTTACAAAAGCACAATGTTTTGTTTTTATTGTGAGTGTGGACAAATAAAAATAGACCCTTTACATGTCCTACTCTTATCTCTATTACCATAAATGACGGAGTATTTGAAGTTGTTTAGTTTTTAGTTTGTTTTTATTTGATGGGGACAAAGCATGTTAATGAACATTTATACAAAATACACAATGTAAACAAGCCAGATTACAGCAACATTGCTAATTTACGTCCGCAGTCCCTAACTTTAACTTTTAAGTCTAAAGGAGGCTGTACTGTAGAAAGTACCTCAGGGAGGACTGAATGCCGCTAAGTGGAACAAAGTGTATGTTCAAAATAAATTAAAAGAAACCTAACGTTGGGGATTTGTTGCTATTTCCTGTTGTACCAAACTCTCATTGAACCGTGACCCCAAAACCCAAGGGGGTAATCCATCCGCCGGAAACCGAAGCTTCCCCGGGGGCCGCCATTGGCTATCAAGCCATCACCTGCTGTTAGCATCCCATTGACTCCCATTTTGACGTCACTGACAGCGAATAACTTTACATCTGAGGCGTTTATCTCAGGCGTTTAAAGACTCCATTTGTCCATTATTTATTTCTAAAGAAACACGACAATCTATAAAAGGCTCCATTACCTTGTATCTTACGTTATGGCCCCGTAGAAGCCGTTTTTGTAAAAATAGGCTAACGATTGCGTCATACCCACTCGACTCTGTCACACAGTTGAGAAATTACCGTATAGACCGGCGGAGAAGACCGCAAGCAGTCGGGGGGATGTGGAGGCATAAAGTCTGATAAAGTCAAGGCAGAAGCCCATAGAGAGTCATAAAGTTGCTCCTGCTGCTAGCTCATGGACAGCTAATGCTCACGCTCTTCGTCTCTGCGAGATTCGGAAGGGAATGATTCAGATTTCTCTCGGCACAGCTACTAGAAGACTGACAGCTGTCAGACAGGTTGCTCACGTCACATCTACGTCGTCAAGCTCAGTTTGAGCCTGCGCAGTTCGCCTGGCGATCAGGAAGTGAGTGCTTCACTTTTCTCCTTTGAAACCTATGCCAAAACCGAGGTATGTACCGAACGGTGACTTCTGTGTACCGTTACACCCCTATTATATACACAATATAGCATAAGAGACAAAAAAACAAACATTAATGGGATAGTTCACCCAAATGGAAGTCAATGGGGTCCATCAACTGTTTGGTTTCCGACATTGTTAAAAAAAAATAGTCCGACATTGAAAAAAATCTAGCTTGTGTTTGGAAGCAAAAGTTGACTGTTCAAAGATAGACCAAATTGGACAGAAAGATTGGAGACTCAAAGGAGACGACACGTCGAGAGACTGTGATGCTTATTTCCCATGAGATTCAGCAGAGTGATTATGACTCCTTGCCGTCTTTGTTTTCTCATGGGATGCAGCTCATTCCTGGGCTCTTTGGATGACTGTTTCTTTGCAGCCGGTGCCATGTCAGCAATGATATTAGGACTGAAGGAAAAGTTGGCTAAAATGGCCACTTGGTTACCACAGTTTTATAAGATACGAGACCTTTTACATTTAAGTTTACATGAATGTCCTTTTTCTCCTTACAGCTCCGTAAAGTGGAAAGAGACAAGAAAACCATGGATCAAGAGATAGTGGAGCTCACAAATAAACTCGTGGACGCCAAAAATACTATCGACAAGCTGGAGGAACTGAATGTAGGTGCAATATCAGAGCTTTGTGTGTGTGTGTGTGTGTTTGAGGCATGTTTCGGGCTAGAGTTTTCAGAGCCGGGATTGATAACTACTGGAGCTGAAAATTGAAAGTTGCATGAGGAGGATCTGCGCTGAGTTTTCACCGAAGTCTTCTGTCAGATTACAGAAATGATGTCTGGCTTATGGAGCTTTACTGGGGAACACGAGTCTCCTGCACATAAACAACAACACTCACACACTATACACTAGAACTGCGTTTCTACATCAAATACTGCCTGTTTTAAATACTATGGCACTGGTTGTATAGGAAAGCCCTTTATTTATATTAGGAGATTTGATTCGCATTATATAAACACTCTTCGCATTCAAGTAATTGACACCGGACTGTAAATTAGCAGACAGTATCCTGGCGGTGGGTTTTTAAGATGGTAACTCCATGAGGAATAACAGAGCAGGTAGTTGTGAAATGGGCCTTTATTACACCCCGTGTGTGAAACGCTGCCACAGGGAACCAATTATAGCGCTGAAGAAGCTGATATCCGTCTGTTTGCGGTGTTTAAACCGAGCGCTTCCTTTCTTTATACAGAGAGAGCACACATCAATCACGGCTCATTCCTCTGAGGTTAATGTCGGGAGAATTTATTTCCCCCTTAATAAGCTTTTTTAGTTATAAATCCTGAAGAATTTTCCTTGTTTTACTTGCAAATTGTCAGTGAAAGATTTGGACAGAACTACTCATTATTATTATTTATTTATTTATTTCTCTACATGTTAGAGAAGTTGTTCTCAACCAGGGGGCTCGGCAGACTTTCGATGGATCCTTGATGAATTTATATTATTTAAAATAATGCAAAACGTATTTTAATTGACCCCTCGATTCACTTGTTGTTTCCTTTGAAAAACCACAAACCAGTGTTCCCATAGTCTTTGAAAACCATAATATGCGAGGTGTCCTAAGACCTGGAAAAGTTTGTCTTTATTCACATATCTATATTTATTATTTTACAATCTATATATGAATCTATATTTTACTAGTTAATATGCCTAGCTTTATTGTGGATAAATTGACAAAAAATATTTTAAAAACATTATCCAATTAATCACAAACAACTGGAAGAGTCATATAAGTTCATGTAAAAAGTAGGAACAATAAGTTTATAAAATAAATCAAATCTGTTTAATTAGTGTTTTAGTTTAGTTGTGTTTTTTTGGAGCGCCCACGGATTAAAATAAGTTTTGAAAACCAAACTAACGCTAAGAGGCCTTTAATATTGTTGTCCTAAAGGTTGAGAACCATAGAGAATGTTGGAGTAATAATGAAGTCATCAAAATATTGAAATGAAAGCATTGATCACACAGTGGAAAAAATGCTACATGAAAAATTTCTTATATTCAAGCTTCTTCTTTGCCTAGACACACTTGTTGGCTGCGTTTGCTTCTATTCAGTCTATATATATATATATATATATATATATATATATATATATATATATATATATATATAAATACAGCAAAAACAGTAATGTTGTGAAATATTTTTACAATTTAAAATAATTGTTCTATTTGAATATATTTTAAAATGTAATTTAGTCCTATGATCAAAGCTGAATTTTCAGCATCATTACTCCAGTCTTCAATGTCACATGATCCTTCAGAAATCACTCTAAAATGCAGATTTGCTGCTCAAGAAACATTTATTATTATTATTATTATTATTATCAATGATGAAAGCAGTTGTGTAGAATTTCTTTTCAGGATTCTTTGATGAATGGAAAGTTCAAAAGAACAGCATTTATCTGAAATGGAAAGCTTTTGCAATATAATATTTTGACACTTTTGATAAATTTAAGGTTCCTTGCTGAATAAAATTATTACCGGTAATTTCTTTCCAAAAAAAAAAAAAAAAACCTCTTACTGACCCCAAACTTATGAACGGTAGTGATAATGTTTACTAAAGCTTTTCTATTTTTTTTTTCTATTCATCAAATAATCCTTATCCAATTAATCACAAACAAGAGTCTTGTAAATCCATTGGTTAAAAACTAGGAACAATAAGCTCCAAAATCTGGAATATATATAGTTTTTCAGTTTAATTAGTGTTTTAGTTATAGTTGAGCGCCCACAGATTAAAATAAGTTTTAAAAACCAAACAAACGCTAAAAGGCCTTTAATATAGTTGTATTAAAGGTTGAGAACCGCTATGTTCGAGTAATAATGAAGTCATCAACATACTGAAATGAAAGTATTGATCACAAAAAATGCAAAAAAAATGCTAAATGAAAACTCTTATTGACACACTTGTTGGCTGCTTTTCCTTCTATCTAGTCCAACTCGTGTGTGTGTGTGTGTGTGTGTAGCTCAATAGATTTGTAATGGTTTTGTAACGTACATCCAGTCAGCGGTTTCCAAACTTTTGACTGATACTCTATCTTCTTTCATAACTGAGAATTTCTGTTCATTTTAAGGAAAGTGTCATTCCAAAAAAGTTGACTGATGACTTTTCTTTATTTGATGCGTCTCATATCTGTTCCCCTGACACTTTCTTGTATCCATTTTCTGTCCTCATTCAGGAACGCTATCGGCAGGATTGTAATTTGGCAGTGCAGCTGTTGAAGTGCAATAAATCGCATTTCAGGAACCACAAGTTTGCTGATGTAAGTAATAGGATCTGTTCCTCATAAGAAACTAGTTTTCAGCCACATCCCCTCCCATATTTTAAGGAATCGTTCACCAAAAATTTAAATTCTGTCATTTTACTCATCTCATATCGTTTCATTGTTGTAAACAGTGTTGCCATACATCAGCTTTGTTTGCGAAAAAGCATCCGGGTGTACACGGACAATAATACAAGTATCAAATATGATCTCCTGAAATGTAAATATGATTTCTGAGTAAGATTATTGTAGATTTGAAAATCATGCTTTTCCCCATTATTGTTGAATCAAGAAAAGATTCGTGGACGCTCTAACGTAGATCGAATGCTTGGTCTTTTTTTTACTTAATTTAAAGGGGCCGCAAAGCAAACAAGCACGTCGATCGTTATTTTCGCCGAAAATTTATCGATGGGAAGAACTTAACAATTATAGTGACCTGTTTGCTAACAAAATAAACCAATTAAAAGCCATTTGTGTGGTGTGGCTTTTGTGTTCATGGTTAAGTGCTATTCTAATTTGCATTCCTGCTGAAAAACAAGCGTTCTAGCACGAAAATCTTGCCTATAAATAGTGTTGCGCACCTTATCAAATGCAAATGATCAACCTCTCCTCTATTTAGCTTGGGAACTAATGTGGTCGGAACCAAAGTTTACAGGACTGTGTTCCCTGGAATCCTCTCAAACGGAGCACTTCTAGTTTCCGATTGGTTGCCGCCGAACCGCGTCATAGCTCATTACCATAAAGTTGACCTGACTTCAACTCTCCTCGTCGCTCTCGCCGTCCAAGACGCGCCGCCCTCGCCGCCGGATCTCATTGAAAATGAATGACTTCCGGCCACTTTGACGCTCTTGCCGGCGGCGGTGTGAACGCACAGTAAGGATTGAGCTTATATACACCACTGAGGGTCTTAGTTACAACTTCCTTGTAAGGTAGCAAAACATGTTTAATGGAACGTGTACCTCATGCTTACACATGGCACAATCCACTTTCCATATTAAGAAACTATCCTCCGGTGTATACATTAGTGGTACATTTGCATCAGAACATTCCTTTCCTTGTAAATGCCAACTGAAGTATCATCACCAGTGGAATATGTTACATTGTACACATACTTATAAATATAGCTCATCCCATATCTGTCATCAGCACACATGTACAACATACTCTGACTTCACAAAATACATTATGAAAATTAACAACGAAAAATAATGCCAAATAATAACATTAAACAGTAAATTTTTAGTCTTCAATTATAACAAAATACTGTCACTTTCGGTCTATTCCGCACACAAAGCTATAATATGGCTTCCGAAGACTGGGAATATGATTTATATTGTTTGTCCTTTTTTGAGTTTGACATTTCATTCTACATGTATGTAAAAGAGCAGCTCAGACTTTCTGCTAAACATCGTCTTTTGTGTTTTTCGGAAGAAAGCTGATATAAAACTGATATTGACATGGCATGAGGAGTAAAGGATGACATAATTTTCATTTTTGGCTACTACTACCCCTTCCGCAGAGGACTTGTTGGAGTCTGAATGTGTTTTACACTCCGCAGTGACACTCGTGGATGGTGAGAGAGAGTGACTTTTTTTGTTATGGACATGGACCTCTGATTTTACGGACTGGGATCAGAGAGGAATAGTCAGAGAGAGAGAGAGATAAAGAGAAAGAGACCAAGAGAATAGAGAGAGGGAGAGGATATAAAAAAGCCATGTCTACGTGATGTGCTTTATTGCAGCGTTTAGCATGAAGAGTGTGTGTGTGTGTGTTAGGGCCGTCGTGCTGCGAGACACGGATGGTCTTTGGATACGGATGGTCTCGCTGGCAGAGCCGTATTGACAAGGTGCCAGACTCCAGACACATCCGTCTGTTTGGCCTTTGTGTCTGTCCGTGGGGGAAAGTAGGGCAGATTTCAGGCTGATGGACAGCTCTGTGTGTACAAGAACAGAGAGGTATGATAAGACAGCTTGACCTCATGGGCATATGGGTATTGAACACATCAGGACATTATCACCTGCGGCCTGCTCTCTACATTAAACGCATCCATCTCTCGGTCTGTCCTTGTTGATCTGTATTGCAAACTGCATTAAGTCTGTGGCCGGTTGCATAAACTGCTTGGTCTAGACTTACAAGTTAGTCATCACATTTTTTTCCTCTAAACTGGTCATATCTATCTTTTCTTTCTTTAAAGCTGCAGTCCGTCGTTTTTCCTCTTTGTCGCCATCTCTGTTCGAAATCTGCAATTGCAGTTATTCGCGGAATTATTAACTGTGCGTGGGTAGTAAATCGGCATGAAACAGCGCGGATGAACACAATGTATTGAGGAGAACATGTCGCTGCCGCGTCGCTGTGGATACTGTAGCCTACTGTCATCAGCAATCTCAGAGTATACTTTTTGAAAGTGTCAACATTAGAATTTTCATCGGAAAATGTCATCTGAACAAGTAAGTAACATTCACTTTTGTTCTGACCAAATTCGGGGGGTGGGGGGAAGCATTGCAGTAGGCTATATCATGCTGATTAAATCTAACGATTGCTTATATCACGTCAAAACGTGAAAAATATATTTTTTCTGTAGCCACTCTGAAGTCCGAAGTCTTTGGGTTTTACAACTGGTGAATCTCCAGTTGTCACTGGTGATTGTCGCTTTAAACTTTCGGGATCTGCCATACCAAGTGCTAAACTAAATCTTCACCTCCATCATCCACACACGCTATATAGCCGACTAGCCGGGACTCCTTCTCTATGTGTACAGAAGTGACGTAATGACGCAAAGACATGCTCGAAATTCCCGCGGAAATCCACCAGTACCACTGGAATTAAAATCATTATTACAAGCTTACCGTTTTGAATCGAGGTAAGGCAAGCAGATCGTTTTGAACACTGGCTGGTTACGTTTTTTTTCAAAAATGTCTTTTTTGATATTTTTAAACCCAAAAAAGTGCCGGACTGCAGCTTTAAGTCATAAAAAGGTAGATTTGTCTAATTTTAATCAAAAAGTCAAGCCACCTTTATTTATTTATATAACGCTTTTTACAATACAGATTGTTTCAAATCAGCTTTACAGAGATAACAGGAAAATAATGCCACAGAGTTTGTTTCTGCTGTACAGCAGATCTAGAAGAAAATGGCGTCACAGTCAGTGAAGTAAGTTCAGTGATGGTTCATTTTTGTTGTAAAAAAGGTATTAATTTAGTTCATTAATATATATATATATATATATATATATATATATATATATATATATATATATATATATATATATATATATATAGCTGCTCTCAGGAGAACGGTGATAAGTATAGCTGATTAGCCCTGATAAGACCGTTTTATGTTTATTCAACATAGGGTGTCCGCGGGGTCTTAAAAAGTCTTAAAAGTTGATAAATCCATTTTGGGAAAATGAAGCCCCTTAAAAGGTTTCAAAAAGTCTTAAGGCCATTGCACACTGAGTCCGAATTTCGCATCCGAAACTTTCGCACGTTAAAAAATAAATACGACCTCACGTTATGTCAATCACGCTTGCACACTGCCTCCGAAACTTTCGTCCGTCATAAAAAAAATCGAAACGGGTTTGATTTTCTGCGTTTTTCGCATCCGTAACAAGCAGTTTGAATGGTGCTTCGACAATTCAGAGCCACCGAATCACGAATACGAAAAAAACGCATACGAAAATTTCGGACTCAGTGTGCAATGGCCTTTAATCCCGATTTTATGAGGTATTAAATTTTGTTCAAGCTTTGTCCAAAGAGTTTGACTCCAAAAAGTATGCATGAATATATTTATTTTCCTCCCCATTACTAATAAAAAACAACGGCAGAGTCGGTCAGTGAGATCAGATCGCCGCATACAGGTGATGTCACGTATTGTGCGAAACGCGCGATGTTAAATAAAAAAACAAAAATTATTAGGTGATGTGTCGTCGTCCTCTACATGGTAGACACAACTGTTTATTAAGTTAAAGGTTTGTTGCTGATTAGAACTTAAAGTGGCGATGAGGTCTTAAAATACTTTGAGAAGGTCTTCAAAAAGTCTTAAAAAGGTATTGAAATTAACTTCAGGATTCCTGCATATACCCTATGTACTTTTTGTAAAGCAATTAATTAAGTCACACTTTTTATTTGTCTTTTCTGAACTAGTTTAAGTATTCAAACAGAAGCCTTTAGATTTAAACTTTTATGAAGAGCATGAGAATCTCTTTTTAATTTACATTTGTCCAAACTTTTAGGTTAAGGTGGCATTCAATTCAGTTGCCATGTTGTGTGAGTGTGGGTCATCCTTCTTGCCAAAGGATCTGTCTTCATCCTTTTTTAATTTATTGAATTAACATCAGTGACTCAAATGTGATCTCTCTATGAGAACTATAGCGATGCAGTGAATTCACTGGGACCCATGGTATTTTTAGAGGATACTTGATTCGCTGTCCAGATGATCCTCTTGCCCTGCTCTCATGAACTCTGTCATTCATTACTCTGCAAGCAGAGACCGCAGACTATTCCATTGGTTATTTTTAGACTCAATTGAGCCTACGCCATTACCTGTTTTTATTCTGGTACTTCTAACATAAAGCCACTGTTTTAAAGCATCCACTTGTAAAGCCGCATTTGTAAAATTCTCCAAATGAATGTCAAACTGATCTGCACTGCATTGCATCAAACGGGCCACTTGTGTATTCTCTCACAGCTTTAGAAGTGCTCTGAGAGCCATTATGCTTCGGTCCAGTGCTGGCAGACTGAGAGTTATTATAGAAGCTCTCATGTAGCAATTCTCTATCTTTAGATAAAGATGGAAATTATGCACGGTAATTTGCATACAGTCTTTAAGTGTAGGTCACTGCAAAAATGTGAAGAATTGTGGCTTCTCTTTGTTAGGATAACTTAGGAAGATGACAACTAGCATGCCACTAGCTGAAAATGATGTGAGCAGACCTAAATGAAATGTATAATTATGGTTATGAAAATCTCAAGTCGTATATAAATTTGTATGTTTAGTGTAGAGATGCACCGATATGAAAATTTTGGCCAATATGATAACCGATAATTCTTTATATTTTAAAGCCGATAACCGATATATTGACCGATTAATCTAAATCCAAAGCAAACAATTATAACTTTCTCATTATAATTTTATGTAGCCTATATGACAGACTTGCGCTGCACATTTTCCTTTTTTGAAGTTATTTCAATCATATTTCAAGCAATTCAAAACCATCATGACGTCTGAAGTCTCTCAGCTGAAGGAAATAATCCATTATTTATCGGCTTTAATATATCGGCCAAATTTTCTTATCGGGCCGATAAGGATAACATTATAAATGATCATATATCGGCCGATACCGTATATAGTTGTATATAGTCTCATGTAGTCAGACTTTTGTCTTACGGGATAAAGTCCAGTCCATACTGAAGATTTTTCTGGCTAAGATTGACCGGTCTGTAAACATGCCTGAGTTTGTCTTGATTTTCTGTGGGTGAACAAAGTTGTTTTGCGTTTAGTGGATTGTAGCACTTTGTGTAACATCTGACTTTCCCACACGAGCATGTGACGCTTCAGTGGTCATGGCATACACATGCACTCTGCCCCCTGGGACAATTGATTTAAGGAGTGTCATGTAGATTTCTAAGCTGGAAGGCCATGAAGGGGTCATGCTTGGAAGTGGGGTCTGGACAGATCAATTCTCCCATGCCCTCACACCCAGTGGAAGTAAGGGCTTTTGGGGGTATTTGCCGCCTCACAGGATCGTTACAACATAAAGCTGATCAGGGCTGTGTGATCACTGATTTTCCCTGCCTTTTTTCCCCCACAAATCGATGACCTAGCCTGGCTCTGTTAAATCGTGCCACACTACAGAATGAAATAAAGGCCTCATCACCTGCCTTTTTTCTTTTAGTCTCTCTCTCTCTTTCTCTGTCTGTCTTCCCTCTTCGGTAATAATCTAATTTGAGGTGAGCTTTTTACTCTTTATTCTTCTTTTTCGCATCAGGGCGAGGGCATTTTTTAAAATGGAAAAATGCTATGTTCTCCTGTTCTTGATCATGACTGAGATAACCTTTGGTGTAGTATGGTAGATAGGCCTCATTGAACTTCTTATTTCCATCCAAGCGTTCATTGAGTACATGTTAGTGAAACTGCACATTTTAAGATTACTTGCAGGTGAGAATTCATCTACAAAATGTGCTATAAAAACTACGTAGATCTCAGAGCAACAAATGTGGTCTCTAAAAAGTTATTGGACTAGACGAGATAAAAGGCATTGTTCTCCCAAGAAAGAAGATTCTCATCCTTCTGTTATTTCAAACCTATCCCAAACTTACTTTCTTGAAACACAGACAAAAAGTTGTATGGACTATTTGTACTTTATTGTCCTTTTTGGATCTTGACTTTCCCTCATCACTGCTGCTTCTATTGTATGGGGAAAACAGTGTAAACATTCCTACATTTATACTTTTATGTTTTACGTAAGAAATATGCAGTCATTTTTTAAGGACTTTGGTTGATCCTTAAAAATCACAAGAAACTGAATTGACCATGTTCATCTATTCAAAATGAGGCCATTTGAATGCCTGTTCATAGTAAGTCAAGTCACCTTTATTTAAATAACGCTTTTTACAATACAGATTGTTTCAAAGCAGCTTTACAGTGATAACAGGAAAATAATGCAACAAAGTTTGTTTCTGCTGTACAGCAGATCTAGAAGAAAATAGCATCATAGTCCAGCTTAAAGGAGAACTCCAGGCAATTTTTAAGTTAATCTTGACCGTTATACCTTTGAGTACTGTCTATAGAAAAAAAAAAACGAACTGGATTGGTGCTTGCAACACGGAGCTGCTACCGCTAATGCCCAGAGATCCCACTCAGCTCAAACGGCAGTTATGGGGGCATATTCAAAGAGTGTTTTTGTGCCTCTTAACAGACACAAAATGCAACTAAAATGTCTCTCCAACATGAACAGGGTCCTTACATGACAACAAGATGCATTTAGCAACTTAGCCATTGTTTAAATTCACCTAAATAGTGTTTTAGACGGCTAGCTGTAGTCTCGCGCTGAAGTCCCGTGGGAACTCCCGTTGTAGCCAGAAAAGGTACTGTTGACTGAAGAGTTTGAGGCTAGTTATTCGTCTGTATACTCGGTGGATCGAATAAATAAGGACGAACATCAAACTCAAAAGCCTCTTCCATGTGTTCAAAATCTTCTATATTCTCCATAGTTACGTTACGAACCATTTCTTCTTCATTTGTGAGCAACTCCGATCATCACTCTTCACACACACGACGCTCCTCCCACCTGCACACTTCTATTTACGGGACTTCAGCATTTTAATTGCATTTTGTGTCTGTTAAGAGGCACAAAAACACTCTTTATGAATATGTCTCCATAACTGCCGTTTTAGCTGAGTGGGAGCTCCGGGCATTAGCGGTAGCAGCTCCGTGTTGCAAGCACCAATCCGGTTGGTTTTTTTTCTTTCTATAGACAGTACTCACAAAGGTATAACGATCAAGATTAACTTAAAAATTGCCCAGAGTTCTCCTTTAAGTAAGTTCAGTGATGGTTCATTTCTGTTGTAAAAAAGTTCTTGAATTAGTTCATTTATATATATATATATAGCCGATCTGGAGCAAACAGTGATGTCATCGTCCAGCTCATTTCAGTTCTCATAATGGTGTCGATGCAGGCAGATCAATAATATTGTTGAATATCGTTTGTCTATAAAGAAATACGTTAAGTTAAATTAAATTAAGTTAAATACGCTAAAAATACGTTACTATAAAGTTTTTTTTTTTTTTTTTTCAGGATCAGTTTCAATCTTTTTATGTATAATATATATTGTGTAAAACTGGTTGAAAACAATACTGCTGGAAAATGATCCCTTGTCACGCTTGTTTGTCTGTGTGTTTATTATTTCTATAATGTTTTGCAGCTGCCATATGAGCTACAGGACATGGTGAACAAGCACATGAAGAGCAGTTTGCCTAACAAGACTCAGGGCTCACAGGGAGCTCAAGCCCAGGATCCTGACACTCTGAGCCTGACTCCCGCAGACGTAGTGCCCACTTCGGTGATCGCTCGAGTTCTTGAGAAGCCCGAGCCCCTGGTGCTCAACTCAGCCCAGTCAAGCAGCAGTGCAGGTCGGCCAGTGGCCGAGGATGTGTTCGTGCACGTGGACATGACAGGACCACAAGATCATGGTGGAGGGCATGAGAATGGTGGTCCTGTTCATGCAAGGCCTCCTGCGGGTGCTGGTCCTGATCAACAGCATGTAAACGGCATGTGTCGAAGCCAGGGTTGCCTAGATGGTCCGACTGGAGAAGATGGGGCCGCCCCCTCTTTTGAGAAGTTGAATCCATACCCAGCTCCTCCACCACCAAATCCGCTCTACCCTGGTCGCAAAGTTATTGAGTTCACTTCAGATGACAAAGTCAAGATCCCCAAGAACAGCCCACTTCCCAACTGCACCTATGCTACACGTCAGGCCATTTCTCTGAGTCTTGTTCAGAACGAAGACGAGGCAGATCGCCAGCGCACCGTTCCCAATAGCCCTGCTGTATCTGAAGGGGGTTGGCGGTCGGGGACCTCCTCATCTTCCGGCGGAGGACTTGCTTCTCACCAGCGCACACCTCCGCAGATGGATGCTACGGACACCCTTTCCAGTCATTCGAGTCCCTTTAGTAGCCCCCCTCAGCCGCCTAGTGCTTTTGCCAGCTCTGGTAGTTCTGAGGAGGATCTATTGGCAAACTGGCAGCGCATGTTTGTAGAAAAAATGGCACCATCTACAGACGGCACCCTTGTCAACCGTACATCCTTCAGCAGTGAGACGGTGAAAGATCTCCAAAGAAGTCACAATGGAAAATCAGGAGACGGTGCTCTGAGAGGTGCTTACTCTGACGGCGAAGAGGGTTCCTCGGCCCAGAGCTGGACCGCAAGTAGAGAGTCCAGTTTGGATACTGACACCAGCAGCATGGCGGACCTGCGGGCAAAGAAGACACAATATGGAGGTGACTTTTCCCAGGAAGAGGGTGAACACCTACTGATGGCCCTTGATCCACTTGACAATGATGGTGCCAGTGGAGACACCATGGTCACCATTGAGAGCAGTCCAGTTTCTGCTGAGCATCAAGAGTTTGCTGAAGATGCGGGATCAGCAGGGAGTTCAGCTGAGGAACGAGATATCCTTCCCCAGGACTTACCTGTCATTGGCTCAAAGGTCGTAGCCGCCCTTGAGGATTTTACAGACAAGCCGCCTCGGACTGGCTCCGCACGACCTCTGAAGAGTCCCAAGAGGATGGGGGTTCATCACTTGCACCGTAAAGACAGCCTTACCAGAGCGCAAGAGCATGGAAACTTGCTGGACTGAGACTTCCAGGCTTATTTTTCTTTTTTTGTTTTGCTTTTTTTTTACCTTGAGTGCTCTTTGTCTTACTAGCAATCACTAGTCATAGCAGCACACGACGAGTGGAAGGGATCGAATCAACTTTGCTGTAGTTATCCCAGATCATGCTGCTGCTGAGGCATCATTGTAACTCTTTCTGTCCTCTCTTTGAGGCATGGATCTCTCTTATCTGTTGAACCTATGGGATTGATGGATCAGTGGTAAAGTACCGACTGCAACTTCAATTACTCCGGCTAGTGAGTGGACAGTGCTTCAGGGATCGTACAAGAATGTCATAGTTTGATTTAAGGTGATTTTCACCAGTCCAAGACTTGCTTCTGCTTGATGTGACATGATTGAGTCGGCAACAGCAGGACATAGCCATACAATCACACTTTTGTAAGAGAAAGAGTCCTTCAGAGGCGACGGGATTGAGCAGCATTAGGATTGAACCCTGTGGCACTGTGCAGACATGGATGTTTTGACATTTACTTTTGCCCTCGGGTGAGAGTTTTCTAGCCAGATAAGGATATCTATCCAGTATCCCAGTACAATCCCTTTGTTGTGGGAGATGGGATAGTACCAAATGGCCACAGATACCACTGTGTCAGGCATTCTGCTGGTTGAAGCAGATTAAATGTAATCTATGGGACTCTCTTGTCAATTTTCAGTGCCTAACCCTTGCTCTGACAGAGGGGGCTCTTCATCACCCTTTAAAAGAACATCTCGTTCCTTTAGTCTGCTTTTAGCCCCCATAAACTGAGAGGATCCTTCACCTCAATTTTTCAGTTACCTCTCGTCATTGATCTACCACTGTATTTCAACATCCAACCTAAGGACAGTTTTTGTACTTTAATAAACAACATGACTTATGAGAGGGTTTTGATGTATTCGGTATGTGTTTCAATGATGGATATACTTCCTGATTTTCATTCTGACCTGTTTTGTTTGACTAATGGTATTTAAAACGGATTATGATTTTAAGTAAATATTTAGACTTAGTTTTTTTTTTGTTGGTGTATTTATTTGTCTTTTGCTGGTCTAAAGTGTCCGATTACTCCCCTCAAATCAGTTAAGCACTTGCAGAAGTGTACAAGAAGTGCACAGGTTAATAAAATCCTGTCGTAAAATTAAATGAGAAGGTATACAATCTCTTACATTATTACACTTTAGTTATTTCACACTGCATGGAAATGCAAACCAAACAGTGCTGTATCTGGCATTTTAATGATTTAATCTGGAAAATATTTCATCTTTTTTCAAAGGCCAGTATTTATGAGTCAAATATTTTGCAAGTAAGGCTGAAACATTTGGATGTCAATGGTTTGCCATGTCCTACAATTCAGAGGTGTATAAATGCGTCCCCTCGCTGCTGATGGCACAAATTGCCATTCAGAGGGCATATTAATATTAATATAAAAAAATAAACTATGCATATAGTACTGTTTAAAAACACCACACAAACCTGAACCATTAGCAAAGCATTCTGTCTGTAATGATGACATTACTGACTTTGAAATGCCGAATGTTGCATATAATAGACTGAAAAAAAAAAACAGATTTCAGCCAGAAGCATGCCTTCGTTTGTTAGAACGGCACTGACACAAACACATTGCTTTGTTTTTTAAACCCTAATTTCAAGGAAAGCCATGTTTTAATCTTAATGAATGTAATCATCTTTATGTAGCATCCATTTTATTTGCTTATTATTCGTTAAATAATTATACTGCTGTATTTTAAGGGGAATGTACATCCCACCATCATTTAGTGTGTTTTTCTGTTTTTTTGTGTGTGTAAATCCGAATTCTCTTGATTATGGATGATCAGTCTGTCCAGCAGATACTTTCTACAAGTTATTATTTTTCTGTTCTGTGTGTTCCAGTCTTAAATTTCAGTCATTTCATTTCAAGCCTCGTTCAAATAGCATTTTAACATTTATCAGCTGTTCTCAAAGAGTTTCAGATGCGAGCACTACAAGCATCCTCATTCTTTTGTTTTGATGAATATATTTTAGAGACGATTAAAACTCTGTGTTGCCTTTTTAAGTGCTGCTTGCTTTGTGTTCTTTTTATTTAGGTTTAAGTTTATAGTCTTTTGACTGGTCAATATCCCACCCTGGGTCTCAAGTACTGTACATCATGCAGTGTTGTACTTCTAAAAATCAGTGTATTTTTAAGTAATTGGACACAGAGTACCTCCCCCCCCCCTGACTGACTTGAGACATTACCCCACTGGTGATATGCAACAGTGTTCTTCATGTGTAAGAGTATGTTGAGCACTTATGATTTTTAGGTTTGTCTTTTATTTATGTACATATCAGCCAGTCAGAAAGTACAGCATGTATTACATTTTTTAACAGTATTACTGGAAAGATGTCAGACTTTTGTAGAATCATTGCTGTATATATTCACGGTCACCGTGATTTTGACATGTTCCTGGAACAACATATTTAGTCTTAATACTACTCTTAAGGAGTAGTTCACTTCAGAATTAAAATTTCCTGATAATTTACTCACCCCCACGTCATTCAAGATGTTTATGTCTTTCTTCAGTCGATAAGAAATTTGAAGTGTTATATTCCAGGATGTTTCTCCATATAGTGGACTTCAATGGGGTCCAACGGGTTGAAGGTCCAAATTGCAGTTTCAGTGCAGCTTCAAATGCTCTACACCAGGGGTCACCAAACTCGGTCCTGGAGGGCCGCTGTCCTGCAGAGTTTAGCTCCAGCCAGGTCCAACACACCTGCCTGAAAGTCCAACACACCTACCTGAAAGTCCAACACACCTGCATGAAAGTCCAACACACCTGCCTGAAAGTCCAACACACCTGCCTGAAAGTTTCTAGTATGCCTAGTGAGACCTTGAGCTGTTTCTGGTGTGTTTAATTGGGGTTTACTCTGCAGGACAGTGGCCCTCCAGGACCGAGTTTGGTGACCCCTGCTCTACACGATCCCAGCTGAGGAATAAGGGTCTTGTCTTATAGCTATGGTGCACCACACATTACGTAATCACATTGAAAGGTCATGCATGATGTCGGCGGAAGTACCAAGCTAGTGTTTACAAAGCGAACGTGCAAAGAATAACTCAAACGCCCTTTACAAAAAAAATTAAAGGTAAAACAACGATGTATAGACGATTTTGAAGTTGGAAGAGAAAATTTGTTTTTCGCCCTAACCTACATTTTCCGCCTGACCTATCCAACGTTATTATGTAATATGTGAAGTCATGGATGTGCAAAATGTGCATTTGTGGTTAAAAAGTATACATTTTATTTTATTTTAGAAAATGACAGCTGGTTTTGCTAGATAAGACCCTTATTCCTCGACTGGGATTGTGTCGAGCCTTTGAAGCTGCATTAAATTTTGGACCTTCAACCCGTTGATAACCATTGAAGTCCAGTATATGGAGAAAAATCCTGTAATGTTTTCCTCAAAAACCTTAATTTCTTTTCGACTGAAGAAAGAAAGATGTGAATATCTTGGATGACGTGGGGGTGAGTAAATTATCAGGAAATTTTCATTCTGAAGTGAACCCTTTAACCCTAACCCTAAACCTATCCCTATCCCTACACTCTAACCCTACCCCTAACTCTGAGGGAAATGATAGGAGATTTAATAAGATTGTAAGCCTAAACTTGACATGAACTGTAAACTTGTCCCTCAAATCTGATTGGTTGATTGTAATGTTGATAGAGGAACATGTTGCACTTGGTGAAATCATGTTCACCATATATTCACCTCATAGTTGGTCTGCCACAGCACTCCTGGCCTTCAATAATTCAGCTACACGGTCCTCAGTGAAGGGCTCCCAGGTCCACACTTACTCTTCTTGTCTTACTTGGTCTCTTCGTATGTAGTTATCAATCTAGCGTCGCAATATATGGGAGTACCACTAATAACCCATGATTAATTGAAGTGTAACTACCCACCATGCTGAATAATTAATATTTTATCCTGTTCTAAAATAGTTCTGTGATGCTTTAAAGAGACAGAGCACAGTCTGTCAGGTTCTTGTATGTGGAAACGGACGCCCTTAAATAATTCAGTCTCATCAGATGTTACACTGCCGGCCCCGGGTTGTGCAAATAAATACAAAAAAAAAAAGTGACAATGGTTAAGGATGCGTCTAGTCTAATACAGAGTGTATAAATAGGCCTTTCTCTTCTGCTCTCATGCAACTTTAATAACTCAAATTTAATTGCACGCATTCGTGATATTTAATACCTCGGGCATGCTGTGCGCAAGTCATGCGAAATCTTTATTGAGAAATCTAGAGAATTAACAAAAACAAGTCAAGGTTATCTTCCAACCAACACATTTGATTCACGTTATCTTCTCTTTAACCTTCAAGACGGAGCGGAACTCACCTTTTCCTTTGATCGGATATATGAACGTTTTTATTCATCAGTAGACCAACTTTCATGTAACCATCAACCAGATTTAAAATGTCAAAGCTGACTCTACTATTAATCAATAACAAAGGCTTATTTTAAAGTAGAAATTGACCCTGTTTATTGTAATGCACATTCCTGGTTTTACTGTCTTGGTAATCTTTCATCAAAATGTAATAACTCGCTTCCCCTTCACAATGACTTTCCTTCATTTACCGATGTTAACCAATAGTCATTGGCCATTTCTAAGGCCTGGTTTAAGCATTGATTCAACAAGCTCTCATTAAGCGTCCATTCTGGTGGAACGACTATTCTCCATCCAATCAATTCCTAATAGATGAACTCAAGTTCTGCCCTACATTTTCACTCAAAAATGTTTAACATTACGAAAGCAAGTTCTTAGTTGTGCTTCGAGTCCTTGCGTAATTTAACACTTGACTCGGAAATCAGGATTCTGTTTTGTTTTCTTTGCTGTTTGTACTTTACTTTTATTCTTGTGTTGGACGTTAAGGTCTGTGAGACTCCACATCTCACTGTCCTGATGCTTTAACATGGTGGAGAAATGTCCCATGAGTGTGAGGGGATATTGTAAGGGTGCAAAAAAACAGTTTCATGTTAATGGTGTTGACTCCCACAATCTCAGATGTGTGTGTGATTTTTACCGTCTGTCTTCTGAACTCTTCAGGCAGATTTCTGGTGCATACGCTCCACATACCTTGTCTGCCGGTCTTATGTGTGTGTAACTGTAGCAACATGGTGCTTTTTCCCTTTTGCCATGCAGTTCCTTCATGCCTGAGTTTATTTTGAGTTTTACTTGATATCATGTAAAGCTTCCATGGTTGTGTAGATGTACCATGCGCTGATTGTTTCCCCCCCCCTAAAAAAAAAAAATGCTTATGACTGGACTGATTTTATTTTCGGAATTTGTAAACTGATGTATATTTTAAAACAAATAAAACTATTTTAAACAATGGGTTTGGACTGTGCACACTTTGGCACTGCTGTGGTTCACGGATGTGTGTTTTTGGTGTGTGTGTGTGTGACGTCACTCTCGGCTGAGCTGATGTAGGACTGCCCACTGCTGGCCATGAGGGTCCAGTGCGGATTAAAGCACATGGCAACAGTGTGCTAACAAACCTTCAGTGGAATTGTCAAACAATTACAAGCACTAATGAGGGTCAGTAAAGCATATCCACAGAGCTGACAAGAATTATCTGGTGTTTTGTCTGACAGATTCCAGCATGACTGCATAAATTAACACCTTGAGACTTTAAAAAGCAGCATCGTTTAAAAAAAAAAAAGTTAATTTAAGACATTTAAATTAATAATTTGACACAATGCACTTATAATTTTTTTTTACATTGTATACATTTAAAAACAATATCTGCATATTCACTGCATATTCCTATAATTTATTTAAGAATTTTCAGTAACACTTCATTTTTTTCGTCCCTTTTGAACATTCTGTTGACTAGAAGTAACTTTTTACAACTACATGTCAACTAACTCATCAGAGTATTAGTAGATTGTCTGATTAAAGTCCACATGATATCAAAATTGACCATATTTACTTTGTTTGCCTAAATTGATTGTTTTGTGGTGAACAATTAATCCATGCAAGTCAATCCACGCAAAAAAAAAATGTGGGCTTCGTAATCTAAAAAAATGCCCCTCCCCTCTGCATTGGAGGGCCTTCCCTGATGATGTAGGTTTGACGGTTTTGGTGTCTGCTTAACATCCGTAACCACGCCCCTCCAACTGACAGTAGACAGGCTGAATGAAACGCCTACTTTTCTAGATCCAATCATGTGCTAGTTGGAAAAAAAAGCCACGCCCACTATTTTTCCTCATTTAGTATTCCGTTTCTCTCGGAAATACGTCACAACACTGAGATAAAGTCGGTTGCAACTTCCGGTTCACGCGGACTGTAAAGCAGGGCAATGCAGTTTCGGGAATTTCTTCGCTGTATTCTCGCCTTTTGCTCGCAGGTTTCTCTATAGAGCTCCCCCTACAGCTCCGGAATAGATATTTGACAACACTGTCGAAAAACTCGTTGGCGACTCAGATACCAGAGGCTAGTAGATCAACGACATCAAAGCAGACGGGACATTCTTTACAACGTCGTCTTCATTCGTGAGGGAGCGCAATAATGACATGATTTTAGCAGGGGTTTTTTTGCCGTAAAGCAATTCGTTACATCGCGAGACCTGAGATCACGCGATACTTCCTGACGCCGCGTCCGCCGGCTCAAAGTTGCAAGGGTGGTTTTTCCGCTCACAGGCGATAGGGGGGTCCGAGACGATCACCATTCAACCCGAAAAAAGTAATATAACCATTCCAATGACTCCGAAGCTGTTCAGTTAAGGTAAAAAACCTGCATAGTTCACCTTTAATATCTGCTAACTCTTTTTTTTTTTTTATGATGGTCCTCCCAACAGACACGCTACTGACTATGAGTAACTTTGCAAGTACATGACAACTTATTCTAACCCTAACCCTACCACTAATACTCTACTAACACAATGAGAGTCAGTAGACATGCAGGTGCAACATTACTTATAGTCAACAGAATGTGTTAAAGAGACCATCAAAACCATCAAAATACAGAACCTGAATTTTCATCCACTTGTGGATAAAACCACATAAGTAATGTCTGGACGGACCTTGCTTCCTTAAGCCCTTGTCGGTCACATTAGTTAAAATGGTTATTTTGCCAAAATTCCTTTATCTTTTTCAACATATACATATATTTTTTTTACTACATAAAAAAATGCTGTGTTTCAGCACATGTTTGGGTCAAATATGGACAAACCATAGGTTCAACCTTAGGTTAAATTTTTTTATTGAAAATGTATTTTAAACCAATGATTGGGTTTCTCCATATTTGGGTGCATTTATACATTCCCACTCAACGACTAATGAAAGATATCCTCCTCCTCAGCATCCACTGGCGTATCAATGTGACCGTCAGAAGGACTCGAGATAATTACAGACATTTTTGTCCACTGTCTCAGATCTCATTTCAGTTTCATCCAGTTTCTCATATAGTTTAGACTAATGAGTATTTCATCATGCAGAATCCTTTAGCATACTCCTGTCAGTGAAGAGGATTCATTACTGCATTACCCGCTGGAAAATTGGCCTTCCATTTGTCTCCGTTCTTTAGCAGCTCGGTAGATTGATCGGAGGCCGTTCATTAATTATAGACAATGATCTCCGTCCTTATTATTTGGCTTTCCTGGCAGCTGCTGTATGAGAGCGGAGATAGACACGACTATACGGTGTCCGTTTCCGCATTCGATCCCTGGCCGGAAATAGAGAGCTGCTCAGTCAAAGTCATGAAGGGAACAGATATCATACTTCGTGAAAACGCATCTTACAAAGCCACGTTTTTCTATCCCGGTGGGGACTTTAACCTGAACACGGACTCGTGTCACTGTGGGGCCCTTGAGGTCCCCATGAGGAAAGTTTATAAATCATGCAGAATGAATTTTTTTTATCATTTTTTTATGTTAAAATACAAAACCATTATCTCTATAGAGAGTCCCCACAAAGAAACCGTGTGTGTGTGTAATTTTTTTACCATATTATTAGTTTAATGTACTGTTTAATACTATGTATTGTTACTATGCACACACACACACACACACACACAAACTGTGTATATATACAGTATATGTGTATATAGGCTATATATATATGTGTGTATATACAGTATATGTATATATATATATATATATATATGTGTGTGTGTGTATATATGTGTATATATATGTGTGTATATATAAGTGTGTGTGTATATATATGTGTGTGTGTGTATATATATATATGTGTGTATATATATATGTGTGTGTATATATGTGTGTATGTATATTTCGATGTATATATGTGTGTGTGTATATATATATATGTGTATATACGTGTATATATATGTGTGTATATATGTGTGTATGTAGGCCTATATATCTATGTATATATGTGTGTGTGTGTGTGTATATGCGTGTATGTATATATCTGTGTATATATACATACAATCTCAAAAATGTGTAATATCGTGCAAAAGTTAATTTATTTCAGTAATTCAACTTAAAAGGTGAAACTAATATATTATATAGACTCATTACATTCAAAGTGAGATATTTCAAGCCTTTATTTGTTATAATTTTGATGATTATGGCTTACAGCTTATGAAAACCCTTTCACAATATTATAATTTTGAATTTGGGGTTTTCATAAGCTGTAAGCCATAATCATCAACATTATAACAAATAAAGGCTTGAAATGTCTCACTTTGAATGTAATGAGTCTATATAATATATTAGTTTCACCTTTTAAGTTGAATTACTGAAATAAATGAACTTTTGCACGATATTACATTTTTTCGAGTTTCACCTGTAGCCTATATATACATATACATACACATACACATACACACACACACACACACACACACACACACACACACGTATATCACACAAATACACACAGTGTTGTTAGATGATATGCTCTGGCCAGACTCTTGTCTTTATCATAAAAGAAAAGCTGCTGTGTAAATGAGTCTTGTCTGCACAAAGCTTTTGAACTGCACATTACGCTGGACCCCTGTGCTGTGGATTCAATTATTGGCTCAACACAAACGCTTTTAATACCCTCGTGCTACAACTGCATCTGAAATGCTCGAAAACTGCTGGATTTCCTGAGAAAAACAGCTCTCGGAAAACATCAGGCTTTTAACATATCCCGCCGCTGTGCAGAAGAGAAAGTGCAGGTTAAAAATGCATGAAGCACGAGGATCTGCGAAGATTAAATGTGGATCACAGTTGTTCTAAATGCTATAAACAACATAATCATATTTGCACAGGAGCCGCTGTAACCGTGCCGAAGCTCTGACTGAGATGTGACCGTAATGGTAATGTCTGCTCTCTTTCACTGCGATACGACACTTTTATGCTGGGATGTGTTCGAGTAGGAGTGTCGTATTCACGCTGCACGACTGCCTGCATCCAAATGAAGGAGACTGTGAAAAGATGGTGACATCAAACAGCATTAGAGGACATCAGACACCACACACACACACACACACACCCGTGTAATGGAAACTGACAGGTGTTCACTGGAGAGACGGGATCATACAACGTGTGCCAGCAATATATGACAAATAATGTACAGTCATTGAACAATGGCAAGTCACTTTTTACGTGGCTAGTCAACAAAAAAATAAATAGATGAATTTATTTGAGTTTAAATTATTTAATAATTTCACTTTAAATGGCTTTCACAATAAAAAACAATCGCCACCGGATGAGCGGACTCATATTACAGGATGGCCATGGATTATGGCGAATATAGGAAGTTATGGTTACAGAAGGACAAGCTTTAAAGACACGCATACTGTGATTTCTGAGGTTGTTCATTTATTCCATAGCCTATGCTTTTGTTTCCATCAGCCTACATTATTTCAACTTATTTTTCAAATAATCACGTTTAACAGCTGAATATGTGGTGAAAATCTACATTACCCATGATAGTGTTGGATAAGTTACTCTAAAAAAATAAAAAAATAAACCGTATAATGCATAAATTATTCTTAAAGTCCCCCTGTGGTGAAAATGAAGCTTTTAATGTTGTTTAAATGTCTGTGGTGTTTTTAATATATGCTTTCAGACAAACCATTTGCAAATTTATAAGTCGACAGCATTACTGAGTATTTTCTCCTTAAAACTGCCGTGAACCAACTACACGTCACAAACTAGGCCTATCTCTACGAGGCCTATCTCTTTACCATACAAAACTGTACATTTAAGCTATTTTAAGGCATGAAAAAAAAATTCAAGGAAAAAACATTTAAATGTCATTTTGGTGATCAAAGATGAGTTTTAAGGGATACAATTATTAAGGGGACTTTAAATCCACTATTGTTTGATATAGAATATATAGTCTATCATTTTGCAATACACTATAAATATAATCAACAACTTGAAATGAAGTTCTCTTACGTAGAGTTCTCTCGTACTGCGTCGAAAGAACGCTACGGGAAAGATATTTCTTTGTCGAGATTGAAGCCAAAAATTAATCCTTAATTTTGTAATATTGTAAAACGCTTTTCTGAAGCATACAACCTAGGCGGAGCAATACAGCTCACCCATTGGCTGCTCTGCCAGAAAAGCACAGCCTATGCGAGGCCAGGACGCTGACCAATGAGGGCGCTCCGCGCCCTTCTGCGTCACCTCCCGCCCAAACAGGCGTGGCCTAGGCCTATAAATACGAGCATAGCTGTCTAACACGCCGATTTTCTTAAATTCAACGAAGCTGCACGCATCGCTGGATTGATTCGAGCCGCCACAGCCGTTTGGATACAAGCACCTCAGCAGGACGAGCCCTTACCTGAAGCCGCTGGTCATCGCCGCCTTCAGCCGCCGTTCCCTGCTGCGCTTCTCCGGCGTGGAATATCCTTTACATTATGTGTGTGTGTTTTGTGTGTGTGTTCGCCGTCGCGACACACAGTTTTTCCACCACTAAAAGAGCCGAGCGTCTTTTTCAAGATGCCTCGCACCTCCTGTGGCTCGTGTAGAGCCCCGCTCAGCGACGGGGACCACGTGCTGTGTTTCCTGCCTGTGAGTATCACGCAGCTTCAGCTCTCGTCGATGGCGGCTGCCATCACTGTAATTTGATGCCTACGGTGACTCTGCGGACTCGCCTGGCGTTCATTTACTGAAGCTGCATCTTTTCCGCCCGCTGTAGTGCCGCGCCGTGAAAAGCGCCGTGCTTAGCAGAGCCCGGAACCTCCCTCCACCACGAGGTGCTCGCCGCTGCTGCCGCCAGCTTCTCCGCCCGCTTCGCTGGACTCTATGATCGACGGACAAGGGCCACTGTGTGCCGCCGCGTCCGTCATGAACGAGGAAGGTGAAGCCGCGTCTGTGGAGGACGACTGCTTTTCTCTCCCGCTTGGATGGGCGAGCTCCGAGGATCTCCCCTCCCCCGCCGCTCATGAGCGTCGACGAGAAAGACCAGCATCGATGCGCTTACCGGCTGGATGGCTGTTTTTCTGCAGAGGAACGTACGTTACCGTCCTCACGACCCGCGCCCTTTTCTTCCTGAATTCACGAAGAAAGCGCGGAGTCCCGGAAAGCCCCGTCTTTAGCCAGGATGCGCACTTCTGCTTCGAGGGAAGCTACAGTGTTAAAATCCCGCCGCGGCCGGATTTCACTAAAATGTCTCGCTCGCACAGTCCCAACATACGCGACCGTGCCAGTGTATTTTGCAGTCACCAAATCAGCATCAATGCTCGTTTGCCTGCACACAAACGCCGTTTTCACGACGCCCCAGGTAAATCTGAAAATGTATTTTCTGGTGTCCCGGCCACGGCCGATGGTGTAATGTGTGTATCCGTAATGCCCACGACTCAGTGCCCATTCATACACACAAGCACAGCCCTACACAATACAGGGCTTGCACACATAAAATCGACTCGTCGATTGTGCAATACATGTAAGTTAGTGAACGTGCCCGCTTTTCAGTGCCCACAATCACTACACACTGCATGTCCCGTGGTTTCTGTAAACGAAACGAATGCACGGTCAGTCGGTTCTGATAGACAGTACTCTCTGTGCTACACGGTGTCCCGGCCACAGCCGATGATGTAATGTGTGTAACTGCAATGCCCACGACCCAGTGCCCATTCATACACACAAGCACAGCCCCACACAATACAGGGCTTGCACACATAAAATCGACTCAATGTCGATTGTGCATTATATGTAGTGAGCGTGCCCGCTTTCAAGTGCCCACAATCACTACAAGCTACATGTCAACATGGTTTCTACGGAGCTCGCACCGCGTGCTCTCTCTCTCTCTCTCTCAGCTGAGAGAGCTGAGCGCGCGCGCGGGCTGCACGCTCGATAAGCGCGCCCCCGCATCACGCCATGTTACAGCACACGACTGCTCTCGTGTCGCCGCCATTTCGCGACCAGAGCCCGGTTTTTCAACCCGTGCAAGCACAGCCCCGTACAACACAGGGTCTGCACACATAAAATCGACTCAGGTCGATTGTACTTTACATGTAGTGAGCGTGCCCACTGTCCAGTGCCCACAACCACTACACACTGCACGTTCCGCGGTTTTTCTGTAAAAACGAAACCAACGGACGATCAGTCAGTTCACAAACACAGTATTCCCGGTGTTATAAATGTGCCCGCTACCACGCGCCCACATTTATTCACAAATATACGAGCCCTACGGGCAGCCCCGTTCAACACAGGGTTTGCACACATAAAATCGGCTCACACCGATTGTGCTTTACGTGTAGTGAGCGTGCCCACTGTCCAGTGCCCACAACCACTACACACTGCACGTTCCGCGGTTTCTGTAAAAACGAAACTAACGAACGGTCAGTCAGTTCACAAACACAGTGTCCCCGGTGTTATAAATGTGCCCGCCACCAAGCGCCCACGTTTATTCACAAACATAACGAGCCCCGTAGGGCTCGCCCCGCGTGCTCTCTCTCAACTCAGAGAGTCGAGCGCGCGCGGGACGCATACTGTGTTAAACATGTCCCCCGCCTCAGACGCCACGGCGTCCATGTCACAGCACATGGTTGCTCTCGTGTCGCCGCCATTTCGCGACCAGAGCCCAGATTACATTCAACCCCTAGTCACACGTGCAGATGCATGGGAAGGACTACCCGGGGTTTCAGAATGGGTGCTAGAGACTATAAAAAGAGGCTATTCGCTACAGTTTTATCGACGCCCTCCCCGTTTCACGGGAAAAGTCGAAACCACGGTAAAAACAGAAGTAGCACATCTACTTCGAGCCGAAATAGCGAAGCTATTGAGCAAAGGGGCCATAGAGCCTTTATCTCAAGCTCAGAGCGAAGGGGGCCTGTACAGCAGATATTTCCTGGTACCGAAGAAAGACGGGGGTCTCAGACCCATTTTAGATCTAAGGCGTCTGAACAAAACGCTTGCAAAGCGGAAGTTCAGAATGCTCACGACCAGAAGTATCCTCGCGCAAATTCGCCGAGGAGACTGGTTTATGGCAATAGATCTGAAAGACGCGTATTTTCACATACAAATTGCGTCACGTCACAGGCGATTTTTGAGATTCGCCTTCGAGGGCCGGGCATATCAGTACACAGTCCTGCCATTCGGCCTATCCCTAGCACCTCGTACATTTACAGTGTGCATGGACGCGGCGCTGGCACCCCTGAGACTCCGGGGCGTTCGAATTCTGAACTATTTGGACGATTGGCTAATTCTGGCTCAATCGCCATCAGAACTCGCTCACCACAAGACACTAATACTCGATCACCTCGAGTGCTTAGGTCTGAGAGTCAATTGGGAGAAAAGTTCACTGTTTCCCAGTTAAAGGATCTCCTTTTTAGGACTGGATCTGAACTCACTGTCTATGACAGCACAGCTGTCATCACAGCGCAGGCGAAATACCCTGCAAATGGCGAAATCCTTCCTCAGCGGCCACATAGTGCCACTCAGGAGATTTCAGAAAATGCTGGGCCTCATGGCCTCAGCCTCAACAGTGCTGCAGTTGGGCCTGCTGCGCATGCGCCCATTACAGTTCTGGTTGAGAGCGCGCGTACCGCGCCGAGCATGGCTACACGGTCGTTATCGCCTCAAGGTCACTCAGGAATGCATTTCAGCCCTGACACCATGGAGAGCGTCAGACTGGTACCGGTCAGGTGTAAGCCTGGGGACTTCCTCGAGCCTGAAGGTGGTGTCCACGGACGCTTCCACCTCAGGCTGGGGAGCACTGCTCGACGGCAGTCCGCTCTTTGGCCAGTGGTCAGAGCGAGCCGAACTACCGCACATAAACTGCCTGGAAATGATGGCAGTGGACTTTGCGCTGAGGCGCTTCTGTCCCCGGATAAAAGGACACCACGTCCTGGTCCGCTCGGACAACATGTCGGTAGTAGCCTACATAAACCGCCAGGGTGGCGTGAGATCCCGGAACCTATTCAGGTTAGCGGAACGCATACTGGTGTGGGCCCAGCACAACCTGCGCTCGTTAAGAGCAATGCACGTGCCAGGCCACTTGAACGTAGGCCCGGACAGACTCTCACGGAACAACGTTCCCACGGGAGAGTGGTCCCTGCACACACAGACAGTGCGTCTGCTGTGGAAAACGTTCGGCAGAGCGGAAATAGACCTGTTTGCAAACCAGGAAAACGCTCATTGCCCAGAATTCTTTTCGAAGAGCGCGAACGCGCTGGCCAGAGTCTGGCCCCGCCGCCCGCTCTATGCTTTTCCTCCTGTCTCACTCCTGCCTCAAGTGCTGGAGCGTATCAAGGAGAGCGGATGCTCAGTACTGCTAGTTGCTCCATTCTGGACGAATCAGACCTGGTTCCCAGCTTTGATGCGACTGAAAAGTACTGCCCCGTGGCCGATTCCAGTGAGGAGAGACCTCCTCTCACAGGCCAAGGGCTCGATTCTGCATCCTCACCCCGAGCTTTGGTCCCTACACGTATGGGCCATAAACGGGTACCCGCTAACCTCCCAAGAGGAGTGTTAGACACGATCGAACAAGCTAGGGCTCCGTCTACTAGACGGCTCTACGCTTCCAAATGGTCGGTGTTCTCTGGATGGTGTTCAGATCAAGGTCTGTCACCACTTCAGTGTGGAGAACCGGAGATTCTCTCCTTCTTGCAAGAGCTATTGGATAAGGGAAGAACCCCATCCACGCTCAAAGTCTATGTGGCTGCCATATCAGCGTTCGTTAATCCAACGCTTGGCCGTTCACTAGGCAGGAACGACCTGGTGGTCCGCTTCCTGAGAGGCGCCAGGAGGTTAAACCCTCCAAGGCCTCCTTCAGTCCCCGTTTGGGACCTTTCTACAGTGTTGAACGCTATGAAAGGGGCCCCTTTCGAGCCTATTCACTCAGTTGACATGAAACACCTGTCTCTCAAGACCGTGTTTCTTTTGGCTCTCGCTTCAGTGAAGCGTGTGGGAGACTTGCAAGCGCTCTCAGTGAGAGCTTCTTGTATGGAGTTCGGGCCAAACGACTCTATAGTCGTATTGAAACCGAAGCATGGGTACGTGCCTAAGTCCCTCAACACACCGTTCAGGGCTCAGGTCATCTCCCTGTCGGCCCTGCCGGCCTCAGAGGACGGAAATAGCTCCCTTTGCCCGGTCAGGGCATTAAGAGCTTACGTGTCCCGCTCCGCTGTTTTTCGACAGACGGAGCAGCTCTTTGTTTCGTTCAGCGGGCGCTCCAAGGGACGAGCCGCAACGAAACAGAGTCTGTCTCGATGGGTAGTGGACGCCATTGCGCTAGCCTACGCATCTAGAGGCTTGGAATGCCCTTTGGGCATCAGAGCACATTCCACGAGAGGCATGACCTCTTCATGGGCTTGGTATAGCGGAATCTCGTTACAAGATATCTGTATGGCGGCAGGCTGGGCCTCCCCGTCTACATTTATTAGGTTCTATAACCTAGAGGTTCCTGCGTTGCAGGCTAAACTGCTCTCGGTCTAGAAGACTATGTATAAGTGTTCCTGCCCCGCGATGCGGCCCAGGTCACTTCAATGGTAATATGTACAAGTGCTCCTGCCCCGCGCTGCGGCCCAGGTCACTTCAATGTCTAATATGTATAAGTGTTCCTGCCCCGCGCTGCGGCCCAGGTCACTTCAATGTTTAAGCATCACTCACTGACAATGTGTCCCATGAGCATGCTATTACCCCTCATATATATCTATATTTACATATATATGCTATTATGCCTTAAGAGGCACTACTATAAGGGATGATGCTATTTTAGCCGCTCTCCCTATACTTCTTGGGGTAGGCGCTTGTATACCAGGGCGCGCGCGCCCTTAGGTGTCTGTGTCGATCCAAGAACACGCACGGCGGTTTGCATAGGGTTCCCGTAGCGTTCTTTCGACGCAGTACGAGAGAACTCTACGTAAGAGAACGTACTCGGTTACTAACGTAACCTCGGTTCTCTCTAGGAGAGGGAACGAGTACTGCGTCTCATGCCGTGCGTGTCCACGCTGCGTCGCTTCATTGACGAAAATCGGCGTGTTAGACAGCTATGCTCGTATTTATAGGCCTAGGCCACGCCTGTTTGGGCGGGAGGTGACGCAGAAGGGCGCGAAGCGCCCTCATTGGTCAGCGTCCTGGCCTCGCATAGGCTGTGCTTTTCTGGCAGAGCAGCCAATGGGTGAGCTGTATTGCTCCGCCTAGGTTGTATGCTTCAGAAAAGCGTTTTACAATATTACAAAATTAAGGATTAATTTTTGGCTTCAATCTCGACAAAGAAATATCTTTCCCGTAGCGTTCTTTCGACGCAGTACTCGTTCCCTCTCCTAGAGAGAACCGAGGTTACGTTAGTAACCGAGTACGTTTTATATTGTCCATCTTCTTTTATTTTATTGTCATTCCCAGTGTTTCGTGTAATTGTATTTTTTCCCTCATTAAAGACGTTAATCAGTCTTGTGCCTTTGTCTGATTTTCAAATAACAGCTTTAATGAGGGAAAGAACTAAAAGATGTTAACTGTGCACATTGCAATAACCCATTTTTTTATTGCAAAATATACACATATGAACACATATGTAATTACTGTAGTTTTACAGCTAAGGAGATTGACTGGATTATTCACAGTGCTTCATGGGAGTTAAAGAGCTCTTTTGGCACAGTTAGTTTGTTTCAATTCTCTGATTTGTCAGAGATTTCTTTGCAGACTCATGGGTAATGTAGTTTTCCACCAGTAATTCTGCTCCTAAACACAATTAAATAGTGAAATCCACATGTACCGGATCTGGGCCGACACTGTGTTGCTGTCTGGGATGTGTAATAATAACTAAACCATTCCCCTACAAATTATGACCATTCAATATTAACCATGTATATCTCTTTAAAGGGGCGGTTGATTATGATTTCACTTTTCTAACTTTAGTTAGTGTGTAATGTTGCTGTTTGAGCATAAACAACATCTGCAAAGTAACAACGCTCAATGTTCAAAGCAAAGGGAGGAATTTGCTTTTAAAGAAATAGCTTTTTAAAGACTACAACAAGCGGCTGGTACGAACTACAAGACATTCCTCCCGGGTAAGTGACACACAACCCCTAAAATTTACATAAACCCCGCCCCCGGAACACGATTTATAGATTATCAAGACAGAATATGCTAATCAATGACTAGAAGATAACTACACATCAGCAACATAAATTCATCAACAAACCATTCAGAAATGTTGTCTACATGTTGGCACTTCTTCTTGAGTCTCTCCATCATCGTCTGACTCCGGTTTGAACATAAAAGGCTGAAAGTTTTGGTAATTTTCAGTGTGTGTCTGTGTGAGTGCAAGCTGTTGTAGCTCCGCCCCCTGTGCCGGGAGCAGCAGCTCATTTGCATTTAAAGGGACAGACACAAAACGGTGCGTTTTTTTGCTCACCCTCAAAATGTGACATTTTTAACATGCTAAATAAAATACATGTGGGGTATTTTGAGCTAAAACTTCACACACACACTCTGGGGACATCAAAGACATATTTTACATCTTGTGAAAAGGGTATTACACCACCCCTTTAATGTAGTACAAAATTTGAATTGTCGGGTCAGACACAACAAAAACAAACAAAACAAAATCAAGAGGAAAAAGCATTTAAAAAGATGTAAACTGATTTATTCAGGCATCAGGCCATCACATCAACCCTATACAGCTCATCTAACAGAGTATACTGTTATCGGTTAAATACTCATTTATAAATAGACTGTACATCTGTAAAATAAATAATTCACTATTGCGTATTATAAGTCACTTGGTGTTTAAGGTTTTTGTTCCAGCTGCGCTAACTGCTACAGGTCATGCGGTGTGAGGCTGCGCTCCTGCAGTGGCCGAGCACAACACACAGCTCCAGCGTCACATCTCTGTCTCTGCCAGAAAGCTCTCGCCCAGGCCTGATGTCATCAGGACCATCTGGGAGCTGGAGGAGTCTGGAAGGGTCAGAGACAATTTGGTAAATGTTGGAAATGAATGAACAGGACAGGAAAAGGCTACTCCAGTTCTTAGGCTACGAAAGATTCTTCCTTGCAGCGATCGTTCATATTCTCTCATTTGAGTGGCTCTCTTTTGTCCGGTGTATTTCTGGAGAATATCCTGGCCGCGCTTCCTCGTGTACACTACCAAAGTTTGGGGTCAGTAAGAATTTTTTTTATGTTTTTGAAAGTATCATACTAAGGCTGCATTTATGTCATCAAAATACAGTAAAAATAGTTATGTTGTAAATATTATTCCAATTTAAAATAACTGTGTTTTCTATTTTTGTAGAATTTATTCCTGTGATCAAAGCTGTATTTTCAGCATCATTACTCATGTCTTCAGTGTCACATGATCCTTCAGAAATCATTCTGATATGATGATTTGTTGCTTAAAAAATATTTCTTATCATTATCAAATGTTGAAACATTCGTGCTGCTTAATATTTTTGTGGAAACCAAACGTTTATTTGATTAATAGAAAGTGCAAAAGAACAGCATTTATTTGAAATAATTGTTTTGTTACAATGTAAAAGTAATGTATTCATTTCTTAACAACAACAACAAAAAAAATCTTACTGACCTCAATGTAAATGAGAGGGGACTGTGTCTTTCAGGCTCCAAAATCTCTCTCTCACACACACACACACACACACACACACACACACACACACACACACACACACACACACACACACACACACACACACACACACACTTTCAAAAATTTCAGCTTTCCTTCTGAAGATCATCTTGCCCAAGCTCTGAAATTGACTATAAAAGTCTTGTGAACTATAAAAATTGGGCATTGACATCATTGGCCCTGTTTACAGCTGGTATTAAGATGTGTTTTTGTCGATCGGATCACAAGTAGACGAGGGAGACACATTCCCGTTTACACCTGGTGTTTTAATCCATCTCTTTTGTCCACGTTCGACCACTTCTGTCCTGATTTCTTCGAGGGGAGGGACTATGGACAGGTAAATCTATGGACTTTTTCACATCTTTCTATCTGATGGATGAAATAAGCTTGCGCAATTTATGAACGCGACCGGAAACGACGGAAAAACACAAACAGCATCAGCTTTAGTTTCGGCTCTGACAGCCGAAGACCAGCCGAACGCTGTGAGTGTGTGTTAGAAATCAGGAATGATGAGAGAACATCGTGCTTGGTATGTTTTTCATCTTCAAACCAAACTTGGATCTTCAGCCGACAAAGTTTAAATCCCGTCTGGCTAGCACGCTTCCCATAATGTTCACGCATTAGTTCAGTCGGCGGAAAGTAGACGGTCTTTTGTGGCTGTTTGAACACATTTGATCACATGAGCGTTTACACTACGAAAGCAATCCGGTCAAATGTGTTTTCTACCTCTAGAAGTGGTTAAAAGTGGACAAGCTCAAAACGTTTTAGACCCGTTTACATCTGTATTTAGCGTCGTCCACTTGTGATCCGATCGACCAAAACACATCTTAATACCAGGTGCCTATTGATTTTACTGATATGGAGTACTTGTTTGACACTTTTAAGGTGTTTTTGTGTGTGTGTGTGTGTGTGTGTGTGTGTGTCATTTTGGAGCTTGACATCTCCAGTGCCCATTAACTTTCATTATATGGAAAGGAATGGTCAGGATATGCATCCAAAATTCACCTTTTGCGCAAAAAGTCATACAGGTTTAAAGCGGCATGAAGCTGAGCGTTGACAGAATGATAATTTCTGGCTGAACTCTTCCTTTAAAATGTATCTTTACTAATAATAACCTCTAAGTCTAAAGACTTCAGTACATACAGGACAGAGAACTCACAACTTGGCCATTATAAGAAATTCAAATTTCTATTTCGTAAATAGTAAATGATCTCTCTTAAATAATGCATGAGAAATGTGAATTTCTGTACTTCCCTTTTGCCCCAGCCTCTTAGAACCAGTTACTGCAGGAAAGTCATCCACAAACAAAGAGGGGAAGAGAAAGCGGGAGATCTGAGTGAAACAGTCTTGAAGCAGAGAGAACAGGCTGAGAGAGAGAGGCTGGGTCAGCCCTTACTGCTGTGGGGAACCCAGCTGGGCTTCTCCCTGGGGGTCACCGAGCTCCCGCGGGCCTCTCCGTCCTTCTCTTCCTCCTCCTCGCCTTCGGAGAGGAGATCCGAGATCTGCTGCTGCAGCTCCGGGCTGATGTCGTTCTCCGCCAGAACCAGCGCACGCAGGCTGGTGGGGTAGTTCTCCACCATGTCCAGGAAGATCTGACCAGAGAGGAACAAGGCATGAGGAAAATGAATGTGCCCAAAACTGGGAGTAGTTCACTTCAGAATGAAAATGTCCTGATAATTTACTCAGCACCACATCATCCAAGATGTTCATGTCTTTCTTTCTTCAGTCGAGAAGAAATTAAGGTTTTTGAGGAAAATATTCCAGGACTTCAATGGTTATCAACGGGTTGAAGGTCCAAAATGCAGTTTTTAAGTGCAGCTTCAAAGGCTCTACTACACGATCCCAGCCGAGGAATAAGGGTTTTATCTAGCCAAACCATCGGTTATTTTCTTTAAAAAAAATACACATTCATATACTTTGTAACCACAATTGCTCATCTTGCACTAGCTGTTTACAAAATGAGCGTGCAAAGACTAAAAGTCAAGCGCCATTTACACAAAAAAAAAAGAAGGTAAAACAACGATGTTGGACAATTTTGAAGTTGTAGTTTTTCACCTACCCTACACTTTTGAGCCGGATCACGCGTGACCTTTAAACATGATTACATAATGCGTGAAGTCGTGGACGTGCAAGACCAGAATTTGTTCAAGAAATTTTCAGAAAATGAGCGATGGTTTGGCTAGATAAGACCCTTATTCCTTGAAGCCTTTTAAAGCTGCACTGAAACTGCATTTTGGACCTTCAACCCAACCTTAGTTTCTTCTCGACTGGAAAAAAGACATGAACATCTTGGATGACATGGGGGTGAGTAAATTATCAGGAAATTTCTATTTTGAAGTGAACTACTCCTTTAAAGACCAAATAAATTGCGGCAGCAACTATCTGGTTGACACTCCAACATGATAGGTGGCAGTATTGCACCTTATGAAGAAGACATATTGTGTGGCTACCATACAAAATCATGTCGGAGGAAAAAGTTAGCTCAGTGGGAGTTTTTTTGGATTCCATCAAAAAGATGAGGTGAAAATCCCCGATCACACCACGGCCAAAACCTATAGCGATAACTAAAAATAAAGTTTTAAAGTGTTGAGGTCAAAGTAGACGTTGTTCGCCTACGTGGGTTCAGCAGGACTTACTGACGACTCATTTTCAGCAGTTCAGAATCGGTTCTTTCTTTCGGGAGACATTTATCTACTTTGATCTTTGAAACTTTGCAGACCTTTTACATTCACAGACAGCTATATTACACACTGCATGAAAGGGAATATCTGAAAAAGCATAATTGGGGCATTTTAATAATAGTTTCAATTCTATGAGAAGAGGGAGTCCACATCACATCTATAATGATAACAACACAGAGGAACAAATCATTTTTCAGAAGGATTTTTTTCCAGCTGATGAATGATAAAAACACTAACAACCAATCATAATCCAGCTGACTTTAAAGAGCTGAAGCATTTAAACCAGCAGACGACAAAACTGCAGCGCACATATAATACACAGAACGATATCGTCCGTTGGTGTGGATAATATAGTTATCTTTATAGTTATCTTTCTTGGTGTGAACAGGCCTTTAGACGGCCCAGTTTACAGGAAGTGCATCATTGCGCTGCTGGTACTGCAGCAGTTTCTTGATTATTACGCAGGAATGAGAGTATATAGTTCCTAGTCATATCGGCCTAGAAAATCACAACTTTTAAATTTCCGTCGGTCTTAGTACACGATGTAACTACAGAAGAGTCAAGTTTTAAATAGGGAAAATATCTAAACTCTTTGGTCATTTTTTTGAGAGAGATGCTAACGGTCTAATCAGATTCAATGATCTATGCTAAGCTATGCTAAAAGTGCTACCGCCAGACCCGGAGATCGGCTGAATGGATTCGAAAACGGTAAAACTGTTTAACTCTATGAGTTGAAAATGAGCCTATTTAAAAAAAAAAGTGGAGTGTTTCTTTAAAATAACCTTCTTTTAATTAGAATATATTGTCAAATGTAAAGTATTACTGTGATCAAAGCTGAATTTTAGTCACAAATACCCGGATGACCTAATACACCTGCTGAGATTCTGCAACCAATGAGCACTTTACCATCCAATGACATCAGGAGAGATGAGGAGCTATCAAGTTCTCTATCAAAGACTTCATGGTGTCTTTTCAGGACAAAGGTCCAAACGTTGCAATTACAGCCTTCATGAGAGGATCACACACACTGAGATCACAAATCAGAAATGTTCTGTACAACCTTGCCCTCTAGTGGAGAATTATGAAGACAAAACCCTCTAATTATACCTCCTTACTACAGTCCCAAAGGAAGCAGAGAAGGCTTTTAAACTAAGGAATAGTTCATCCGTTTACTGATGTCAAAGGTCATGTTGTGGTGTTTTCTTTCTTCCATGAAACACAGATAACAGAAGAAGGATAATAACACGAGGCTGGAAAGACATGAGGATGACAGGGGTATTATGGCTTAAAGTTGTGCTTAATCCATTATTCTCCTCCACAGTGCTATTCTGCAGGTGGTGTAGGAAAAGGTTTAGGATTACTCATCTGGTTTATGAAGTGCATATCTGATCTACATGCCCAATCTCCTTTCAATTGCAAAATGAATGTAGCCACTGCACAGATTACCTTGTATGCATCACATAAATCATCCCTGATTTCATTTAGAAAATGGGTGAAGTTGAAAAAGAATAGGGTTTATTCTTGCAGAAATCAAAGTGAGCTTCATGGCAGGGTCTTTTATCTTTTTATTTTTTTTAAAGAATTGCAATCTAATAGGCATTTACACACGTTTTGGAGAGCAGCTGAATATCATACGCTGCTCTAGCTTAATAGAATAATTCACCCAAACATGAAAATTCTCATTATTTACTCTCATCATTTCTTTCTTCAGTGGAGTTGTGAAGAATAGTCTGTCATCGGGATATTCTTAAGACATTTTCACTACTATACCATTCAAAAGCTTGGAGTCGGTTATATATATTTTTAAAGAAGTCTTTCTGCTCACCAAGGCTGCATTTCATTGAACAATACATTAGCCTGATATTGTAAAATATTATTACAGTTTAAAATAACCTTCTTTTCATTTGAATATATTGTACAATTGTGTGTATTCCTGTGATCAAAGCTGAATTTTCAGCATTATTACTCCAGTCTTCAGTGTCACATGATCCTTCCTGATTATGATCATAATGCTGCTTCATATCTTTGTTTTTCTGGTTTCTTTGATGAATAGAAAGTTCAAAAGAAAAGCATTTATTTGAAATCGAAAAATTTGAAATGTCGAAATGTCTTCACTGTCACTTTTGATCAATTTAATGCATCCTTGTTGATTTTTTTTATTTTTTTTTAAGCGTACTGACATCAAACCTTTGAACATTAGAGTAACGTTTATGTTCCACAGATGACAGAAAATCATACAGCTGGTGAAATATGGAGGGTGAGCAATTTTTATTTATTTGAACTATTAGGCATGTAATATTCTCAGCCTGCATATTATTCTAAATATAATGTAAATATTAACCAACAACAAAATCCTTCATAAATAATTAATTTGAATAAATATGTTCAAAAACAACTATGTTCCAATCCAATCTGACTTCTGACCTGTAATGCTGCCTGAACCCTAATCATACACTGTTCCTTCATTGGCCAGAGGAGAATCATTAATCACATGACTGTCGTGAGTTAACTCGCGATTAATCGCACATTTTTTATTTGTTATAAATGTACCTTAAATTAATACTTTTCAAGTTTGTAATACTCTAATAATTATGGGCATGGATAAATATGGATGCTTTATGCAAATGTATGTTTATTATTGAAACCAACATAGAGCATGAAGACGAGACGTGTTTCAAAGATCAGAGATGTTTTTCTATTAGACACATGAAGAAAGAACAAAGAAATACCAGGTTCGCATTACTTCTCTTTCTTTGCACTGAGCGATTTACTAAAACAAACACGTTTATATTTTTGCATGACAGGGCAGCTCTTCTGAAAATGCTAAATGTACATTTATTATTTATTATTACATTAGTTTGTCTCTCTCTGTGCCCATTGTGAAGAAGCTAAGTTCTCAATAAAACAGTTTTCATTGGTATATTTTACTGTTTCTGTTGTCAAACAACGGAATGAATATGAAATAGTGACTGAAACGCGACCCATTAAACATAACCAGCTCTCCCTTCCAAGATGTTAATCTGCACAAAAACCCTGATAATCGAGCCGTCGTCTGATGAAATCAAATACACATACGATAAAGACAATATCAACATAATCAGCAACATAATATCTGTGTTTAACTGAAGAAGCGCTGCTCCTCTCTGCCGAGAGAGAGAGAGAGAGAGAGAGAGAGAGAGAGAGAGAGAGAGAGAGAGAGAGAGAGAGAGAGATATGTGCGCGCGCGCTGGGAGAACAGTACCCGTGATTCTCAGGTACTAAATAAGGTTTGGGCGCTTCTTTGAACGGAAAAAAATCGCTAAAGGGGTCTGCATTGTCGCTAAGTTGTAAACACTGTGTATCTCCATTTCTCGAACTAGGGGTTGGGTCACGGGTCAAACAGAAAATACGCACTGCGTTAATCGCGCGTTCAAAAAATGAGTGCCGTTATTATGATTTTGCGTTAACGTGTTAACTTTGACAGCACTAATATATATATATATATATATATTAACTAAATTAAGAACTTTTTAACTTACTTAAAGGGACACTCCACCCATTTGCATTAAGAGGTCCATTGTTAGAAAACCAGTCATACTATTGAATGGTCGTGCAACATTCTCTCATTTTCCCCTGAGACGAGAGAAATCCACTATTTACCTTTTTCACTTCCTCCTACAATGATGCAAAAATCGTCGTTTGACGTCATTGTAGGAGGAAGTGTAAAAAGGGGGGATTTCTGTAAAGACTACAAGCACAAGTTCCCACCCTTTCAAACCCGCCCATAGGGGGTTGTACCTAATGCGCTAACAGACCTATCACAGATCAGTGTCAGTGCGTTTGATTTCACCGGGAGAAACTTTTCGAAAATATGGAGAAAAATACTGAATTTTCAGACGGATGCATTGGGGAGGATTTTTATTTTGACGAAGTTATGTTAGAAACGGATGTTCGTGGCTTTATGAGCCACAGTATAGCGACGAGCAGCTGAGGTCTATGGAGGAACAGGAGGCGCCGGCGGCTTCTGCAGAGTGCAGCCGAGGCAGAAGACCTGCCTGTCGCGGACGAGAAGCCCGGACTGGCTCGAGCTGGGGCGGACTGGTGGTGCCTGTGCGCATACGGACACAGAGATAGAGTCCGTCTGCTGCAAAGAATTTCAACGATGCCAATTTCTCCTGGACGAAATCTCTGAATCAGACGAGGACACGGACGTTTGTGTCGTGAACCATCATAGATCCGCACCGCATCTGTTCTGACTGAACATCCCGGTACCATGCAATAATTCACCATTCCGAAAGAAATAAAAATGAGGAGTAATTCACTAATGAGTTCGCCAACTAGCTTTAATGTTTGTGTGAAATTAATTTCAAGCTCTGATGGTTAGCTAGCTTTGTAGACGGAAGAGTGATTTCTCTGATAGGTGGATACCTCATACGCGCCGTTCTGGATTAATGGGAGTGGCTTGCGGAGCTTTGCAATATGGTGCATTGTGGGAGTTGTTGTCTTTCATACAAACGCGCCCTAAAGTTACTTTCTGTCTTTTCTCGGTCAAGAAGGCACCAAATTCGAAAATTATTTCACATTTTGACTACATATATGACCCACTTTCAATAAAGATGAATGTCCCCACGGGTGAAATGCCCCTTTAAGCTGGACTATGACGCTATTTTCTTCTAGATCTGCTGTACAGCAGAAACAAACTTTGTTAATGTTACAAACATTATTTTCCTGATATCTCTGTAAAGCTGCTTTGAAACAATAGTGCTATATAAATAAAGTGACTTGACTGGTTTCATGAAGCAGTTCTGAGTTTGGAAAGGTACAGTACCTGTGCTGACTGGTTGGTGAGTCCGGTTCCCTCCAGATCCAGAACTTCAAGAGTTCGACTGGATGCGACAGAGACCGCCAACATCCCAGCGATGTGATCCCCTGGAAACCACAAGCAGAGGGAAAAGCTGAGACAGGGGTCTCAGAGTCCGACGTGCAAACCTAGCGCTTTTCAAAGAGCAAACCCTGCATTTCTCCAGCAGAAACATTTGTACGCATGGGTGGCAGTTTCATTCACGGTCAGCAAAATAAATGTCTCAATAATACACTGTGACATCTACACCTTCCACTGGGAAATACTTGCATCTTTGAATTCATTGTTAAATAGATTTATGTGTCAAGCGTATAAATTATTAAAAATGCTATACAAACAGTAAATGTCCAAAATTTTAATTTGCCTGAAAACAAATCCCTGATCGAACATGCAGTCAGTTTAGCGAGATCTGTGTATCATGGCCAGCACATATCCATACCTCAAACCCGCAGAAGATCACTCACCTAAGGGATTGTAGTCAAGGTTGAGGACCCGTAGCTGTGAGCTGTGAGCCACGGCGACGGCCAGTCGAGCCCAGCCCTGGCTGCTGATGGCCGGGTTAGCACTCAGTGTCAGCTCTTTAAGCCCTGTGCAGGATTATTGATCGCACTGTTGATTCATAATAGCTTCCCAGCATGCTTCTAGATCTAAAGCTACTTTCCCAGCTAACAGGGAATGTTCTTAAAGGGCATATTGCAGGTTAGAGTACCCAGTGAGCCAATGTATAGAACAATAATGTAGGAACTAGATTTAAATATAAACATATACTTATAAAACGCTATTTAGGCTTCTGGAGTCGTTTTTGTGAGAAAATTTTACTTCCGCATTTGAAAACCGCCAAACCGGAAGTGACGTAACATGAGGCAGAGCGGTCAAAGTAAACAATAGGAAAGCAATGGATCGCAATGACAGTTCGGACGCTGAGGAAATTGTAGCCTAAATGTTTACTCGTATGACAGACCTCAGCCATATAATTATGAGCCTGATATGAAGCCAAGAGACTCTAGACAGGTCAGGATTAGACTGAACAACGGTCAGAGGAGACGCATTGAGCTGTGGTCTGAGGAGAACAGGGCAGGAGTCGGGTCTCGATGAGAGAACAGTGTTAGCTTATAGATGTATTCACGTTAGCCGACGATATGTATAACACTATGCTCAGATCACAATATTGTAATTATGTGTCAGGCAATAGCAAAGCTAGTATTTAGACCCTTACCTGCACGTGTATGTCAGCCATTAGGAGACAGTTTCCAGAGAAAGAGGGACATTATAAAGGTTTTGAATGGCCCCACTTGGTGATAATGAATAAAAAAATAATCACAATCACAACTTTCTTACTGTATAAAAACTTTATATGTAGAAGCAGCCAACACAAACATTAAAATTCGGAGTACAGATTGAAAATGAACATAATATATTATATTATAATAATAATAATAAGTGTCGGCTGCAGACTTGCAAGACATTACAAGTTTATGGAGGATACGTTAATGAATTAAATTAAGACAAGGCACATTTTGTAAAACAAATGTACAATAAGTGATCTCTGACGGATCCGTGAGCGTCATGTTTCCCCCCGGTGGACGACCCACATGCTGAAGGCGGACCGGGCGACCCGATGAAGGAGCCGGGACAGTGTGCACATATCGCCGTCATCATATAACGTAACGTTAACTCATCATATCGCCGGGATTATAATCATGCAGTCTATAGTGAACGCTACACACTACCGCGTTTTTCAAAGCAGACGCAGAAGCGAAGTCCGTCTCTTACCCTGCACAAAACGCACACAAACACGGAAGAAACCACCATCCTTTTTCTTGTTCGGAAACCTGTGGACTAGATGTCCTGAGAGGCCATAATTCACAGTCATTTATCACGATAATTATTAATTGAAATACAATAACCACCGAAAACACACTGAATCACGACCGCTTCAACATAATACCAGCCTACTCTGCACTGAGCGAACGCAGAGCCGGCAAACGACACCCCATTCTGACGTAATATGACGCGGTGGTGAAAAAAAAGCGTTTTTTCAACACGGTCAAGGAAACGGTCACGTTTTCCACTGAATTTGTGCCCTTATGTCTGGCAAAACAATTTTTAATCGTGCATTTACTTTTCATATGGTATTTTCATACAAGGTTATATATTAATTCTGGAAAAAAAAAAAACCTGCAATATGCCCTTTAAAACTTCCCTAACATTCTCTCAAAGTTATGAACACATTTTCTTCCAGTAACATTAATACAATGTTCCTTCAGTTATCTGGTCCTTAATAATATTCTCAAAATGTTGGCACAAAAACATTATCTATGAAAAGGTTTTTTTTCCCTGAATTGGACGATCGTTACTAGTTGTTTCAGAATGGCCAGAGAACATTAAAAAGTAACAGTCTCATGTGTTCAACATTTTATGTTTCCCTAAGGTTCGCATAACCTAGCAAAGTTTCTTTTAAATTTTTTTTTATTTTTTAATTTTTTTTAACTAGATGCTTTGAACGTTCAGAGAACATTCAGAAATAACGTTAACATTATGAAAACGTTAGCAAAGCATTCTACGAACATATTTGTATTTGCTGGGATTACAATATTTTCAAAATGATTGAAAACCTTACACACAGCCTACAAAACCAAATGTGCTACAAAACTACAAAAACAGCTATTTCATCTACAGAAACACTGTTACAGGTTATTTCATTTATTTTAAGAAAGTGGAGAATGTGTTTTGAAACATGTTTTCCTGTGTGTTCACAATGATAAATTGAGAGAGTGCAGCAGAACTAAAATACATACAGTATATATCAGTTTTGCAAAAACGCTGTTATTTCTGACATATTTATTCAGCCAACGTAAAAGTACTGTAATATACTCCACTTAACATAACATATATAACTGCTTAGTTAATCTCAGTGAATAACAGGTTTTTGTATGGAAAGCGGTGATGTTTTACCCGATTTAGCTCCATCCGGAGGAAGCATGCCACAAATGATGCGAATGGCCTCATCTCCCAGCATGCAGTCCCCCAAATCCAAGGACACCAGAGAAGGGTGAGTGGAGAGGGCTCCATTCAGGGTGACCAGTCCTGCATCTAAAAGTGGACTTCCGTGGAGACTATAAGGGGCAAAGTGAACAGAGATGGACATTACGTTCTGTACTAAATTTACATTCCCTAAAGAAAATGGCGGCAAAATATTCGTTTTTTACATTTAGGTTTTAAAAGCATTTGTTCCAGATTTCTTTTTTTTGTTGTGCTGGTAAAAGTCTCTTCACATCCAGATAGCAATCACTAAGGTAAGTGGTCTAAATGTATGTATATGTATATATCGTCTGTGGAAGGCGTAGAAGCATAAAATGTTTGCCACTCAAAAAAATTACTCTTTAAAATAACTTTATTCAATTATGGACAGCGGTTCCACACAAGCAAATTATTTTGTATTAACATTAATGGATTTTTTTGAATCTATGTAAACTCCTTGTGTTGTGACTACACAACTGAATGAGAAATAATCTGTGAAATAGTAATGTCCAACCAAAATCAATGGAATTGCTTTCCTGTAAATTAATCCGGCTAAGTTAAGTGAACTTGTTAAAATAAATTTTTGAGGTCTGAATGCAATGATTCGATGTCCTATCTGCCTGTCAACATGTATTTCCATACCCCCGCGCACCAGCTCGCGCAGACATCACACTTCATCAGTGTGTTTCATGCTATGCAGAGTTAGACAGACGTCAGTCACTGAGCACCACAAACGAAACAGCAGCCGCCTTTTCTTGAACAAAAACAACGAGCTTAAAGGAACACTTCACCTCTGGAAAGATTAATGTGTATTTAAAATGGGTCATTTATGTAGAAGAAATGTGAAATTATTTTTGAATTTGGAGCCTTCTAGACTGAGAAAAGCCAGAAAATGTATTTTTGGCTTATGGGGATGAAAGACAACAACTCCCAGAATGCACTTGCTTCGCTGCCCTAGGAGGCCACGCCTACCGGTAGGAGATCGCAGTAAACAACAAGGCTATGCTACTAGTGAGTCTCCGTGAGTCTGCCCGGTATTTTGATGTCGCCCAAAATGTCCAGGAACCAGGATTCGGCTTTTGCGTTCTTCAGTCGCCATTCCTCATGTTTACTGTGACGAGCAGGAACGAGACTGACGGCCGCGGAGAACGATGCGAGCCCGGTGGCGTGATTACTGATGAGTGGCGCCGGCGCCTGTGAGACGCACCGGTCTCGTATCTCTCACGGAGGAGCGGGAATTTTCCTAGCAATGTTAAAACGAACATCAAACGATCACTTGTTTAGCGTTCATGTAAACACTACATTCAGATTCACCAATCGGAATGAATTCAGTTAGATTGAAACAAAAGGTGTGCATGTAAACTATGAATGCGACTGCAGAAAGCAAAAGCCGAATCCCGGACATTTTGGACCATCTCGACGGCCGGACATGTCCGGGAAAAAGAGGATGGTCACCGCTACTACTCAGCCTTCTCCACAGAATAAGAAACTGTTAGCTTAGCTTCCAATAAAAGATGGCTGACACTATATGTACATTCTGTGAGTGAGATCCCTCTATGGGCGGGTTGAAAACATGCGGAACAGCGCATTCTACTGGATAAATGATGAGCTAGTGTTTGTAGTCTTACCCTTATTCAAAGAAATTTGACTTCCTGCTTTTTATGACGCAAAATGACGATTTTTGCGTCATAAAAAGCAGGAAGTGGAACACTTAAATCCTTATTTCTCCCATCTCAGGGGAAAATAAGGGAATAAACCATGACCATTCGAAAATGTGACTGGGTTTCTAAAGATACAAAGTCTAATGCAAATGGGTGAAGTGTTCCTTTAAGCCCTGTGTCCACCAAAGTGTTTTTTCAATTGTTTTCAATGAGAGCGCCACATTTTTAGAACGCCATGAGCGTAACTCATGGGTCACTACGAATAACGCATTACCAGTCGCATCCGTTACTGTAAACCTTTATTTTTGCATGATGCTGCACGGACGCACGCCGGTAGGTGTCAGTATAAGTAGGTGTAACACTGGTCAGCGCAAGATTCTCATCCAAGGCTTTAATATTTCAATAATAATTTTATGGAATTATGTATAATAAATAAAATCAATTTTGTTGTACACATTAACTCAGCAATGTAATAAATCATATGTTTGACAGCATAAAGCATTGCTCTGCAAGTTGCTCTGTAAGTGTTCGATTGTTCCTCAATTGTTCTGCATGTGGCACATGATGCAATATAACGGCACATCTCAAGTTTTAGTGACACATGCCACTATCCACTGGCACATCCCAGTTGGCATGTGTCACTACAACGGACATGTCTCTTTATGTCGTGGCACCTCCAGTAGTGACACCTGCAGCTGTCTGCCAGAGTAGATGAAGTACACTTAACTGCAGAACGGTAATTAATATGTTGCTGCCAAACATATGATTCATTACATCATCATGGAGTTCATTGGTACAAAAAAAGTGGATTATTTTTTAATTGAATAATTTTGTCACGCAGGACCTTCCTCGGTGTAGCTTTAATATTTAAAAAATATTTCGAAACGTTTGTTGAATTTTTCAAATGCTCTGAGCACTTTTTTGCACTTGTATAAAAAAAGAAGATTGCTAGTATCTCGGCATGTAGGCTAATCCTTTTTGGATATGTAGCCTAACAAATAATTTTTTAATGAAATCGGATAACTTTCTGTTCCTACATTGACAGCTACGCAACTGACACTTTGACACTTTAAAAAGTTCATAAAGAGATCATAAAACTAACCCATATGATTTGAGCGGTTTAGGCTTTTATTCACATTTAAACATTGATCAGCGAATAAACAGCGAATCAGCGAACTTGCTTGATGTGCGAGAACAAACCTCATTGGTTCTACAGAAGCTGCTGCAACACGAGAATGAACCTCATTGGTTCTTGCGTAATACGAGAATTAACCTAATTGGTTCTTGCGTAATACGAGAATGAAGCTGATTGGTTCTTGAAAAAGCTTAAACTAGAGAATGAACTTTATCTCACACATCAAGTAAACATGCTTGAGCTAGCTTGCATTTACCATAAATCAACTGCTGTGTGAGTTGATGAATGTTTATGTGAATAAAATCCTAAATTCAATCTGTTCATAAAGTGACAGTGTCTCTTCAGAAATGTTGGTCTGAACCGCTAAATTCATGTGGATTAATTTTATGATCTCTTTATGAACTTTTTAATGCGTCAATGTGTCAGTTGCGTAGCTGTCCATCGATTCGGGAGGGACAGAAGCTCTCAGATTTCATCAAAAAAAAATCTTCATTTGTGTTCTGAAGATAAGCGAAAGTCTCACGAGTTTGGAACAACATGAGGGTGAGTAGCTAATGACAGAATTGAACGAACCATTTAAGTCTACTTGTCAAAGTCTCTCGAAATGGCTATTCCTTTCTTCGATCAGTCGTAAAAGTACTAGCACACTTCCCGATAATATCGCTTGAGTTTGTGCGATAATAATATGGTCGCTCGCTTGCCTAAATAAAGATTCCTTTCGGAAACACTCACAAGAGGGTCTGAATGGATCTGTTGGCCTTCAGCGCATCTGCCAGATGCTTGGTCCGGCCGATGGTGGACACCACGCCGAGGTTCAGGTTGAGCTGAGCGAGGGAGTGCGACTCTGCGACGCCGCGACACACACGGCCGAAGTCTCGGTCCGACAGCTGGCAGCCGCGCACGGACAGCAGACGCACACTGTTCTCCTTCAGGCTGTCGCAGATGTCTTTCACCTCCGCACAGGACAGCGCCTCTCCGGTTATCTGGATAGAGCCCGGCAGCATCTCGGTGGTGTCAGGCTTGACTAACGCGCATTATGTATCCAGCCGACGCCAGAGCACCAGCGACAGGCTCGGGATATCGCGGAAGGTGGTGCTGCTGTTTCAGCGTTTTGTGCTTCCCCTGTGTCTGCCTCCCGACATGATGCTTGGGGATCCTCAAGGCTTCGGTCTCTGCAGCATGAACCTAACGACGATGCTGGTGCTGTCGGACACTATGCATGCACTAAATGTCGCTCGCATTAGATTGTTCCCATCTCACTAACACCACCATTCAGGCATTAGGCGACTCCAGGCTTGAGGTAATCCGCCTGACAGCTGATGATGGTGGGATTGGCCACAAGGAGAGAAGAACGTGTCTCTGTGTGGACGCGCGCGTGTGTGTGAACGGAAAATGGTGCGCGAGCTCTTGAGGTGACGAGTGTTGCCTAACGTTACCTCTATTCCACATACCGATTATAACTTGGGTTGTGGAAGTAGGTTGCATACCGGTATACTGCATTAGAAAATAGATCACTGGGACAAGTTGTCACACATTTTACCCCAGTGAATAATTGTCTGTGTAGGTTTTTGTTTTTGAAAGTGAATTTCTGTATCAATATTTAAATAAATAAATTGTAGTGCTGTCAAATCGATTAATCGCATATAACATAAAAGTGTTTATAATACGTAGCCATGTATATGTAAACGCACACACATATAGGCTACTGTAGGCTATTGTATACTGTATACACACAAATAGCCTTTTATATAAATACAAACTTTTATGTAAGATGCGATTAATTGATTTGACATCAATAAAAAAATTATAAAAAACATATTTACCTCTATTCCACTGTACCAATTATAACTTGGGTCGTGGAAGTAGGTTGCATACCGGTATACTGCATTAGAAAATAGATCACTGGGACAAGTTGTCACACATTTTACCCCAATGAATAATTGTCTGTGTAGGTTTTTATTTTTGAAAGTGAATTACTGTATAGACACATAGGCTACCTATACCAACAAATAAATACATATCTAAATAAATTAATTGTAGTGCTGTCAAATCGATTAATCGCATATAACATAAAAGTGTGTTTATAATATAGCCTATATATATATATACGTAAGCTATGCCTATATGTAAAGTAAACACACACACATATATATTGTATACTGTGTACACAGAAATATTATATAAAGACAAACTTTTATGTTAGTTGCGATTAATTGATTTGACACCAATAAAAAATAGATAAAAAACATATTTACCTCTATTCCACTGTACCGATTATAACTTGGGTTGTGGAAGTAGGTTGCATACCGGTATACTGCATTAGAAAATAGATCACAGGGACAAGTTGTCACACATTTTACCCCAGTGAATAATTGTCTGTGTAGGTTTTTATTTTTGAAAGTGAATTTCTGTATAGACACATACCCTGTACCAACAAATAAATACATATTTAAATAAATAAATTGTAGTGATGTCAAATTTTATTCGCATCTATATATATATATATATATATATATATATATATATATATAATGTAGGCTATAGGCCTATACACACACACACACACACATACATATATATTGTAGCCTATATTTATATGCACGCAAATTTTATATAAAGACAAACTTGTTAGATGCGATTAATCGATTTGACAATAATAAATAGATACAACAATTTTTTTTACTGTTATTACCTGTGAAAAAATTATAATACAGAATAGGCTACAGTTCAACCACTACCGTCATTGTCTGTTTCAGACTGTTGTCTGAATGTGTCAGTTTTATTGTGTCCACTTGTTGCAACTGCTGAATACAAAACCTTATTAGAAGGTGGATTTAATTGTTCATATGCACAAATAAGCTTCATCCAACTGTAGCTCTGTGGCACACGTGAGACTTGTGAATAATATATTGAATGGATCCACATGAATGTCACTTGTCTTTCCCTCAGCAACAGTCTGAGGATGTGAAGGTGGATAGTATAACCAATTGTCCCACAGCGTTTCTGGTTGCATGGCCCTATCTCTGTGACAGTCTCAGTGAGAGCAGGGAAACGTGAGCCCTGAATTAAACAAACACAATTAATTCCTAATGCAGCCCAGTGTATGGACTCACCTCAGCTTACCCTGATCATCGCAATCACAATGAAACCGCAACCAGGCACAGAAAGAGTGTACATTTAAATGGAATTGTGCATTTAAAAATTAAAATGAAAAAAAAAAAAAAGTTTGTGGAAGATTTAAGTTCCAAGTTACTCAATGTATGGCGGTTTGTAATGTAATTTAAGTTCCAAGTTACTCAACCGTATGGCGGTTACTCAATCCAATGATAAAACCGCTGAGAGACTAAGACAGGGACTTTATGTACTTGTGACGAAAAAACAAACATTGGTGAAGAAAAATATATTTTACTAGCTTTTCTTTATTGCACAACACTACGTTGTAGTAGTGCACAACACTACGTCCCTGCTCACCCCCTCTCCCCTCTCCCTATCTCAATCAGCGAACAGGTGACTAATATTCACATTCCTACGTAATCGAGTGACCCCCCACCATGATCACGTGACAATCAAAAACATTAACTCTTTCATGTCTACTACAGACCTTAAAAAAAAATTCCACCCTGCACACATATGGTATTGTAGTGTCAACAACATTTTGCTGCAGCATTTTCAGACATTTCAGAACTTCAGTCTATGGAAATGGTATCAATCAGTGAGTAAAAACAAGTGTTTAACATCCAAAGCTACTTCAGAAGTCTTGAATTTTTCACACATATGGCTATATGGACTACTTATGTTACTGTTATGCCATTTTTGGAGCTTTCATGATGACTATGAAAAGACATTGTATGGAAAACAGCTGCATAAAGATTCTTCAAAATTGTCCTTTTGTGTTCCACTGTAAAAATAGCAGTTTATATGACTTTCATTGGACCGACATGAGGGTGAGTAATATAATTTGTTTTAGGTAGCTATATCTAAGTTTCTATAAGTTTTAAGATTGACCTAAATCTTTCTAACAATACAAGAAAAGCTTCTAATGAAGATGACGTCTTATAAATTAAGAGATGTCTTATCGATCAAAAGTTCAGTATGGCGTACCACAAGGCTCAGTTCTAGGACCGTTGCTGTTCACTCTGTACATGCTACCCTTGGCAGATATCATTAGGAAGCATGGCATTAGTTTTCACTGTTATGCTGGTGATACTCAGCTCTATATTTCTTCATGCCCTGACGAAACTTACCAATTCACAAAATTAACAGAATGCATAGCTGATATAAAAAACTGGATGACTAGCAACTTCCTACTACTTAATTCAGAAAAAACAGAGATTCTAATTATTGGACCAAAAACTTCCTCACGTAATAACCTAGAGTACTGTCTAACACTTGATGGCTGCTCTGTCAAGTCTTCGTAGTCGGTTAGAAACCTGGATGTGCTCTTTGATACCAATCTTTCATTTGAACGACACTGTAAAACCAAATTTTTCCATCTTAAAAATATATCTAAATTATGTCATATGCTCTCAATGACAAATGCAGAACAATTAGTTAATGCGTTTATGACCTCAAGGCTAGATTATTATAATGCTATTATGGGTGGTTGCCCTGCACGCTTAACAAACAAACTACAGCGGGTCCAAAATGCAGCAGCTCGAGTTCTTACCAATCAAACCAACTTTACATAATACAAGTTAGTTCAGAGTCACAATATTGACTCAAAATTTTCCACTGAATGTTGATACTAACAATGGATGGAAGCAATATAAGAGGGAGAGGAGGAAGAGGATGAGTAAGAGACACCACCTCTTACTCATCCTCTTCCTCCTCTCCCTCTTATATTTTTTTGACTTATGTACTTTTGACTTATGTCTCTTTCTTTATTTTCTATCAATGCCAGAGGTATTCGTGATATCTTAAAGAGAAAAGCTTTATTTTTGTATTGCAAAGAGAAAGGTGTAGATTTATGTTTATTTCAGGAAACGCATGCATGTTCTTCAGATGCCATGTTCTGGAAAAATCAGTGGGGAAAAGGGATTTGGTTGTCATTTGGCAGTAATCGATCAGCAGGGGTCGCTATTTTACAAGATAAATTTACAGGGCGGATACTAAATTATGAAAAAGATGATTGTGGTAGATGGATATTACTTGTGATAGATAAGGATAACGAACAATTTGTAAATTGATATGCCACCAATAACAACATGAACAATGACATACTCTTTTTGCATATTGTATCTTCAACATTTTATTTTATTATATCCTTTATTTATTTGGGGAGGAGATTTCAATACTGTGTTTGATGCAACCATTGATAGATGGCCTCCTAAAAGTAGGCCTGGCCCTTCGAGTGAACTAGTTAATGTATGTTTAAGTTTATTCATTCTCGTATTGACTTGGTTATTGTCTAATGGTTTAATATAGTGTGGCCTCTGTACTGATAGAGCCTTGCATAATGACAAATCATAAAGGAATATTCATAAGAATAAATATGGGGCACGATAAATCAGTAAAAAAAAAATGAATAGTTACTGGAAATTAAACAATAAATTGCTTGAAAATGAATGCCTAAAGAAAAAAATCAAACATATTATTGAAAAATATAGGACAATTGCAGCTATAGAAAAGACGTATGGAAAGTACTAGGAATGAAGTTTAATATCAGAACGGCATCCTTTAACCAAGGAAAATTGGAAGCAAAACATAAAAAAGGAAGGAAAAATCAATTATTGAGGAAATATTACATTTGAATAAAATGAGGAAAGATACCTTGAATGATTTTGAGTTTTAAAAACTACTTTTATTACATACTGAACTAGATAATATCTATGAGGATAAAGCAAAAGGAGCATTTATTCGATCTAGACTTAAATGGTTAGAAAAAGGGGGAAAAAATACAACATATTTTTTTGGCCTTGAAAAAAGAAACAGTGATTTTGCCTCCGTTTCAAAACTAATGATTAATAACAAAATAGTAGATCATTCTTTAGATGTTTAAAAATATGTTAGCAATTCGTATTCTTCCACAATGGATACTTCCAATATTGATTTTTTTTTCCATAGCTTTATGAGTGATACCAAAAAAATTTATCAGAACATCCAAAATGTTATATTAAGAATAATATTAGACTAGTCTTATATATGATAGATTATAATCAATTTATTGATGATGATAGTTTTATTTTATTTATTGATTTTTATAAAGCATTTGATACGGTGAATCATGGTTTTATTTTCAAAGTTATTAAATTGTTAGGTTTTGGAGATGTATTTTTGAAAGCAGTTAAAACATTGTACAATGGATGTAATAGTTCTGTCAAACTTGCGTATGGTACTTCACAAAGGTTTAATATTCATCGTGGCATTAGACAAGGGTGCCCCCTCTCTCCTTCCTTATTTGTGTTAGTCACACAGGTTTTGGGAATGCATGTCAAAAGAAATCAGTATAATGGTATCACAGCTTTAGGTGTAGAATTGATGACACTGCAATTTTTTTGAAAAATAAATTTGAGATACCAAAAATAATTAGATGCATTGGCCTTAAAATGAATTGTGATAAATCTGTATTGTTTCCCCTTAAAGATTGTTCCTCAGAAATAGAGAACATCCCAGTTAAACACCGATTAACATATTTAGGTGTAGTAATTTGTAAAAATGAAAAACAGAGGAGTCAGCTAAATTTGGTTCTGAAATTTTTTAATTTGTGGTTAATGAGGGATATATCAATATTCGGGAGGGTATTATTATCAAAGGCGGAAGGTATATAGATCAGTATAAACATCTTTATCAATAGATGTGCCTCCTAAGGTGATTAAGGATTTAGATAAGACACTTTATGACTTTATATGGAGAAAAAAGCCACATTATTTAAAAAAGGAGGTAATATGTAACACCAAGGAGGACTTGAGGTCTTTGAGGTCTAGATTATACACTTAATGACACTTCCAAAATTAAATGGTTGATAGAGTTTTTGAAGAATAGAGAAAGTCTTTGGAACGTATTTCCTAATTATATATTTAATACTCTTGGAGGCATACTTTTTTGTTGAAATGTAACTTTTCTTCTGACAAAATTCATGTAAAATTGGCCATATTTCACAGACAAGCCCTGCTAGCATGGAAATTGGTGTATAAGCACAATTTTTCACCACACAACTATTTCATATGGAATAACAAATTCAATTCAATTCAATTCAAGTTTATTTGTATAGCGCTTTTCACAATACACATTGTTTCAAAGCAGCTTTACAGAAAATGCATTTCAAAAATATACATACAAAAATACAGTTAGTTAATCATGAAATTTAGGGCATAACATATCGCCGGCGTTGGGTCGTCTCTTCACAGGCGTCGAGTCGTCTCATCACAGGCGTTGGGGCATCTGAAGTCTCCATGAGAGGCTGGATACTAACTGGAGCTGACAAACTCTATTTGAGTTATAGGGACAGGCGTCCCGAGATAACAACAAAAGAAGGCAGATGGGAAATAATTAGCGTAGCTGCTGTTCTTAATATGAATGCATTTGATCTGATTTAACTGTAGTATAAAAGGTATGAGATGCATCATGTGAATGCTTGGCTAAAGAGATGCGTCTTTAATCTAGTTTTAAACTGGGAGAGCGAGTCTGAGCCTCGGACAATATCAGGAAGGCTATTCCAGAGTTTAGGAGCTAGATGTGAAAACGCCCTCCCTCCTTTAGTGGACTTAGATATCCTCGGTACGACCAGAAGCCTCGAATTTAGCGATCTTAAAGAGCGCGATGGAATATATGGCGATAGAAGATCTCTTAAATACACAGGAGCTAAACCATTTAGGGCTTTATAGGTCAGTAACAATACTTTGTAATTGATACGGAACTTAATAGGTAACCAGTGTAGAGATGATAAAATTGGTGTTATATGATCATATTTTCTTGACCTAGTAAGAACTCTAGCGGCTGCATTTTGGACTAACTGTAGCTTGTTTACGGAGGATGCAGGACAACCAGCTAATAAAGCATTACAGTAATCTAGTCTCGAGGTCATGAATGCATGAACTAACTTTTCTGCATCAGAAACTGATAGCATATTACGTAGCTTAGCAATGTTTCTAAGGTGGAAAAAGGCTGTTCTTGTGACATTTGAAATATGATTTTCAAAAGACAAGTTGCGGTCTAGTATAACACCCAGGTCTTTTACTGTAGAGGATAAAGTAACAGGACGTCCATCTAGATTAAGGTTGTATTGTAAGAGGTTTTGTGGGCAGTTTTTTGGACCAATCAGTAATACCTCCGTTTTATCTGAATTTAATAGAAGAAAATTACACGTCATCCAATATTTTATATCTTTAACACACTCTGTCATTTTAGATAATTTAGTGTTATCATCTGGTCTAGATGAAATATATAATTGAGTGTCATCAGCATAACAGTGGAAACTTATTCCATGTTTTCTTATAATATTACCAAGTGGCAGCATATAAATTGAGAATAGTAGAGGGCCTAATACAGATCCCTGCGGCACTCCATAATTTACTGACGTCATCTTTGATTTTTCCCCATTTAAATGGACAAAATGGTAGCGGTCAGATAGGTACGATCTAAACCAGCTTAATGCCTGTCCCTGAACACCAGTGTAATTTTGAAGTCGATCTAAGAGTATTTTATGATCTATAGTGTCAAACGCAGCACTAAGATCGAGTAAAACTAGTATTGAGATACAGCCTTGGTCAGAAGCTAAAAGTAAATCATTTGTAATTTTAACCAGCGCAGTTTCTGTGCTATGATGTGGCCTGAATCCAGACTGAAACTTTTCATAGATATCGTTATCTTGCAAGAAAGAGCACAATTGAGCGGACACAACTTTTTCTAGTATTTTAGACATAAATGGAAGATTTGAAATGGGTCTGTAATTTGCTAGGTTATTTGGATCTAATTGTGGTTTCTTAATAAGAGGTTTTATAACTGCCAGCTTGAATGTTTTTGGAACATGTCCTAAAGATAGAGACGAGTTAATAATATTGAGAAGAGGCTCTTCCACTACAGGTAACACTTCTTTCAGTAGTTTAGTGGGTATTGGATCTAATAAACATGTTGTTGGTTTAGATGCAGTGATAAGTTTATTTAGCTCTTCCTGTCCTATAGTTGTAAAGCGCTGTAGTTGTTCTTGAGGGGCGATAATTGAGGCTGAATCATAAGACGCTGTCAAAGATTGTACATTTACAATTGTGTTTCTGATGCTTTCTATTTTCTCAGTGAAGAAATTCATGAAATCATTACTATTAAAATGTAACGGAATATTTTGTTCAGGTGATGTCTGTTTATTTGTTAATCTAGCCACAGTGTTAAATAAAAACCTTGGATTGTTTTGGTTATTTTCTATTAGTTTGCGTAGATGCTCAGCCCTGGCTGCTTTTAGAGCCTTTTTATAACGTGACATACTGTCTTTCCACGCAATTCTTATTTAACAAAGACATACTATTTAAAAACAAATCACTATTCTATCATACTTGGTTCAATGAAGGGATTATACTAGTAAGCAATTGGTTAATTCAAATGGATATTTGTTATAATATACTGAATTTCTACAAAAAATTGAATTACCAGTTAAACCAAGAGAGTTTGCTGTTGAATATATATATATTTTTAAACTTCACTTCTAGGTTGCTTTGAACATTAAAACGAATTAAAGCATATTATTATCATAATTATTATTATAACAGATAAATATAGATTCCAAAAGTAATTTTTAATTTATTTTACTTTATAACATTCATGTGAATAAATGGGATTAAGCTAAACTAAATTGTAAACAATTTATAAAAGAAATATGTCACTAATTTAGACAATATAAAAAGTAACAAAGACATAAATAAAACGACTTATGAGGCACTGTTACACATTAATTTTAGTTGTTTACTTAAACGTCCATTCATGCGTGTCACAAATAGGCTAGTGGATCGTACTACATTACAATATGTTTCAGTTTATATATATATAAAATAAATATTATATAAATTAAGGGTATTTTATCTTTCAATGGCCACTAGATGGCAGCATCACATTTGAGAACGCAATCGTAATATCGCGAGGTTATGGTCTCTCGCGTTATTATCAAGATTCTTGTTTGACATTAGCTGGATAGGATACCGGATAGCATAACGCATGAGAGGACGCGGCGCTGCTTTCTCCCGAAGGCTTTGCTATATTAATAACATTTCAGTTCCATAAAAGAGTTCCAGGTAGTGCAGGTATGTAATAACATTTTTTGTTGAAAAAAAATAGGTGAACTGTTAGCTAATACGGCGTCGGAATGTTAATCTGGGTTAAAGAGGGGGAGAGTGCACGAGCTCACCATATTTTGTAACAAAGCACACTTTCTTCTGTGTTTTGGTGATGTGTTTAATATCTTTACAAGTGTATACGTAATATGATAATCGTTTTAATTACATACTTTAAAATGTGTATTTTTACGAATTATGCATTGAGTTCTGTGTGTCCTCGATAAATGTGACTCAAGACGGGCGGGTCTGGAGGGTATATTTGCAGCGTCCGCTTCAGATGTTCAGTTATTGTTTTAATTTGCTTTTCTTTTAAGTAATTTTACATGTCTTGGTGAAGTGTTGCGTAAATGTTGCGTAATATTCTATATCTAGCATTTGAATTTCGTCATTGCAAATAGAGTCTGGTTAGTTAAAGAGATAGTGTACAAGTGCAATACATTAATCATAACAATTGTCATTGCATGCAATTAAGTTATCTGAGAAGTATGAACAATTTGGGTTTGCACTTTGTTTTAAGGTGTTCTTGTTACGGTGTGATTTTACATTTAGGTACGTTATATAAATTAACTACTTGTACTTTTGATAAGGATTTGATTTAGGGTCAGTTGCATGTTATTATGCATCATTTACTGTTATTTATATTATAAATACAACATGTGCAACAAGAACACTGGAAAATATTGTTAACAGATCCGGTTAGAAAACTTTCACCTACATATGAAAGTTGCTTCAGTTTTGGGTTGATTGTTTTTATTTGGTGGCATACAGATGTTGCTTTGCTATTTTTGCTTATCTTATCTTTGGACTGACACTCGGTGTTTGTGTACCGAGAGCACTAGATGTTAATGTCATTTTCAAGATTACATAATCACTAGTTAAATAACAGATACACATAGCTAAAGTAGGCTAGTGTATTAAATATGCCTATTAATCAGTGTTGTCATTGAGATTTTCCACACACTTGAACTGTGATACCGGTGAAGTTTGTTTATCAGTCAACTCTTAGATGAAGTGCAAAGGTCATATTGTAAGGTCTGATATCAGCATTTTTGCTGCGGTATTATTTTTAAAAGACATGTCAACATTTAACCCTCATAACTGAAGTATCGGTTCCTCCTTCCACATTTTGGTTCCTCTTAAGACAGAAGTTGCACCATGTTTTTTTTTTCTTATTCGGATTTGTGCTCTTTGTGTGTTTTGGAGTCGTTTTTCTGGCCTCTGTTCGAGCCGTCAGTCGCGCGCCCCCGAGAGTGAGCCCCGTGTACGTGCAGAATCCGTCGGCTCGTGTGGAGGCCGCGCGGATGACGTGTGCGATGACGTCGCTGCTGTGGGCCGAGGAAAGGGGCTCTCTCAGATAAACCGTGAGACTTTCATCAATTGACAGTTCGCAAACTAAGCTAAGCTACCCATTTGGATCAAATTGACGTCCGTTGTATATCGCTTGATTGACAAGAAGAGGTATGAACCGAATCGGTACTTTGACATGGCGTTTTAAATGCATCCGTTTCAGTTTGTAAACAAAAGGAGTTCTCGCGAACGCCGCTCATGATAACCATATTATTATTATTAATGGCAAAAGGTCAATTTATAAAGTATCCGTATAGTTACTTAGTTACACTAGCCAAACATAAAGTAGTTTTTGACGTGTTATGTTAGTAACATGATATTACCATCCACTGCTAAGTGCTAACACTGAATACACTTTGCTAACGTTACGTTAGTGCCAGTAGTACTCGGGCACGTTATTGTGTTGTATTGAAACCAGAGAGTGTTAAGTGTCTGTATGTAATGTAAGATCCTGCAAAAGTGCATTAGTTAAATTAATTTGTTTTAATCGAGATGTCCAAATATGGTCTTGTTTCCCTTTCCTCTGGTTTCTAATCCACGCATGCTGTCAGAATGGAAAGCTCTAGATCTGTGGACACTGTCTGCATCATCAGTCAAAATTTTTTTTTTTTAGATTAATAGTCTTATTTAAGAAATGCATCTGGAGATCTACACTATACAGCTCTTCCTGTTATTGTATTGGGTGTGTAAACTGTGTTTTTCCTCCGCTGGGACATGTTTAGTCTGTTTCTTTTGCACTAACCCTCCAGGAATCATGGCATCTTGCCCTTAAGACACTGTCAGCTGAATATTATTTGACTCGTCACGTGTTGCTCTAACTTTGGCAGGCGCTTATCATTCCTCTTGACACACAGATATTTGCAGGATGTCACCGAGGCTTTGAGCTCACAGGAAAAAGGCCACAGCTGATGTCGACTGATATGGGTTTTTAGTAGGGCTGGGCAGTATGATGGTACATATCGTGACCATGGTATAAAATGTCTATCTTTAGAAATTGTACATCTTAATCGAAATCGTAAATCTTTTATTTCACGGTATGTAAAAATAATAATATATATACCAATATAAGTGCGGTTGGTGCTCAAGCACAGAAAGCCGCCTCTCAGACAGTATGTGATCGTTAATTCAATTCTCGTTAGCGTCTTCTTGCACTTGAATAGGTGCACATTAATGTCAAAATGGCAATAATGTCAACAGTTGGGTGAAAACCGGATGTGTGTCAGTAAACTGGATCTGTGCATTCGGTCTTAAAGGGACAGCAGCACAATAAACAACTGTTAATGTTAATCAAACAACTAAAGTCAGAGAAAATCACTCACTGCTCTTGACTGAATCACTTTTGTATCTTTAATAAGAGTCCGTTCATATTCGATTCCTACAGTGAAGACTATTGTGTTTTAGTTATACACTTGATTATTCAATTTCTGTTTTTTTTTTTCACTACGTGTTAAATAAACCTACTAGCTAAAAACATAGTTTATTTAACTGGTATCTCTGCTCTATTGTGTTTGTCCTACTGTTTGTAATTTGCTTTGTTAATTTTAATAAGTAAAATAAAAATAGCTTCATTGAGATGTATATAGTTATCGTGAAATATAAATGTCACTTTTCTAACTTTAGTTAGTAATGTTGCAGTTTGAGCATAAACAACATCTGCAAAGTTGCAACGCTCAAAGCAAAGGAAGATATTTTCTTTTAAAGAAATAGCTTTTTAAGGACTACAACAAACGGCTGGTAGGAACTACACGAGCTTCCTCCCGGGTTAGTGACATCACAAACCCGAACATTTACTTAAACCCGCCCCCAGAACACGATTTATAGATTATCATGACAAAATATGCTAATCAATGACTACTAATCAACTACAAGCTACATAAATTCATCAACTGGCCATTCAGAAATGTTGTCTACATGTTGTCACCTCTTCTTGACTCCATCTTTCTGACTCCGGTTTGAACATAAAAGGCTTAAAGTTTTAGAAATTTTCAGTGCATGTCTGTGTGAGTGCAAGCTGTTGTAGCTCCGCCCCCTGTGCCTGGAGCAGCAGCTCATTTGCATTTAAAGGGACAGACACAAAAAATGGTGCGTTTTTGCTCACCCTCAAAAAGTGACAACTTTAGCATGCTATATAAAAATATCTGTGGGGGTATTTTGCGCTAAAACTTCACACACACACTCTGGAGACATCAGATATTTATTTTACATCTTGTGAAAAGGGTATTACACCAATCCTTTAAACCTTTTGAGCCTGAGGCTTATGCTTAATGTAAATCAGTCAAACTTCTGATTTGTATTATATATATATAAAACATTTTATTTATAGCAAACGTGTACAAAAGAATGGACATTGATTGAAACGAGGTTTATCAGACTGATTATCAGTGTTTCTAAGTAAATCAATATGGAACAACTGTAATTCTTTCTCAAGGGATGTTTTTTTGTTTTTTGTTAAAAGTTCACAAATATTGGCACCATATACGATCTTAAAATGTCAACAAATTGAAGACTAAAGACTGGAATGCTGTTATACAATATTTTACTACCTTATGGTCAGATAAAAGGCATAGTTTACCCAAAAAGAGTAGCCTAGTTATGTTGTTCCAAACCTGTTTGACTAGACGTTATTCTGTGAAATTCAGAAGATATTTTTAAAAAGTGTTTGTTTAACATTTTACCAGATGACACTTCCGAAACAATTTTTTTAGCAAAGTCACCAAATGTAGGTTTAGATTTTAAAAACCTGATATAGTTTTTTTTCTCAACATGAAAATACCATTTTCATTTTTGGGTGAACTGTCCCTTTAACCAGTCGTTTTGAAATAGAAAAGAATGAGCTTGATGTGATCCGGCGTGTTTGTCTTGTCCGCAGCATGTCAGCCGTGGGGCAGAGAGAGACGGCTGCCCTCAGGCAGTGTGTTCAGGCCCGGGCCCAGCTGGAGGAGGCCATCGCTGGGGTCATCAAAGCCGAAGTTCAGCTCAAGAGCAACTCCAGAGAGGTGAGAGACACCTTGTGCTTTTAGTGTCATGTAATATACGAGATGAAGTACTTATTTTGAATCTTTTATTTATATACTTAAATCATGCTTGTGTTATTAAAGGCTCAGTGTCCCATGAGTGGGTGACTTTTCTGAACATTGGGGCTTTATAATTAGCACAATACGCTATTATTTTCTTGTAGATATAATAAAACATCCATGCATATGACATAATAATTTGTCACCTCAGACAGAGTTGATAATTACTACTTCGATGCAGGTGGTCTAAAAGGAGTAGGCCTTACTAGACCACAGCTAAACAAGTTCAGAAGTGTTAACAGTTGAGAAATTGTCTCAAAAATAGTTTGTAGGATTTACGCTCATTCACCTTAAGCTCTGTTGAGAAACCTCACTGGGCTTCCCCATAATCTCTCAAAACAGCTGCATGGTTCAGAGTATAATATAATAGTGTTTCTCTGTTTTGAGTGAATAAGGATCTTGTTTGCATTGTTGTCGAGCTCAGATCCCTGCAGGCTGTCCTTCAGCGTTCAGGAGGTGGGGTCGTTTTATCCACCTCAACAGGAGTTTTAAAAGCTGCTCGGTATCTGAGCACTTCCAAATCAAAGGCTGACACGCCAAGACTCGCACCCGCTCGCATTGACTCGTGTCTGCTTACTCCCAGGTGAAGTCTCAGCTGCACAGCTGCATCAGTAGACATCTGGAGATCCTGCGCTCTCGTGAGGTCTGGCTGCTGGAGCAGATCGATCTGGTGGAGCAGCTCAAAGGAGAAACTTTACAGCAGCAGCTACAGCAGCTTCATTTGGTGAGCTTTACATGTATAGTTTGGTCATCTGTCAGTCTGGCATATTGAGTTATTGTGGAAAGTTTTTTTTATTTTAGGTACTGAAGTAAATGAGGTTTTAGATCTCTATTACGAAGCAATATTTCTGAGAAATTAGATCTAAATATTGACTGGATACTGATACTCGCATCTAAAAAAGGAGAAATGAAGCTGCTCTAGTTGAGTTACTTTAAAGCTGAAATGACATTTGTTCTCATGGTTTCTCACAGCTCAAAGGCCAGTTTGACATCCTCATTCATCAGCTGGAGTATTCCAGTAGTAACAATCTTGCCACCCAGCTCACCAACTGCTTGGACAAGTAAGGCACCGATTGTTGTAAATCTGCTGTGGTGTGCTAAAATGCGGTTTACATGGCAAGCTAGAATCTTTTATTGTTTTTGTTTGTTCAAGTTTGTTTTAATTATGTTATACTTATAATATGATGTTAAATGTTTAATGTATATCTGCCATGTAATAGGCAATGATGCTGATATGTCAATGAACTCAAATACTACTACATGTCAAGCTAGTCAACAGAGACACCGTAGTGGATTAAATCTCCCATAATCAATGTGAATCCTCTGAGGAATGCCTGAGTAGATGATAAATGTGGCTCATCTTTTGTCGTTTCAGGTTATCTTCATTCAATCTGACTCCTGAAGAAACCCCAGAGATGAGTTTCCAAGCAGATGCACGCACCTTGCGCCAGGCTATCACATCCTTTGGGACCATCTCCTCCCAGGTTTGTGGAATTGCTGATATGCACATTTTGGACACCAAGGCTTATGGTTGATAAAGATGAATGGCTATAAATGGCAGGAAATTCAGAACCCCCAATATCACTTTTTTCACTAATGAAAAGATGAAGCATGATGTTTAATCACTTTCATTCATATACACCAACATAATACTTGGTGATAAACAGAAATATTTATCTACACATCATATTATTTTAATACACTGACACCGCATTGTGGCATACGAAAGCCCTGAACCGCAAGATGAGGAAAAAAAGACAAGAAAACATATATCGTTATTTCGACATATCTCGTTATTTCGACATAATAAGGGGACATTCTAATATGCATGAATCATTCTTATAATGGTTTTCTATGGGAGGAAAATGCTTAAAGGGATAGTTCACTTTAAAATGAAAATTATGTCATCATATACTCACCCTCAAGTTGTTTCAAACCTGTATGAATTTCTTTCATCTGCTGAACACAAAGGAAGATATTTTGAAGAATGTCAGTAACCAGACGGTTAACTGGTCCCATTGACTGCCATTCTTCAAAATATCTTCATTTGTGTTCAGCAGATGAAAGAAATGCATACAGGTTTGAAACAACTTGAGGGTGAGTATATGATGACATAATTTTCATTTTAAAGTGAACTATCCTTTAACGTGAAATTAAACGTTCATATTCTGGCCTCATCTGATTTTTTGTAGTATACTTTATTATGATTTTAGTATCATGATTAATAAAAGCACGCACAATTATCCGTGAACTTGGTAAATGTTTTAGCTTTTAGGCTACTATCTACAAACAAATTGCTTTCAATTTATGTGTAAAATTCATAATTCAACGAATGTGCAGCAATTTGTACAAAGAGACATTTTTGTGAATAAAATGTTTAATTTTGTATTAGTGATCACAATTTGTGCATGCAACAAAGATGTACGGGCGACACGCGCGCATTTATTGACGTCTTTTCTGAGTCGATCTCATTTGAGTATTCGGCAATGCTTAACGAGCCCAGAATATAAACTCAACACGATTAATAATTAGGCTACACAAAAGCCCATTAAAATCACTGGATGTGGCGTGACGCCAACAGTTAACTAATGCCCTGTTTTGTTTTCTGATGTACTCCATGCACTTGAATTAAATGGATTCTGAACTTTCTCTTTGACACGTTCAGTGTACACAGCCTAAAGCTGTTGCGGTGTAGACGGTGTGAGACTCAAGTGAACATCTTCTAATAGAACATATGGTCCAGTTATTGACATATGATTGAAAGTCCACATACTGTTGACAGGATCGCAGTGTAAATAGTGTCAAAATACTATGTGCTCATACCATTGCTATAAACAGACTTGTGCACCCTTCCACAAAGCACCTGCATTCATAACTCTTCTCTGCTGCAGCAAATGGAGACCTCATGCTCTTTTGAGAGACCGTGGCTTCTTCAGGACTGCCCAGTTTCATGCAAGAAACAGGTTTGTTTTTGATATTATAGTTGTGATATCTATACTATATGTGCATTCAATGTTAAATACCCATCTTGTTTACTTAGAAAGTAGATCCTGAACGGGCCACACCTCTGGCTGAGTGGCTTCTCGGGAACCGTGCAGTGAGCAGCGCTCCTGTGAGAGACCACTTTAGCACCAACGCCCAGGACTGGCTGCTTGTTTCCAAGGAATCTCAGGTAAGCTGAGACATGTTAAGAACCACTGAATTATTCACTTGACTGTAGCTAAAGTGCTTCTTCTATCAAAAGAAAAACAATCCAAGGCACTTAATTTAATTAGTTTAAAAAAATAAAATAAAAAGCCTTTATTTTTTCATGGCTTAGATTTTTAAAAACGGGTGACAAACTAGTCACTTCTGCTACTTCTGTTAAATTGACGTTCTGGAAATTGCACTGAGTATTTTATTTTATTTCCACCATACAGGAAGAACAACAACCACCTGCCTTTGACTTCCAAAAAGCTTGGGGTCAGCTTCATGACCTGGAGTCGTGGCTGATAAAGGAGAAATTGCCTATTCGCGAGCGAACCAGCAGCGGCAGCTCAACCTTCTCGATCGAGATGATTGAGGAAAGCGACTTAAATCTGGACGAGGTGGAACTGGAAGACCAGCAGGAAAAAGTGGACGACACCTTTGAGGAGGAAGAACTCAGCAATTGGCTTGCCAGCCCGAACCCAATCAAGGAAGAGAAGACCAGCCAAGTATCAGATGCTGACCGCTTCAATCTGATCATCAAACCCTTCTACGAGAGCTACACCTACAGCGATTGGCTCCCAAAGTCTGACTGCGGCTCTTGCTGTGCCACACTCACCGCAGCCGTGGAAATCGAGAACCTCGGAAAGCTCAAGTGCCTAAAGACTCCACCTTCATCCGCTGCCAGCACTCCCAACACCAACCCAGATGCCATCGAGATGTGGCTTCACAAGACCATCCCTCTCGAGACCACCTGCAAAGCCAATGAGACCTGTGCCAGCTACGCTCAATGTGTCTGTGATGAAAACTGTGGAAAAGAGGCTCTTAGTGCTTGGCTCCTCAAGAAAGAGGGTCGGGATAAGAACGGGGTTCCCGTCAGTAAGAACGCCTCGAACAAAGCCTCCAGCCACCAGCAGGAGCAGGAGCAGAAAGTGCAGGCCATCCTAGAGGCCTGGCTACACCCGAGCAACAGTCCCAAATCCCCGGCCCTGTCGTCCCTCTCCGCCTGGGTGACCCCGCACATCCAATCCTCAGACTCTGAGAGCTTCATCCAGAAGCCTTTGCAGTCGGAGAACTGGCTTCTGCCAGCGATGAAGTCCATTAGCCGTGCCACTGAGACGCCAAACAAGCCAGAGAGCGAGAACTCAAAAGACCTCGAGGAGGATAAATGGCTTCTACGAAAGCGGGCCAGTGCACAGGTGAGGCTGATATCTGTGCTGCCCAAGTCACATTTATTTATATAGCATAGTATACACCATAGCAACACCCTAGCAACCACCCAGAATACCCTAGCAACACCATAGCAACCAACCAGAACACCTTAGCAACCACCCAGAATACAATAGCAACCACCAAGAATACCCTAGCAACCACCTAGCAACACAATGGCAAGCACACTGAACACTTAGCATCATCATAGCAACCTCCCAGAACACCCTAGCAACCGAGTGGCGAGTTTTGCCACTGCAAGCACCATTCACATTTTCTTCTGGAAATGTACATTATAGTATAGTTCATACAGATTGTGTCAAAGCAGCTTTACAGTGATAACAGGAAAATAATGCAACAAAACACTAGGGATGGCGAAAACTAAAAAAAATTCTTGACCGACCACCGAGCCTCATTAGCCGGTTGAAACCGGTTAACCGATTAGTTTAAAATATGCTACGCTATTTGAAATAACAGCCATTTCGAGCCGCGCCTGCAATTTCACAACTCTGTCGCATCTCTCTGCCGCTCTGCCTCCCACACACACACACACACACACACACACACGGCGCCGCCCTTCCACTCACGTCACTTTTTTAAAATCCCCAACAGCGTGAAACATGAGTCCCGCAAACGCGGCGCCGAGGAGCTTGTATGTAATCGGCGGACAAATGGCTCCTTAGTTTCGAAATGGTTTGGGTACAAGGTGATCGCGTTGAAAATAAAGGCGCTTGTCTAGCATTAGCAGCTCATTTGAAACATTGCCGCGGCTCATTTAAGAAAATGACAGCTCCGAACCGAAGAGACGCCGCTTTAGTTTGAGGTAGTGCTAACAATAATAAAGATGATGATCATCATCACCTTATCTGTTACCACTGAAATGTATTTCTAATGTATTTTCATATTTAAGTGCTGTATCACACAAGTTGCAACTCACATCTGTCATTCTGTTTGGTGAAATGGTCCCACACACTACTATTTCCTCGCACGCTTCATCCTGTTGTCTGTCCTGGCTCGAGTGTGTTAGCCTGTAGCCTTTACTTTCTGCAAACCTTGTGAGCGCGCGAACCCAAACGCTGTGACCTCGCGCCGAATGTTTTTATTGGTTTATTAAGTACAAACGGGCGAGTTATGAAAAATTGAGTGAGAGGGATTTGTTCACTTCACACAAAAAAGATATTGGAATGAGATGCTAACTGTAGTAGCGTTTAGTCCACTGTCTATAATAGACTAATTTAGAGATCACTTTTTTTTTTTTTAACCGACTGCCGAAAACTTTGATCGGTTAACGTTGATACGGTCAACCATCGGTCATCGGTTAACATCCCTACAAAACACAAACGTATTAAAGGGATAGTTCACGCAAAAATTGCATGTACTACCATCATGTCATTCCAAACCCATAAGACTTTTGTTAACCTTCGAAACACAAATGAACAGATTTTCAATGAAACCGAGAGATTTCTGAAAGTCTACGCAATCAAAACTTTGATGCTTCAAGAAGTTCATAAAGAAATAGTAAAAGTAGTCCATATGAATCGAGTAGACTCAAGTCTTCTGAAGAGAGACACGATCACTTTATTTGATAAACAGATTTAATTGAGGATTTTATTCACTCATAAGCATTAACGCATACAAAAAAGTGCATGTCAAATATGGTAAATGAAAGCTCAGCCGCAGTTGCTTGACGTGTGATTGGATTATCGTCTATGAACTGTTTGAAGAGTCAAAGTTTTGGTGGAATAAGCTTTTAACCGGAGGGACAGAAATCACTCGGGTCTCATTAAAGATGAACGATTACAGGTTTGGAACGACATGAATTGATGACAGAATTGAATTTTTTGCGTGAACTATCCCTTTAAAGAATCATCTTACAATTTCCATCCATAGTATCAGGTTTCGAGAATGTCCCTCTAAAATCCGAACCTAACATTTGGTGGCATGCATTCATGTCTTCCCGTGTTTTCGTGTGTTTTGTCCAGGAAAGGCTTGGCCTGCCCACAGTGTGTGACCTGTTTTCCTGTATGAAGCTCAGCGGGGACAAAGAAAAGTGGCTTCAGCACACCGCCACACAGGTGAGAAACTGATGTAAATGAGATTATTTATTTTATTTTAATTTAAGTGAAGCTTTTCAGAGGAAGTAAAACCATTTTCTTTTCTCTTTTTCAGATATGAAGGCAACATCCAGTGGCTTTTTGAGATTTACTCTAGCACCATTTAACCGCTGATTATTGCACAATATTTCTCTTCCATGCTCTTTAGGGATTCGCTCTCTCTCTCATCTTCTAGAGGCTGAAAGATGTTGGCACACCATCACTTGAGGGAGTGGTTATGCTGGGGAATTACTGTATTTTGCCTTTGTTTAATTGGCTTAATACAGTTCAATTCCAGTGATCTAGTTGAGACCAATGTTTATTATAAATCAGTAATGTGATTTTAAAATCACAAGGAAATGGACCAGATTGGTGCATACAAACAAATTGTATTTTATTTTTTTCCCCATTAGGGCATAGCGGGAGGGGGGGTCTTGGGAAGAGCTGAAGTACAAATAAATCTATATTAATTTTAATCATTCAGTTACATCTTTTTTTTTTAGTTCATGTTTTAAATCTCAGCACATTTGGAGGAAAACATGCTCTAAAAGCAGAGAATGATTTCCTTCATCACTTTGAATATATATTTATATAAAATTTTACTATTTTCTCAAGTATGGAATGAGCATCCCTTGCTGTTCATATTACTCCTTTTTTTTATTTGTAATGAATATATTATACACCTCTGTGGCATACACAACTCGTATGCCAGCTAAACATAGCAACATTTCCGTTATTGTAACCTCAAAACAATTCTGATAACTTGTGCCTGACACCGAATGTGTAGCATTGCTGTCCATCTCATTATAGTTCGCCGTTTCTGCCGCCGCCAGCGTTTGTTCTGTTGTCTTTAAGCTCAACCTGTGGTAAATATTTACCGTAGAATAACTATAGCTCTTTTTAAATTGAATCTATGATAAAATAACCACTGATAACGCTTCGTCTATGCTGTGAAACACCGTCAACATGTAAAGCAAGTATTATACAGAGCAGAGACTGCCGGTGAATTTAAAGCTGATTAAAAGTTGAATTTCATCTCATGTACCAATCTATCATTCAGTAATGGACCAAGGACTTGGTACATAAACATTACCAATGTTAAAATCGTTGTCTGCATGTGCCAGTGTTTGGGCTACAGAATTACACATGTACACTTGTATGTAGGTTAACCTGAAAATGGCTTGCATAATCTCTTATGCTTTGATCCCTGTCAACTGAATAAATAAAAAGACAAACGTTTCCTGTTGTAACGTGACTCATTTCATGTTTCTATTTACTGACAGAAAATTCCAGGTCATGCAAACAGAAAGGAAACTAAACGGAAGAATTTTTATGTTTGTTTGTTTATATGCATCCCTCATAAGAATCTGCTGATAACACCACAACCACGAGAGAGATGTGAATGCTATTCTTTAATATCAAGAATATCAGAACATGAGACTGTCATCTGAGGCCAAACAAACCTCATTTCAACATCTCTACAGTTCAGAGAAACACTCATCTGCGTCTCACACACACACACACGTAAAGTCTTTTAACGACATTTACTCAGTTATACATTCAGGTGTCCGTTAACAGTGCTAATGGAATGATATGGCAATGTGCCCAAATATCACTTCCTGTAATGACATGCATTCATAATTACCAAATGTTACAGATTTTTAGTAAACACTCATTATCCAGTTCTGGTGCAATGTTTAATTTTGTTCTTAACATTGTCATGTTTTGAAAAATGAATAACAGTTGGTCCAATGTTAGACTGCTGAATGCATTTCAAAAACACACATTGAAAACAAGCGACTTATTTCACTATTTGTATTTTTTAGCCATTATATATACATCGGTATATACTCATAGTTAAGTTTAGCTTTTGCTTCATTAAACAGTATCTAAATAATTTAACTAGTTGCAAACATTCCTCAAATCATAAATGATGAAATTTTAGGAGATTGTCATGAATTTGAAGCCTCCAAGTGTGGGTCTTGACCAACTCATCTAAGCTGGAAAGTTGATGGACATTGCATTTGCAAAGAAGCAGTCAATGATGCTTGGTATTTTGAAAAATTGATGATTTTTGGACTGATTTGTAGAGTATCTTTACAGAAGCCTCAGTAGCGTGTAGGAGAGCTTCCCTTCAGCCGGTCCCAGTTACTGTAGAGAGCATAGAGTCCAGAGAGCGTCAGCCCAACCAGCCCCCCCCGCGCTGCCCCCCGCAAGCCTCCTGCAACACACACACACACACACAACTGAAAGACCAGACTCAACGCAACACACACACAACTGAAAGACCAGACTCAGCGCAACACACACACAACTGAAAGACCAGAATCAGTACACACACACACACACACACACACACACCACTGAAAGACAAGACTCAGCGCAACAAACACACACAACTGAAAGACCAGAATCAGAGCAACAACAACACACACACACACAACTGAAACAAAATAATCAGCAGTACTTCATCTAAATGCATCTCGAGATGAACTTGAACTCTAGTTCTCTGTAAGTTCACTAAATTGCATAATAACGCTGGATGTTTTTTCAAGCCGCGTCCTATCAAAGTCTTCTCACATACTAGGGTCAGTCTATGAAAATGGTGACTTTTTGAACAGTCAACTTTTTAAAAATGTAATTCTTTTTTTTATACCAAAACCTATAGTCAGATAATAGTCAACCTCTTAACATTTTAAATCAACTTAAATGACAGCTTAATGTATTTTTATATTTTTACTACATTCAAAAATGCTTGTGCTGCTTTTTTGTCACTGGTGTTACCTATATTTTAGATGACAATTCAGGCTTCCCAGAATGTAATTTGCATACATAATCATATAAAGAAAAAGTTAATGTAATATTAAGAAATTGTCTAAATTAGTAATAATTTACTTTAAACAGGCATGTGCAAAGTTCTATTGTGTGACATTTTTCTATTTCTACCATTGTTTTGTTGTTGTTGTAACATTAGAAATAATTGAGGTTGAGTGATGAAAATTGAATGATCATATCCTTAAAATGCTTAACAGTTAGGTAGATACAAAAACCATATTCTATGAAACTGGGTAACTTGCATGTATTCAGCATCCACACATGACAGTCCGATCCTGCTCATTTTTAACATAAGAGCGGCACAGCCATTTGTAAATTGAACGTGTCTGGCTTCCAGTGTCACTCGCTTCGTTATTTTCAGCTACAAAACGGCTTGTTATGCTGCTTACCGTATTATTTAATGTATTGTAATTATAAAAACACTGGTTTGTAGCGCAAATAGTTTAGCATATTCACAGAAAACGCCATATACGATGGTTGTTTTAATTTACAAGGCCCGAAACTAAATTACAGGTGAAACCTGAAAAATTTGAATATCGTGCAAAAGTTAATTTATTTATATTATAAATAAATCTTGTTATCTTGGTTCACGTTTCACACAGCTCATAATTGAACAGTGAACCCTGGGTATTCATAAGCTACCGTTTCACACTGTACGTTCTTAAACCATGGGTTAATGTTCTTTACATAAAGGCTTTTCACAATATATAATATGAAGAGGATGTGCAATGCTAGAGCCTTTATGTAATCATACTATACCCGGTGTTCGTCCAATCAACGATACTGACAACACAAATATGCAAATAAGGACAATGACCCAGGGTTAGTTCAAGTGTGAAAAGATCAACCATAGTGTAGACACAACATGATTTCCCATCATGCTTTTCTGCAGAGCTCTAATAAGGGAAGTTTGGGTGTTGAGTTGATGCAGCACATTTCCCAGTCGGCTGAAAAAAAGTTCATTTATTTCAGAAATTCAACTTAAAAGGTGAAACTAATACATTATATAGACTCATTACATGCAAAGTGAGATATTTCAAGCCTTTATTTGTTATAATTTTGATGATTATGGCTTACAGCTTATGAAAACCCCAAAATAAAAATTGGATTGTTTTCATAAGCTGTAAGCCATAATCATCAAAATTATAACAAATAAAGGCTTGAAATATCTCACTTTGCATGTAATGGGTCTATATAATGTATTAGTTTCACCTTTTAAGTTGAATTACTGAAATAAATTAACTTTTGCACAATATTCAAATTTTTCGAGTTTCACCTGTGTGTGTGTGTGTGTGTGTGTGTGTGTGTGTGTGTGTGACGACTCATTTATTTCATTCTAGGCATTCATATAGTAAATCTAAATTATAATAAAAAATGTTTAGGCTCAAAACGAAAGCTTTTTAATCCCACAGTCCCTGTCGAGCAGCACACAGTACGGCCAGATATTTCATCACTGGAGGACATGGAGAAGAGCGATAAAGCTGTGAGGAGTGTGAGGACTCACACCCAGCATGAGTCCAGGCTTGATAACTGCTGAGTGAACACGAGCCCGCCCATAACAACACAACCGACACACGTCCGCATGCTTGTCTTCTGTTCATATTAAACAGAACAGTAAAAACTGTACCGGTAACTGTAAATGATTTTACTGCAGCATTACGATCAATCAACACTTCCTCTGCACTTAAAAAGTAAATATGTTTGAATATATCCTGTGTGACTCATGACTGTGGAACGAGAGATAACAAAAGGCTTGGGACACACTGAACACACACTGCACTCATGGCCAAGCTCTTGTCCGACACTAAACCCTGCCTTTCAGCCGAGTGGGAAATGTGCTGCATCAACTCAACACCCAAACTTCCCTTATTAGAGCTCTGCAGCAAAGCATGATGGGAAATCATGTTGTGTCTTTCTAGCCGAGCATTTTCCCCTATTGTCTTTACAACAAATCTTCTCTTTTAAACTCAGAATATTCCCAGTCACTCACGGCTTTAGGAAAACACCTGAAGGGTAATTCGGCAAGGGACTTCCTTGTAGAAACAATGACATTTTGTGTTTATAACCACGAATGGCCTTCAGTGACCTAAATAAGAGTGTATGCATGTATAAATGTCATTTATTCCGGTAATTTATACATGTCATTTATCAAAGCTGAATTTTCAGCATCATTACTCCAGTCACATGATTATGATTATTATTATTATTATATTATGTTGAAAACAGTTGTCCTGCTTATTATGTTTTTCATGTATTTGATGAATAGAAAGTTCAAATGAACAGCATTTTTTTTTAAATGGAAATCTTACATTATAAATGTATTTACTGTCACTTTTGATGAATTTTATATCCTTGATGAATAAAATTATTCCTTTAAAAACAAATTTTAGAAATAGTGTATTTGAATCTATATGAATATTTTGCAACACATTTTACAATTATTGTGTTTATAGTTCAGCTCTACAAATCATGTCTTGTGTTTTATTTGTTTATTTTTATTTTTAATTTATTTTTATTTATATATAAGCAATATTCATATATTCTGCATTGTTTATAAGTAACTCTCAATGCTTTATGGTATTGTAGTTCTGCCATCAAAGATGCTAAAGAACGTGAACTTGCCTTTTTTTCTGAATTATTCATTTTGTTGTGCTTCAAATCAGATTACAATGTGTTTGATCCATATGGGAGTTGGTCGGTTTGGTTCACAGTGCGCTTGTTCTCGTGGGACTTTAACATGAAAACAGTGGAACATGAAACTACACTGTCAAGTAAAATCCTTAATGTTTTAAGTGTCCAAATACTTTTGAGGACGGTGCATTTGAAAATATATGAATCAAAACTTCAAACTGTAATGTGAGTTTACATCAGCTAATCTGTTATATACAATGTGATTGTTGTGATTATATGGTGATGTCTGTTACTGTTATTACAGTTTTTCTCGATTGCTTAAACACATTTCTTGAAACTATGCCTCGTATTCTCAAAACAGTAAACACAAATCCATAACGTCTCACCCAATTCCCCAAACATCCTATTTCAGGTCAAAATGAAGCTCTACACTCAAAACCATTCACTCTTGCTGAAAAAACAAACTTTGTCCTGAGACTGGACACACAAGCCATCAAAATCACACACACTACAACTTAGTCTTACACACTGGTGTAATAAATTCAAAACAACATTTCCAAAACTGGTAAGTTATGTTGCTTGTGGTTCCCCCCCTCACAAACCTTTTCACATGATGAACACAAAAGACACAACCAATGGATACATTGGCATATTTTTATTTATTCATGTACTCTTGTAAAAGTACTTTTTTCTTTTTTTTACTCTATTTTTTTATTTTATATATTTACTTACGTAAGATATGTGTGTGACCATCATATGACAGTAAAAGAACACACACAAACCTTATTCAAATATGGAATTGTATTGGAATGGTAAAGAGTGTTGGTCGGGACAGGAGGACCTCCACTCAAGGATACAATATGATGAACAAGTCTAAGAGTTCCACGTATGGTTGAAAAACCATCATTGGCCTAGAAAGATAACTTTCTGGGAGTCAAGTCTATAAAGGCGGAAGGATGCTCTCTCTTCACTGTCACTCTGTGTGACTGTACGACTGCTGGCCTTTTCTTGCTAGAAAATAAACCTCATCAAAGACAATGGGAAATGTTTGCCTCTTATTCAGTGACAGAATTTTGTTTGCCAGCACACCTCCCTGAAGCTTCTGATGATGGAGGCGACGGTGAAGTGTCTCAAATTTGTGTTTATAGTTTAGTGAAATGGGTGTGCTTTTTGATAAATGGCATTATGGTTTTGAAATTTTAGTTCAAAAGCCTGGTTATAGTGTTGAAGCAATCGAGAAAAACTGTAATGAGTTTTATAAAAGGTAATGACAGTTTTCTGTAACAGATCTTAGCGTACAATGACTTTGTTGTCATCAGAAAAAAATGACAACCCTTTTCTCCTCAGATAACTCTTCCACAGAAAAGGAAGTTACACAACATTGCGGTGCCTTCCTCTTCAGTCCGCTGACAAAAGGCTTTCTTTTCTGCTTCTTTAAAGGAACACTTCACTTTTATTTGGAAATCGGCTCATTTTCCAACTCATAAAATTAAACAGTTTTACAGTTTTCGAATTCATTCAGCCGATCTCCGGGTCTGGTGGTAACACTTTTAGCATAGCTTAGCATAGATCATTGAATCTTTTTACCGTTAGCATGTCTCTCAAAAAAATGACCAAAGAGTTTCAACATTTTTCCTATTTAAAACTTGACTCTTCTGTAGTTACATCGTGTGTTCGTCCAATCAACGATACTGACAACACAAATATGCAAATAAGGACAATGACCCAGGGTTAGTTCAAGTGTGAAAAGTTCAACCATAGTGTAGACACAACATAATTTCCCATCATGCTTTGCTGCAGAGCTCTAGTAAGGGAAGTTTGGGTGTTGAGTTGATGCAGCACATTTCCCACTCGGCTGAAAGGCAGGGTTTAGTGTCGGACAAGAGCTTGGCCATGAGTGCAGTGTGTGTTCAGTGTGTCCCAAGCCTTTTGTTATCTCTCGTTTCACAGTCATGAGTCACACAGGATATATTCAAACATATTTACTTTTTAAGTGCAGAGGAAGTGTTGATCAATCATAATGCTGCTGTCTAATAACTTTTAGGGGTTTAGGAATGTGCAGTGTTAAACATCTGCGTGTGATTACCCAGGATTGACTGTTAACCCGGACTAAATTATGAGCAGTGTGACACGTGAAGCAAAATAACCCAGGGTTAAGAATGAGCCAGGGTTAACTACATTGCCTGGCCAAAATAAAAAAAGTCGCTGTTTGGATTTAAATGTGCAATTGTTTAAGAATCAATGGATGGATCATTATTGCAGTGATTAATATGTTTCTTGCATGTTATATATATTTGGCAACAGTTCTTCTAACCCTAATTGATGGAGTGTGTGTCTTTTCATTTCTTAAACATCCATGTATGAAGACCCATCATGACCATATTCCAGGATGACAATGTCAAGATCAGGTTTAAACTGTGAAAGAACGGTTGTGAGGAGCATGAAGAATCATTTTCTCCTCTGAGTCCAGAGCTTGACTTCACTGAGAGTGTGTGTGATGTGCTGGAGGAGACTTTACAGAGCGCTGGACTCTTGCATTGACAATAAAAGATCCTGACCAAACCAAACATTGATGCACCTCTTGATATAACATCACAACCTTTATTTCCATCAAGAGGTGCATCAATGTTTGGTCAGGATCTTTTATTGTCAATGCAAGAGTCCAGCACTCTGTAAAGTCTCCTCCAGCACATCACATATTTGAATCCGAACAGCAACTTTTTTTTTTTAGGCCGGGCAGTGTATTTCAAGTATGAAAACCTATAAAGGCTCTAACATTGGACATCCTAATATGCTATATTGCCGGCACATATACTATCAAGTTTATCCTGAATGGACTCTTCTCCACTCCAATAGACATGTTTTGTCTAGATCACAAGTGTGAAACTTTAACCCGGGGTTAAAGTCAGAGTTTAGAGAGACGATAACCCAGGACTGAGCGCAGTGAGAAAAGCCCTGACGTGATAAACATATTATTCATGATCTACCTGGAGATTTATAGAGGACACCGGTCATGGTCCCCGCAACAATGGTGTTGAGGTCGTCCTCTGCCCCTCTGGCTTTCTCTATGATCACCCCAAACGCACTGTACAGCAGAGCTAAACACATACATTTATACATATATATCCATGCATGCAACACAGCATTAACATATGACTTCTGAGTGAAAATAGAAGTTATTTCTGTTTGAAATGAGTCAACTACAAAGGTTCTGAGGGTGAAGGGTCACTCACCGACGGACCCCAAAGTGTTCGCCCATGTGGCACCTTGGCGGGTCACCATATTCAGGATTCTGAAGCGGAGAGAAGGATAGAGATTATAGGAACACAACCACTTTTATTGGAAATCGGCTCATTTTCCAATTCCCCTAGAGTTAAACAGTTGAGTTTCACCGTTTTTGAATCCATTCAGCCGATCTCCGGGTCTGGCGGTAGCACTTTTAGCATAGCTTAGCATAGATCATTGAATCTGATTAGCCGTTAGCATCTCTCTCCAAAAAATGACCAAAGAGTTTAGATATTTTCCCTATTTAAAACTTGACTCTTCTGTAGTTACATCGTGTACTAAGACCGACAGAAAATGAAAAGTTGTGATTTTCTCGGCCAATATGACTAGGAACTATACTCTCATTCCTGCGTAATAATCCAGGAACTGCTGCCGTACCAGCAGCGCAATGATATTACACACTTAGTGCCGGTCAGGTTGGAAGTTACTGAGCTAGGGACTATTTTCAGGCGCTGCGTAATATCATTGCGCTGCTGGACGGCAGCAGTTCCTTGATTATTACGCAGGAATGAGAGTATAGTTCCTAGTCGATCGTGAGATCGGCTGAATGGATTCGAAAACGGTAAAACTAAACCTTTTAACTCTAGGGGAGTTGGAAAATGAGCCTATTTCCAAAAAAAGTGGAGTGTCCCTTTAAGAGTTTAAAATAAAAAGTCTCAACTGACCCAAATCACTAATGACTTTGTTTCTAAAACATCAGGCCATATACAGAGGTTCAAATGTTTTATGCCAACAGCACAACACAATTAAAATAAGTAGGTCTTGGGAAACGGCTTCAGAGTCTCCAAAATATCATATTAACAAAATGGCTGTTCTTTCTATAGATTTTCCCTCTACAAATAAACACGTGCATAATTTTGCTCCATTATGAATCAGTAACTGGTGATTCAGGTTGAATTGTTCACTAACACCTTCCTTGACCCGTGCGAGTCTTTAAGAGAGTACATGATGTCCGGGTGATCGTCCTGTGGATCTGCTGACAGTGCTGAAGTCTTGCACGTAACGGCAGACTTTGAGCCGCTGTTCTTGAACACCCTGCACACACAGAGCTACATGTGAACAGCGTTTAAAGACCACATGATGCTCTGGGCCGCACAGCTGTGTACACACATTGATTTAAAACAGCTGTCTAGCCTCCGTTATTGATAACGTATAAAAAAAAGAGAGTCAATGTCTGGCAGCGCATCACTATATGATTGTATTCAGTACTTTGAAAGAAAAATATTTTTAAATTGAAATGATTTATCCAGGCCTGATAACAGCGGCAAAAACACAAATATACACTACCAGTCAAAAGTTTTTGATCAGTAAGATTTATGTTTTTTTTTTTTTTAAAGTCTCGTCTGCTCACTAAGACTGCATTTATTTGATTAAAGAAAACAGTTATTTTAAATTGTCATAATATTTAATAATATTACTATTTTAACACATTTTAAAATGTATTTTATTCCTGTGATCAAAGCTGACTTTTAAGCACCATTACTCCAGTCTTCAGTGTCACATGATCCTTCAGAAACCATTCTAATATGCAGATTTGATGCTAAAAAAAACCATTAATTATTATCATCAATGTTGAAAACAGGATTCTTTAATGAATAGAAAGTTCCAAAGCATTTATTTGAAATATAATCTTTTGTAACATTATGAATGTCTCTACTGTAACTTTTGATCAATTTAATGAATCCTTGATAAATAAAAGTATTGATTTATTTTATTTCTTTCCCAAAAAAAATATAATAATTCTTACTGACCCCAAACTTTTGAACGGTAGTGTTTGATGTTACAAAAGCTTCTACTTCAGATAAATGCTGTTCTTTTGAACTTTCTATTCATCAAATAATCCTGAAATAAAAATGACTGTTTTCAACATTGCTAATAATCAGAAATGTTTCTTGATCATCAAATCATCATATTATACTGATTTCTGAAGGATCATGTGACACTGAAGACTGGAGTAATGATGCTGAAAACTTAAGATTGATCACAGTAATAAATACAATTTTAAAACATATTAAAAGAGGAAAGAGTTTTAATTGGTAGACTGATTGTGATATAATTGAAACTGTCACTGTTTTTTTATGTTTATTATGCTTATATTGATTTATTTACCCTTGTTATATGTATGTGTGTATGTATTAGAATAATTTCTGTAGGATCATGTGACACTGAAGACTGGAGTAATGATGCTGAAAATTCAGCTTTGATCACAGGAATAAATTACACTTTATATATATTCACATAGAAAACATCTGTATTCAAATTTAAATTATAATAATATTTCACAATATTACTGTTTTTTTTTATATCAAATAAATGCAGCCTTGGTGAGCAGAAGAGACTTCTTTTAAAAACATAACCTTTTGACAGGTAGTGTATACACAGAAGGGAACAACGGTTGTAATATCAGGATTAAATGTGCGTGTCAATCAGCCGTCTTCATTTCTTCAGTTAGGATTTGCTATAGAAGAAAAACTGTTTATTAATCAGAAGATTTCTAGGGTGTATTGTTATAGGTTTGGTTTTCTTTTCCGTTATTTGACATCACAACCAGCGTGTCTGAATCTCCCCAACTGCCCGCGCCACATGTGTAACTCAGAGGAGAAGTGCACGTGACTCTGGTTATAGTGCATCACCACAGCCCGGAGGACATGGACACTGCGGACCTCAGTGTGGTTTATCCGCCTCCTCATGAACATGTGCCGTCTCTGACATCACGGATCCCACTATTGTGTGTTACCTGACCTCACCTTTACCAGGAAACCTTTTTTCAAGAACTTAAACAACCATACATGGCCTGGCACAAAAGATAATCAGACAACAGACACGCATCGTAGCATAAGATAAAGAAAATAGAAATAAACAAAGAAGTCAAATAAAAATACATTCAAGTAAATAATAATTCAAGGAATAAATAAAAGACTAGGGGTTTAAGATCCTCTATCAAAGTCAGATTAAGGCATTCTTTTTCTTCATTCATTTTAACGATAAGAAGTGACAGTTCCTCATGAATAACGTCAACGTTTGGAAGTGTTTTCAGGAAATATATTCTCGTGTAAAAAGAATTTCCCATGAATAATAAATGTATTAACTGCCAAGTCATGCGCTTCATCTTTCATAAACACCAAATATTTCATTTTCCGTTGTTAATACGGGTTAATCTTCCAATTTAGGAAATAATGAGTAATCCAAATCCTCCCAAAAGGCACAAGCAAATTTACAATCATAAAACAGAGCAACTGTTAACATCAAGATTAACTCGACATCTTAAATATTCTCTATGGATATACGCCATTAAGTGCACTTCCTTTGCTTTTGGTGCAACTGGAAATTTAAGATATTTTGTTCTTAAAATTTAATTTCAACACTGGAAAAATATTGAAAGATTGAATTTGTATTTGAAGAAAAAAGACAAAATTCCATAACAAAGGCTTTCCGAATTGTAGTATTGGGTAAATGTAGGTCAGTGAGAGAAACTCATTCACCAAAAGCTCAGGAACATTACTCTGAGATAATAATAGCTTGCTTTGATAATGTTATCATACTGTTTTATGTCGAATAAATACAATTTTGAACAGAAAGTCTCAAAAGACATAATAACTCCGGTATTATCTAATATATGCATCACAGACCATATTCCTTTCTCCCGCCAATTTTCGTCAAATAAAGATTTATTCCTAAATACCACATATCTACAATTCCAGAAAGGGATGTTGTTGTGATGACGACTGAAATTATGCTTATTATTTTCCAGTAAAGTAAAACCTGTTGATGACACACTGATAACTTAACAGGAAGTTTTTTAAGGTCATAATAATCACATCTAAGGAAAAGATTGACGTCTCCTAATTTCATAAAGATTTTACTGGGGATATGAAACCAAAAAGGTATTTTCATTTTTCAAAAAGGATCTTCAAGCCAATTCGTTTGAACCTTTACCAGGAAATACCCTTCTGCAATTTGGGTTCCTCTAAACAGCGAAGTGAACACTGAAGAGAACACTGTAGTGAACACTGAAGTGAACACTGAAGTGAACACTGAAGTGAACACTGTAGTGAACACTGAAGAGAACACTGAAGTGAACACTGTAGTGAACACTGAAGAGAACACTGAAGTGAACACTTTAGTGAACACTGAAGAGAACACTGTAGTGAACACTGCCCTCTGCTGGCTATTGTGTTGATAGATTTAACTCAAGTAATGCAAACTATTAATGCAGCAGATGTCCTTAAAACGCTATGGAAGCCATTTTCCACCACAAAAAAACAAACAAATCTTTAGTAAATCATAATTTGACATAACAATTTTTATGAGAAACTAAATCAAAATATATAAAAAAGTGAAATTATGACACACTTGCCCAGTTTCACCGACACGGCTTAAGTCTAGTCCCAGACTTTCTAAGGCACGTTTATAAAAGCTCCTTAAATGCCCTAATTAATCTAAGACCTAATCCTGGCTTAATCTAAGCCCTGTCTGTGAAACTGGGGGTAAGTCATAATTATGAGATAAAACATCATAATTATGACTTACCCCCAGTCTATCGTCTATCGTCAAATAGATACTTCAAAACTGATATAGAAATTAATCGTATTTACTTTGTATATCATAATTTCGACCTTTTATCTTATAATTAATAATTATAAACTAATAATTTACTTTTAATCATTAGACAAAAGGTCAAAATGGATGGTAAATCATAGTTTTGAGAAAAAGTCAATATGACAAAAAAGTAAAAAAATTATTTATAACAAAAAGTCGAAGAATTTGAATCTCATAATATTGACCTTTTATTTAAAAAAGAATTTAACTAATAATTTATTTAAAATTATGGACAATGTCGAGACGAAACTGATAGTTAATCGTAATTATGAGATAAAAAAGTTTCAATTATGACACACTAAGTCATGAATGAGTGAGATAATGTCATAATCATGAGATAGGAAAAAGTTATGACAGAAATTAGACTTTGAATTATGACTTTGTATCTCATAATTCTAAACTAATTCATTATTAACTAATAAATGAATAATGTCAAAATTATGAAATGCTATAATAGCTATCAAAAGGTCGAAATTGATATAGGAAGTCATGATTATGAGATAAAAAGTCAAAATTATGACAAAAAGTTGAAGATTTTTTACATCATAATTTTGTCCTTTGATCTCATAATTAAATGATTAACTAATAATTGACTTAATCAAAATTATGAAATACTAAACTATAATCATGAGACAAAAGGTTGAAATTGAGAGTAAATCAATTATGGAGATAAAAAGCTGACTTTGACTTTTTACATCATAATTATGATTTACTTAAGCATGTTTTTTTCCTTATGTGCCATTCCATAAGATGCCGTCTGTGAAAGCATATCGTGTTTTACAGTAAACGTAACTGACTGACATGTCCATGTGTGCGGCGCTGCTGCAGTACTCACTGTACATTGCGAGGTTTGGACCAAGCCAGGTTTCTGGTGTCAGACAAGCCCATTCTGAGACCATTCACAGCCCCGAATACTGCACCTGTACGCCAATACAAACATCATAATGCACGTAAATAAAAATAATTGTAAAAATATGAATAGAAAATAATAACCATTACTTATCATAAGCAAATACCAAGACATTCTGGCATATTTTTCCGTTTATTCTGGTAATTTAATTTGTATTGAATTTTTTTTTATTATATCAAACAACAAAAACAGAAGAAGTTTGAACTCAGAAGTGTATATATATATATGATTGATGAGACTGTATTATCGTGCAGAAGAGATGAAGAGACCTGTGATACAGCATCCTCCTATAGTAAAAAAGGCCAGCTCGAAGCGTCCTCTTGTTTTATTTGCTCCAGTGGGTAAAATGAACTCATCGGTATCCTGTGGGAACATGATAATGACAGACATTCATTACATCTCATATATGTGACCCTCCTGGACCACAAAACCAGTCGAGTCACACGGGTATATTTGTGGCAATAGCCAATAATACATTGTATGGGTCAAAATTATAAATTTTTCTTTTAGGCCAATAATCATTAGGATATTAAGTAAAGATCATGTTCCATGAAGATATTTTGTACATTTCCAACCTTAAATATATAAAACGTTATTTTTGTGAGTGAATGCAGCAGAATCGTGAACATAAATGCACAACTTCAAAGGAGATTTTCTCAATGTTTACATTTTTTTGCACCATCAGATTTCAAATTTTCAAATAGTATCTCGGCCAAATATTTACATATCCTAACAAACCATACATCAATGAAAAGATTATTTATTCAGCTTTTTCGTGATGTACATCTCAAAATTTTTTTAAAATTACCCATGTGACTGGTTTGGTGGCCCAGGGTCACATATTACATGTAAACACAAAGGCAGCTTATGGCCAGATCTCACTCACCTGTAAGAGATACTTGGGGTCCACGTTAAGGTATGGAGAGATTGGACTCATGCCTGTCACTATTCAGAGAAACAACCTTTAGTAAGATGCTGAATATGGATATTATAATAGTTATGCCAGACTTACATGGTACTCCAGCGAGCTCTGTCTGTGAATACTGCGGGCCAGCAGATCCAAACAGACCGAAGCCTCCTGGACTTCTGGAGGAGCCCGTGCTAGATGATCCCGATGATGGATCCGCATCCATCTTCAGGTTAAGAGGTTCGTACACCTCAACCAAACATATCCAGATATGCTTAACTTATAGGAATAGCTTTGCGCAACTACTGTTAGCCAATGTAATCTGGTCCTTGATGAGCTTAAACTTAGAGGCAATACGGTCAGAGAAGGACTCAGTCTAGACTTACATCCATTTGGACAAGTTGTATTTGCAATCGGTCATTTTTACCCCCAGAACACAATCAAATAGTTGAATTATTCAGTATTCAGTAACTCGTGCCACAACTGCATGGCGAATGTTTAACCTGACGCTCCCCTTGTTTGCCGTAAAGTAAACTGTGGACGGACATTTAACTACCATAACAAACCGTTCTCATCCTTCAAACACATACGTTAAACATTTTTACTATGTTATAATATGAAAAAGCACAGTTGGTGTGGTGATGGGGACAAACTGTGGACATGAAATGAATACTTGCAAAGCTTATCGAAGCACACCCACGACGGTTTTTGCGACAGCAAACGATTTCTGGCCAGATCAATACACACGGAAACTGAAACTAAAGCTATTTGGAACAGCTGATGAATTGTATATTAATAACTAAAATGATAAAGCTTCATATAAAACAATGCTCTCTTTCTCTATCTGTGTGTACATATTGGGGGAATTTGAACATGTTATTGGATCATTAAATTGAAGCCTATTATTTGTAATGGTAGTAAAGGACATGTGCCTTTTCATTTATTTTGCTTGGTAAATATTCCTAGCATTTAAATAGTCATAAAGAGGAAACTAAATATAATTTTACATCTTTAAGAAGTGATGTAATGATGATACAATTGTCATTGGACAAAAAGGAAAGAAAAAGTAAGGCTTATACATGATTCAGTATTGAGGAAGAAGAGTATGTTCCCTCCACCCCCAATAATACAAACAAACAACGTATTATTTGTATTACTGTAAAAGTAAACAACCGATTAGAGCATGTAATGTTGTTATTAATATCTTTTTATTTTCTCTGGCATTTATTTATTATTATTATTATTGGTATACATGTAACCAGGTATAATTTGCAAAAAAGTTCATGCTATATTTGGAGATTATCTTGATTTCATCTAAAATTATATGAACATATATTATCATGAACATGTTATTTCAAAAAAGAAATGCACATTATTTAGTTTTTTTTCTGTTACTAGGGAAATATTATATTAATCCGTAATAAAAATAAATAAACAAAAAATTCAGTCATTTCCAGGCAGACCCTTTTAATTATTTTGAGTATATCGCAATCTCAGAAATCATATTGTATTTATGCTGTTTATCATGTTCACACTGGAATGCGGAAGTCGATCCACGTGCTTTATACATCAGCGGTGACGCGCGCGGCTGAGGGAGAGAAAAAATGACACCCGTGACGACATCGGGATGATCTGACAGAGGTGCGGCAGAACCGAACCGATTTCCATCGACCAAACTGCACATTAAATGCTTGGTAATGACTTTAAAATACATTTTTTAACTGACTTAGCTGATTGCAAAATGTTTGAACAGCGGATGCTTCTGGTTAATCAATCACAATGAAGTGCAGTCATGGGGACAGGAAGACGCGCTGTGATAATATTACAGTATTGAGGAATTTAAATACAACAGATCATACAGTCACACCGGCCATATGTCCCTATTCTCGGAGTCTTTATAATACCTTTGGCTCTTTCTGAAGCGTATTGTGTTGTTATTTCTCTAATTGAAGCGTCCGTTTCTTACGAATAACCGATCAAAATGTATTTTAAGCACCGAATGGGCTCACGGATTATGTTTTCTCTCACGTATAGATCGAAAGGGTCAGTGATTATAATATTTATTCTTGAGCAACCGTAAGTGCGAGTTATTTCAGCACAAGCTGGCAGTAGTACAGAAAGTACAGCTTGTACACATCGTATTCAGTTTCAGTGTGTGTGTGTGTGGGCCTCGGTGTGAGATATACGCTTAGAGATCGTCTGTCTGTAATGCTGAATATTATGTGCGATTTTATGGCGGGCCGATTGAATCCTGGCATTATAATATACATATGTACAGTCAGGCTTTGCCGAACGCCTCTTCCGTGCCATTACAAGGTCAGAGTGAACCATGGCACAGATATTGTCTATATTTGAGCATAGAGACTGTAAAACGTTCTTGACGTGTCCAATTTGAACACGACCCGGGCGATATTAAATGCTCTTAAAAGAAAAAATATAGTTGGACACTCGGTTGCAGCCCCATTTAATCCCTTCCCACAATGCACCGTGTCGACGCACAGTTGTGTTTCCTGTTTACCGATGTAACGCTTTTGTTTGTCTGCTTTTCTTTTTTGTCGCTGGTTTAAAGACAGCGTTTTGCATGTCTTTTGCCACGACTGATCAGAGAAGGTGAGTTTATAAACAAATAAGCCTCACGTAAACACGCGTGAACGCGAGATCGGCGGCTTCCCGCTGATGAGGAAATACCCCTGGCGCGCGCGAACCTCCGCTTTCATTTTACAGATCATCGACATGTTAACGCGTTCCGACGGGCTTGACAGATTCCGCACGAATTGCAGAACGATTCTCCAGGATATCAGAGCGATTCTTCTGAACGCTCTCTAAATGTCAGAATGATTCTAAAGAACGTTCTGTCAAAATCATGGTTCTAAACGTTCTTTAAATGTCCGAATGATTTCATGGAATGTCAGAATGACGTTATTTTAAATGTCAGAGTGATTCTTTAGAGTGTTCTGTAAATTGCAGAATGATTCTTCAGAACATGCTGTAAATGTCAGTGTAGAACTTTCTCCAAATGTACGACTGATGCTTCAGAACGTTATCGTTCTGGATCTCTCAAATCAAATGACAGTCGAGGGATTGGATAGTCTGCTTGGCTGTTGTTAATGGTGCAGACCTTAAAAACCATCTAAGAGGAAGTACAATATCTTGCATAGATCATGAGTCTCCATGCAGCCTATACTTATTTTTTCTAGCAGTCGACTTGCTTGGTTCTTCAGTGGCTTAGAGTGATAAACTGCTGCTGATATACACAGTGTAATATTATATCATGATCATAAAAAACATCTACACTAGTCAACATTTGAAGTGGATCAAAACCTTTCTGCAAAGTTATTCATGTATTCTGAACAATGCCTGTTCTTGTCTTAGGGCAACTTTGATGAACTTTTTTGATCCACTTCAAATGTTGACTACTGTATTTGACTCAGTCAACCTTCTACAGACACACTGAAGCTCGAGTTGCTATTGGCTACTCATTTTTTATTTTACTTGCCAGACTTTGTATATGAACAATGCAAATAAAAAAACTACATAAATATAAAACAAATTTTTTTTTTTTAAAGACAAGTAAACAGTCTGTAATAAAATAAAAACAAATGATCAGACTATAAGCAATAGCACAAATAAAGAAAGACACAAATAAAATAAACAGTGCTTTTCAGGTAAATCTAACAGTAGTTGTACAGATTAGGTACTAAAACAACACTGAATAGTCTTATAAATTATAAATACTGCATAATACTTATAAATACTGTATAAATGAAATATAGATGAATCCTTATTAAAGTAAAAAAAAATATTAAGTCGAAAGCAGTGAGTCTTGTTTGATTAATGTTAAAAACAGAATATTAGGCTGCTGTCACTTTAAGACCTAATGCACGGATCCAATATACTGATCCTGTTACACATGCGTTTTCTTTCTCGACTGTTGACATTCGTACCGTTGCCTACGCTTTCTCTTGGCATGCGCTTCGGATGTGTGAGTTATTTTTCACATCTTCTTCTGCTTCAATGTAGTGTTGTCAAAAAGTTTTGTAATTTGAAATTTAAAAAGTGTGAAGCTTTGAGCGCGGTTGAGCGGAATGGTAGCCAATCACAGACATATCCGATGAGCGCGCAAAGGCCAATCATAGGTGTTGACGATTCCACTCAACAGCGCTCAAATCTTCACATTTTAAAAATGTCAGTACCGAAGTCGGTACTTTTGGACAACTCTAGCCTCTACAATGCGAGTAAATCACTCGCATATGCAACCAAATGTTACTTTTGACAACACTACTTCAATGTTTAAATTGCCATGGCTTAAAAACACATGCAAATTATAAACTTTAATGACGATGTAGCACTGGCCCGATCGCGATCATAACGTGGACTGTGTAAGCCTCTCTCTTTCTCTCATGCGTGTGTGTGAGCGAAAGCGAAGGCGTTTCAGCAAAGTGACGGTGCGTAAAGCTCAGCAGGCGATGATATTGTATCTGCGCTAAACTCTTTTCCTCTAACTCAATCACAGTCGACTGAGATCGTACAATTTACTAGCCGTTGGCTAAAGTCATTTTTTAGTGAAATTTGGTCGCATATGCAAGTGATTTACACGCGTCTCATTCATGAAACATTCGTAAATATACGAGTAAATATATGAGTGATCTGCGCGTAAAGAGACCTTCCCGAAAACTCTTCTCCTGATTCACAAATATTTAGTAAACGTCAGATGTGATAGTGAAATGTGTGTGTGTGTTAATGAATTTCAATCAGTCGTCAATGGGACGCGCGTGCACGCTCATTCTCAATTACCATAAATCCCGCCCGTTAAATCCGACTGACAACTATATATGGGCATCATATTATGACACCAAACGAAGGATTTCAACATGTCTTCTTAAAAGCGAATGAAAAAGAAAAATGTATCATTATCAGATCATATTTTATTATCAGAAGTTCATTCAAAACGCCACATTTTATTTTCAAGCGTACATAGTGGCGTATCAGGTCCTAAAAAAAGGAAGCTTGGGAGCATATTACAGACGCAGTTACTGGAGTTTCATCTGTTAATCGAACAGTCCCAGTAGTGAAAAGAAAATGGTTCGACATGAAGCTCGACTGCAAACAACGAATTAGTTCACTTCGAAAAAATATAGCCCAGCCCTATTGAAAGCAATTAATTATTTGATTAAAGTGTTCCGTTTGCAGATGCTATCACTGGCTCTCATTATAAAAGTAAAAAGAAAAACCGAATGTAATTACTATATATCATATTTTTTCAAAATGCTGTGTAAATATTTACCCGATTAAGGTGAATTAAAATGCAGCCTTATTAATGAGCAAGCGTTCGAATGTTAAACGCACTATTTATGCGTGGCTGGGAGCAGGTGGAGATTTCTTTAGTACCAACTAACATTTGGAAAATACGAACATTTTAATGAATCCGAAAAATTTATCCCAGAACCACTTTACACACGATTTACACAAAAATTAGTTCTGCTCGTGTTTCATGAATGAGACCCATTGTCAATATCAACTCAAAATTAACTACTACAGAAATAGTTACATTGTACAATAAATATATTGACAAAGCTGTTAGAATTTACACAAGAGCCAGGGAATAATAATCTGTCAGGCTGACAAATTATCAGCCAATAATCTCAAAATAGCCAAATATTGGTTGATGCATGTTATTATTGCTTGTACTGTTTAATCGAACTCGAACGCTTTTTGTTCTTGTTTCCTGCTAGGGTTTGCTGAGGTGTAAATTAAGGCTGGAATAGGCACCGCTCCCCAGTGAGAAAGCGACAGAAGGGCCGTGAAAATCAGCCCTAATGGAAGAGATCGAAACAGAGCTGACCTGCTCCGAGCAGGACGCTTTAGGAGCAGACTTCATCACGGTCGAGCTCGACACCCAACCCATCGAATATGTGGTCAAGTGGGCCGAGGTGGGCTCAAAATTCACCATAGCCTGTGTCAAAAAGGATTTGGACGAGGCCGGTTGCTTCACCTCCGATCAGATAGTGAAAGTGGAACCGGATGAGACGTTCTTCGTCCCTTACGATTCGGTGTACCCAGAATGTGAGGAAGTAGATCCAAATCTGATCCCGACGCACGAGGAGGAGGTGGGAAGTGAGTCAGACTCGGACGACAACACCGAAGCGGAGAACAGCCAGCTGTGCGAAGCCGAGGACGTTTCCGATGTTTCCTGGGAGAAGGAGGTGTCTCACACTAGGACCTATAAGTGTCACTTCTGTGGCAAGATCTACAGCCATTCCTCCAGTCTTGCTCGCCATCTGCACGTTCACTCGGATAGATCGGCCCTCACTTCCTCGAAGGGTTTCAGCAAGTTAGGCGACAGCAAAAAGTCTCTCCAGTGCAATCTGTGCGGGGTACGGTGCAACGGCAAGCGGCTTTTGGCGATTCACAAGAAATGCCACAAAACCAAGAGACTGCACACGTGCAACACCTGTGGCAAAACGTTCAATCACAGCTCCAGTCTGTCGCGGCATCGGTTAATCCACAAAAAAGGCTTGGATAAAACCGTTAGGCCGTTGTACCCAGCGCCAACCCCGGCGCCCATCATGTCCCAGCACAGTTTCCAATCCAGCCACGGCACGAACAAACGAATGGCGGTCTCATCGGGCGAGCGAGAGAAGCAATACCAGTGCGCTCAGTGCGACCGGGTCTTCAGCCACTCCGCCGGCCTCTCCAAACACCAGGTGGCTCACGTGCGACAGCTTCTCAACTCGTACACGCACGGCAAAGACTCGCTCGACAAGTCCTCGGACCTCAAGATCCGCCTGAAGCTGTGCTCCCGCGACAAGCCCAACTACTACACCCTGTGCAAGAAGAACAAGCACAGCAAAGGAGGCAAGAAGAGGCTGTGTTTGCCGAACGAAGAGCGGCCGTACCCCTGCCGCATGTGCGACAAGCGCTTCAGCCACACCACCAGCCTGTCCCGACACGAGCACACGCACGCCAGCGACAAGTGCTACACCTGCAACGTGTGCAAGAAGACCTTCATCCGCCTGTCCAACCTCAAGCAGCACCAGCAAACGCACGCGTCGGGGAAGCTCTACGAATGCCCGCAGTGTGGGAAAACTTTCGTTCACTCCTCCAGCTTCTCGCGCCATAAGAAGGTCCACGCGGGAATGAAGCTGTCGCCGACACTGGAAGACATTAAGTGCGAAGAGGAACTGGTCATCGATGAGGTGGCGCCGCTGGAATACGAGTCGGACTGAGAAGGATTGAGATTGTTTAATTCGATGTTCTGGAACTGTTGAGGCTCCACAGATTGGGGGGGGGGGTGTTGTTGTGTTTTTGCTGTTTTTATTTTTTTGTTAGTTTACCCCTCGTTCTTATTTCACGGCATCCCTGGCTGTGCGGCTTCTTTCTAATAGTCTTGTAATTATTATAGCCCTTTTCGGCCACATTATTGGGGATATAGTAGCAATCTTTGTTAATGAAAAAAAAAAAGTTTTGTTTTGGTTGACATTCCCTTTTGTTTTGTTCGTTCAGTTTACTGGGAAAGGTAATTCTTTGCAAGCCAAATTGTGTAGTTAATTTATGTCCCCTTTTTTAGGTGTCCACAAGAAAAGCAGATGGCATTGGCAATGCAGGTGTTATTTATTTTTCGTGCTTGCACTAAACCTGTGAACCCAAAACTAAGTACTTATTGAGGTGTGGGTTGGAGTAGAAGGGGCAAAGGCAAGGAAAGTTTTGTATGCAAGAAGTAAATTTTAATATGCAATTTACTTGAACGTTGTTCCATTAAGTGTGCGGTTTGAATCAATTATGTCCCCTGTAATTATATTTATGAGACCTAATTTCTTAGACCAACCAATTTCCTCACTTGAAGTCTGGACACACATAAACAGGTTTTGCTGTTTGGTTTTATGGGATATTATAAGTGTGTACAGTTTAATTCAGAACTGCTGGACGAGAGCAAACGGGAGTGTTTCGGGGTGATTGGATTGTTCTGGATTTGACTAGTTTCCTCAACATGTTGTCTTTGGTACTTCTTTCCTATTCGATGTTCATTTGTCAAAATATGAAATCCATTGTGTCCACGGAGGGTGCATTTTATGCTTATTGGACATGGACATGTACAGATGCACTTGAAATGTTGTTCATATAGATTTGTGTGCACTTGATGAATACGAGAAAAGAATATACTCGCAAAGTGTGTGCTTTTTACTTCTGCTGTATATGTGTAAAAAGTTGCAGTTGCAAAAAAAAAAACAAAGATGTTCTATCTGATTTATTTTTCTGTATCTTCATGAGTTATGGAATAGCCAAGGGATTTCATATTTTAACAAGCATTGCACTATTGTATTTATAGACAGAAGCACTACATATTTAGGAAATTGGACTTTGGATCTCCCGGTCAAGACGTTAAATGAGCGAGGCACGGAAATATCTTCCATGCATTTTTAAAAAATTGATCAAGCGCCCTCAGCTACTCTACGTAAGACCAAAGCTCTTGGATGCACAGCAGAAGACATGCGGCTCAGAAGTCTCCTGTTCGATGATCATACGCGTCTGGACTTTCGCTCACCATTTACTGTCTGAATTGAAATCGATTGTCAACCCATTTATGGTGTTGAAAAATGAGACTTTGGGACGAGTTGAAATGCGCGTATGAAGCACAGATGACACTGTTGCGCCCGGAATGATTTTATCAAAATAGAAAACGCTCTTGGTACTCTCTGTAGTTGTTGGTAGTTTTAATATATTTCCTTTATTCTTGCCATTGTTTTCAATTCTTTCCAATAATATAAGGGTTATCCGCTCTCCTGTCCACACTCCTCACGGTTTGATTTATGTTTGTCATTTTCTTTGTTTTCGATTGCTGTAGCTATTTCATCTCTCAATGCAGCAGACCTACATCTTATATAAAAGATGTATGTTTTTGTATTGTGTTTGCCATTAGATTATAGTTTAAGAGATCTGTCTTGCATTTTTGTAATAAATAATTGGTTCATGAACCAGCAGTCTATCTGTATCAGTCTGTTGAAGTTTAGCAGTAATGAAGTCGAGACTAGTCCAGTTTGATTGATCAGTTTACTAGTTTGACTTGGTGCATACTACACTTCTCATTGTCTCAATAGCAGTGACTACTAAGACTAGTCTTACTACAAGTTAGTCATCATTTTTGTTCATAACTTTTTTAAGTCAGTTACATAAAAACTTTTTTTTAAACTACTGGTCTAATTTGATCCCGAAAAGTAAGACTAATTACTACTAGTTCTTAACACACAGGCTATGTTTATGCCACTGGATGTGCTGGTTACAACAAGTTTTTATTGGTGAAAATGTTGTTCTGTCCTGTAGTTCTGTCATCGGCCAAAAGATGTCAGCATAAGACAAGACTAATGTGGAAAGGTAACACATCGACAAAAAACACATCAAATACTGTATGACATTGTGTTTCTACAAAACAACATAAAACAACACACAAAAAAGGAACTTTAATTACTAAACCTATTTTTTTCCAATGTTTACTCATACTGTCAACAGCCTCAATACCTATTATAAAATCATTGATAGCTACAGAAATGGGTCACATTTTAGACAATCTAAATGCCTATTAAAAATAGGAAGATACATTTCTAATTTTTAATGAGACACTCTAAGTAACTTTGCAACTACATGTCAACCAACTCATTAATTTGCAACTACGTGTCAACTAACCCTCATTAAACTGTTAGGTGTTCGGGTTAGTAGAATAAGTTGACATGTATTTGCAAAGTTACTAGTTAGTAGAGTGTCTGTTGAGCATCACAATAAAATGTTTTCAAATTAATAAGCAGACAGTCTACTAATATTATAGTATACTTGTTATAGTAATTACAATAACTGCGTAATAACTAGATACTAACCCTCTAATTAGAGTTAGTCGAGTAGACCAATGAAATAAAGAAATGTATCTTCTTATTTCTAAAGCTTTTTCCTGGAAGTCCAGGGAAAAAAAACACAATCAACAAACCATTGTATCGGGTCTTTATTGAAGCGTGGCGAGATCATTGTAATGCACCCTGAAGAAAACGGCAGCGCTTTATTGTACAGTCCTGTTCTCCGTGTACATGTATACTTATAATAGTAACCCTGAACCACCTAAACCTAACCTTAACCCATGTAGTTCAATTCAATTCAAGTTTATTTGTATAGCGCTTTTCACAATACATATTGTTTCAAAGCAGCTTTACAGAAAATGCATTTCAAAAATGTACAAACAAAAATACAGTTAATCATAAATTTAGGACATAACATATATCGCCGGCGTTGGGTCGTCTCTTCACAGGCGTCGAGTCGTCTCTTCACAGGCGTTGGGGCATCTGAAGTCTCCATGAGAGGCTGGATACATAACTGTAGTTGCCTTATATTAACCAGTACTTTCTTAGGCAAGTACAAAATAAAATAAAGCACAACTAAAAAACATGCGAACAAAACCCCCACCAATGTTAACCGTAACTAAATTACAATTTACCAATTAATTAATATCGGACTATAATGCTTAAAGTGTGTCTGTGTTCACATAGTACAGCACAGTCATAAACTGCTAATTCGGCAATACTGATGTCATTATTCATAATCAATGGTGTTTAATTTTTTTTTACTTGTGTCTTATTAATGTAAAATGCATTGTTTACATGAGGAAGTACTGTAGAAGCATAATATAATTAAAAACTGTGCCATACCACCAATAGATTTGTGAGTGGCAGGTTTTCCCGACCAGAGATGAATATATATGTGTGTGTGTATATATATATGTATGCGGAGAACTGGTCCCCCGGCTCTGACTGAGCCTGGTTTCTCCCAAGGTTTTTTTCTCCATTCCTGATGGAGTTTGGGTTCCTGTCGCTCTGGCTTGCTTAGTTGGGGACTCTTAATATTCAACATATCATTGATCTGACTGTACACTCTAAAAAATGCTGGGTTGTTTCAACCCAATTTTGGGTCAAATATGGACAAACCCAAACGTTGGGTTAAAAATGTAATTTTAAAATTTTACCCAACAGCTGGGTTTGTCCATATTTGACCCAAAATTGGGTTGAAACAACCCAGCATTTTTTTGAGTGTAGACTGACACTATTGGATGAGAACTGAAATGAGCTGGACGATTACATCACGGTTTTCTGCAGAACTGCTTTATACTGTAGATGAAATGAATTTAATAATTGATGATCTTTACAACTGAACTGAGTCAACACTGATCTGACTTCAGCTGAACAATGACACTGTTTTCTTTTAGAGCTGCTGTGCAGACGAAATGAACATCATTGAATCATTTCCCTGTCCTCACTGAAAAGCTGCTTTGAAACAATCTGTATTGCCATATAAATAAAGGTGATTTGATTTGATATATATATATATATTTTTTAAAATAATAAATACTGCAAAAGTCCATTAAAAAGCAATATAATATTTGAAAACCCTCTTATCTAAGCTGATATTTAACTTGATACTTCTGTTGTAATGAACGATGTCAGTTTAATGTTGTACATATTTATTTTTAGTCTTTTTAGCTTTTTAATTAATATTATGTTAATATAGCCTAAATTGTACGACTTATTTATTATACATAGTCCCCCGGCTTCACAGACAAGGCAAGATGAGCAAGTCCCAGACTAAAATGCACGTTTGAGCTGTTTTAACTAAAGCAAGTTGCACTGACGAATAACACAAGTCAGTGCCATTGTCTCAAGATGCACACAATTATTTTATTTGTATAAAGGCACGTTTATAAAAGCCACTTGGTAACACTTTATATTCATTAGTTAACATTAGTTACTGTAGCAATTCAGAAAAACTGTAATAACTAAATACATTTGTTACTGTAATTGTTAATCTTTATATACATTAGTTGATAAAAATCCAGCTGTTCATTGTTTGTTCATGATAGTTCACAGTGCATTAACTAATGTTAACAAATACAACTTTTGATTTGAATAATTTATGATTTAATTTAGAAACTAACATAAACTAAAACTAAATATAGCTGCAAGCAGCAACACGGGGCCAAGCCCAGAAAGGGCTGTAGCGCAATGCAGAGCCAGAAGAGATAAAAGAGCAGAAATAGAATATACATGAAGAACAGATATCTTCAGAAGTACAGATAGGATGAAATGAAAAATGAACAGAAGTTCTGATGAGAACAAACACAGAATGAAGAGGAAAAAACACTTATTTCCAATCCAAGAGTAAGAAAGAAATGGGCTGCAGCGCAATGCAGAGCCAGAAGGGCAAAAAGAGCAGAAATAGAATGTACATGAAGAACAGATATCTTCAGAAGTACAGATAGGATGAAATCAAAATGAACAGACGTTCTGATGAGAACGAACACAGAATGAAGAAAAAAAACACTTATTTCCAATCCTACAAAAGATTAGTATTGCTCTTATCTGGATAATAAAGGAATTATTCATACACATTTTGAAAGTTGTCCCACACGGACTTGAACCCACTATCTATGGGTCAGGTGCCTGTCCCTCATCTTGTTGTGCTTCTTGGCAATCATGCATTTACACAGCTGGCAAAATTCAACAGTTCAAGTGAGTATCAACTAAAAATTAAGAATTTGTATAAAGATGTACTGCATGTTATATTGAAGTTGTCAGAAAGACACAATATCTTGAATAGAAGCAACTTTTGCACCACTTCTGGCCACAGTATCTCTTGCATGTGTCACACGGGATTCGAACCCACGACCAGAATGGTTCGGGATTCGAGACACGTGGTTTATCAAATTGCGCCACTCAGAGGACGTAACTTTCAAAGCTGCAGAGGATAGGCTTCAGTGTAAGAATAAGCACACAAAATCATGTTAACGAGATTAGCATGCTAAGCTAGCTTAATGCTAATGAAGCTAATGGTTATCCTGATAGCTGAAGAGCCACATTAGAAAGAATGGCATCTGGTTAGCATGCTAACCAATTATTATGCTAAGCTAACTAGCATAAGGCAACAAACACAGGCTAGGTCAACTTCGAAGATGAATATCTCGGGAACGGTAGCAAATATAAAAAATCTATTCAGTCATTTCTGTGCGTCTCAGTCCAAAGAACATCTGATCAAATTTTGGACAAAATTTAGCAAGATTTGAAGGAGAAGTAGTGAAAAAACTGTTTTTCATTTGTTCCAAAATGGCGGATAGTCACATTATTGGAAAATGACAAATGAGATATCGTCGGAATTGGCATAAGCCGAGGAACATAATGACATAAATCAATACAAATTTGAACAATGTTTTCAAAAGTTATAAGCGTTTTTGAAAAATACCTTATATCTCTGGAACACTAGGTGGCGCTGTGTTCATTGTTCTCATGTACCTTCAGGACATTGTGTCGATGATCCATACTAAATTTTGTGAAGATATGTCAAATAGTTTAAAAATGATTGCAAATTATGTCAAAATTCAAAATGGCGGACACGTGGTACCTCCCATCCTGACAAAATTGGCATCCTCGGATTCGGCATGACCCAAGGAATCCATAGATACCACATTCATGATTTTCTGACAAACTGTACAAAAGTTATTGGCCAAAATATCAATTTTTCATATCTCATGACCTGTAGGTGGCGCTGTTCTCGAATTTGGCATGGACCCTGAGATCATGGTTCCGATGAAGCGTACCAATTTTCCTTTCGATTGATCAAACTTTGGCCGAGATAGAGCTTCTGAACCAATATTGGGTCAAGTTTGTTAAGTTTGCAACAGCATAACTTTTGATCAAAGATGAATTAAAAAAATCTGTTCAGTCATTTCTGTGCGGTTCAGTCCAAATATCATGTGAGCCAATTTTCGTAAGAATTGAACAAAGTTTGAATGAGTAGTAGCAAAAAAACATAATACTGTACTTTTCAAAATGGCTACTACTGTAATGGGCGGAGTCTTAATGTACGATATTGATTGCAATCACCATAATGAGTGGATTCAGGTGTACTAAGATTAATTTTCCTAGATCAAAGGGTTCAAAAGTTATAACTATTTAAATGTTCAATTTTTGAACTGGTGGTGGCGCTATAGAGTTTGACTTAGAGTCTCAAAAATTGGTCCAATTACTATTCATGGTCATATCTATAACTGTGCCAAATTTCATCATTTTCCTATGTACGGTTCATAGGGCTGTCATAGACTTACAGAGGAGGAAGAATAATAATAATAATAATAATAATAATAATAATAAATATAGCTGCAAGCAGCAACACGGGGCCAAGCCCAGAAAGGGCTGTAGCGCAATGCAGAGCCAGAAGAGATAAAAGAGCAGAAATAGAATATACATGAAGAACAGATATCTTCAGAAGTACAGATAGGATGAAATGAAAAATGAACAGAAGTTCTGATGAGAACAAACACAGAATGAAGAGGAAAAAACACTTATTTCCTTATTAGGAATCTTTTGAACATTCCACAATTCACATGGTTTAATGCTTTGCTACACATCGGATTTGATTAAACAATCTTCAAAGTTATAGCCTTTTGCTTTACTCAGCATTTGCTTTATACTCATACACTGTGGTTTGCTTAATTTTACAGAGAGTTATGAAAATGTACTCAAAATGAAGATTTTTTATATAAATTTGCTGCATGTTATTTTTATGGAGATCCTTTCTCAGATACACATCATGTGCAGAACTGAAACAACTTTTCCACCACTTAAGGCCACAGTATCTCTTGCATGTGTCACACGGGATTCGAACCCACGACCAGAATGGTTCGGGATTCGAGACACGTGGTTTATCAAATTGCGCCACTCAGAGGACGTAACTTTCAAAGCTGCAGAGGATAGGCTTCAGTGTAAGAATAAGCACACAAAATCATGTTAACGAGATTAGCATGCTAAGCTAGCTTAATGCTAATGAAGCTAATGGTTATCCTGATAGCTGAAGAGCCACATTAGAAAGAATGGCATCTGGTTAGCATGCTAACCAATTATTATGCTAAGCTAACTAGCATAAGGCAACAAACACAGGCTAGGTCAACTTCGAAGATGAATATCTCGGGAACGGTAGCAAATATAAAAAATCTATTCAGTCATTTCTGTGCGTCTCAGTCCAAAGAACATCTGATCAAATTTTGGACAAAATTTAGCAAGATTTGAAGGAGAAGTAGTGAAAAAACTGTTTTTCATTTGTTCCAAAATGGCGGATAGTCACATTATTGGAAAATGACAAATGAGATATCGTCGGAATTGGCATAAGCCGAGGAACATAATGACATAAATCAATACAAATTTGAACAATGTTTTCAAAAGTTATAAGCGTTTTTGAAAAATACCTTATATCTCTGGAACACTAGGTGGCGCTGTGTTCATTGTTCTCATGTACCTTCAGGACATTGTGTCGATGATCCATACTAAATTTTGTGAAGATATGTCAAATAGTTTAAAAATGATTGCAAATTATGTCAAAATTCAAAATGGCGGACACGTGGTACCTCCCATCCTGACAAAATTGGCATCCTCGGATTCGGCATGACCCAAGGAATCCATAGATACCACATTCATGATTTTCTGACAAACTGTACAAAAGTTATTGGCCAAAATATCAATTTTTCATATCTCATGACCTGTAGGTGGCGCTGTTCTCGAATTTGGCATGGACCCTGAGATCATGGTTCCGATGAAGCGTACCAATTTTCCTTTCGATTGATCAAACTTTGGCCGAGATAGAGCTTCCGAACCAATATTGGGTCGAGTTTGTTAAGTTTGCAACAGCATAACTTTTGATCAAAGATGAATTAAAAAAATCTGTTCAGTCATTTCTGTGCGGTTCAGTCCAAATATCATGTGAGCCAATTTTCGTAAGAATTGAACAAAGTTTGAATGAGTAGTAGCAAAAAAACTTAATACTGTACTTTTCAAAATGGCTACTACTGTAATGGGCGGAGTCTTAATGTACGATATTGATTGCAATCACCATAATGAGTGGATTCAGGTGTACTAAGATTAATTTTCCTAGATCAAAGGGTTCAAAAGTTATAACTATTTAAATGTTCAATTTTTGAACTGGTGGTGGCGCTATAGAGTTTGACTTAGAGTCTCAAAAATTGGTCCAATTACTATTCATGGTCATATCTATAACTGTGCCAAATTTCATCATTTTCCTATGTACGGTTCATGGGGCTGCCATAGACTTACAGAGGAGGAAGAATAATAATAATAATAATAATAATAATAATAATAAGAAAACTAACGGATACAATAGGTGCCTTGCCCTACGGGCTTGGCCCCTAAATATAGCTGCAAGCAGCAACACGGGGCCAAGCCCAGAAAGGGCTGTAGCGCAATGCAGAGCCAGAAGAGATAAAAGAGCAGAAATAGAATATACATGAAGAACAGATATCTTCAGAAGTACAGATAGGATGAAATGAAAAATGAACAGAAGTTCTGATGAGAACAAACACAGAATGAAGAGGAAAAAACACTTATTTCCAATCCAAGAGTAAGAAAGAAATGGGCTGCAGCGCAATGCAGAGCCAGAAGGGCAAAAAGAGCAGAAATAGAATGTACATGAAGAACAGATATCTTCAGAAGTACAGATAGGATGAAATCAAAATGAACAGACGTTCTGATGAGAACGAACACAGAATGAAGAAAAAAAACACTTATTTCCAATCCTACAAAAGATTAGTATTGCTCTTATCTGGATAATAAAGGAATTATTCATACACATTTTAAAAGTTGTCCCACACGGACTTGAACCCACTATCTATGGGTCAGGTGCTTGTCACTCAGCTCTTTGCCCAAGTAGGCAGATGGGTTTATACACCACTAAGGCTATGTTTACACAGAAACGATCTGAAGAGAAAATGCAAAAGTGGTGTTTCGTTATTACTCTATTCTGCGTTTAGTCGAGTGTTTTGGGAGGGAAATCTGTGTGCATATGGTGACGTAAAAGTGTGTGAAATTTGATGTATGCACTCCAGGCGGCTAGGTGGCAATGTGAAGCACTGCCACACAACAACACCCAAGTCTGTGCACATGTGTACAACCTTCCTTTAACATGTCTCCCTAGTAGCGCAAAATCTAAACAACTGTACAACTGCGTAAAATACTCTTGAATGTAGATCAGAGCTGCTAGGGCATCTTGAAGATCCGATGCATGGAAATAATCCGACATGTTTGTTATTTTCCTGTACTAGCGTATGCCTGTGACGTAACCATGTACGCGACGAGAGCCACCGTGAGCAGACTTTTGCGTTTTTACCCTTTACACGGGAACGCGACGGTGGAGCGTTTTTAAGATTTCCACTCTGGAGGGAGGTTTCACTTTTTTGCGTTTTTAAGCCCCAAAAACGCTGTCGTCGTGTAAACGAAAGGCACATCCGATAAAATATTTTTACGTTTTCACCCGCAAGCGTTCTCGTGTAAACAGGGCCTTAATGTGAGAACGAATTTAAAATGACCAGATGTTGAGATGAGATTGAACCCAGAATTAACAAAAACAGACTTATTTGTATTCCAATAGTAAGAAAGAAGGACTCAAACCCCACTATCTATGGGTCAGGTGCCTGTCCCTCATCTTGTTGTGCTTCTTGGCAATCATGCATTTACACAGCTGGCAAAATTCAACAGTTCAAGTGAGTATCAACTAAAAATTAAGAATTTGTATAAAGATGTACTGCATGTTATATTGAAGTTGTCAGAAAGACACAATATCTTGAATAGAAGCAACTTTTGCACCACTTCTGGCCACAGTATCTTATGGACTGGGCAAGTGCCTCACAGGATTTGAACACAAGTGAAATGGTTTGTGGCTAAAATTCTGAGATTAACCAATTAGCATGCTAAGCTAACTAGCATAAGACAAACAAACACAGGCAAGGTCAACTAGAGAAGAATTTCTCGGGAATGATAGCAAATGTAAAAAAAAATCTGTTCAGTCATTTCTGTGTGGCTCTTTCCAAGTTTCCCTTTGAGGCTTGACTCGTAATAAAGTAAACTAACAATTACAATAGGGGCTAGGCCCATATTTTCTAACCCAAGATAAGACAACACAGATAATTGCTAATACACATTTACCAAGCTGCTGAGGAAACCTTTCAGTGTGATTAGGTCAAATGGAACAGTTTTATTTCTAGTCTGACAGAAATACAAATTAGTACAACCATCTCACAGATTATAAGTGAAATTTAAACAGTTTTTACTGGAATGGATAACTAAAGGGATGGAAAATGAATACTCAAGTGATGCAGTGTGAAGTTTAACATTTTATTCATCTTACAAGATGTTACAAATTATGAACTTGGAAAGAACAAATTATGAACATGGAAACAAAAGAGAAGTTGGAGAATGGAAATAAAAAGGTCACTTTAGACAAACTTTCAGGCACTTGAAACAACTTTTCCTAATATAACTTTGTTTTTATAATGAATTTTTGTTTGGTCGTTAGACGACATTATACATTTCGAAATTGTCTGCACATATATACATTTTTTTTTTAGAAACACCACTTCCCAGAACCTCCCTATAGGCATGCATGTGTGAAATGTATGGTGGAGAACTTCCTACAATGAATGAATGCATGCATGGCATTTGTTAACCCAATAAAAGAGGACATTGTGCAGACTAGGTGTCTGAATTGTGTAGGTGCGCTTGTACTACATACGTGTATGTAGATATTTATAAATGTGTCCATGTACTTGTATGTATAGTTAAGGTGTCTGAATTGTGCATGTGTGCTTGTATTACATATGTGCATGTAGAGATTTATAAATGTGCTCATGTACTTGTATGCATGTCTAAAGGTGTCTGAATGGTGTATGTGCGCTTGTACTACATACGTGTATGTAGATATTTATAAATGTGCTCATGTACTTGTATATATGCATGTCTAAAGGTATCTGAATTGTGTAGGTGCACTTGTACTACATACGTGTATGTAGATATTTATAAATGTGCCCATGTGCTTGTATGTATAGTAAAGGTGTCTGAATTGTGTATGTGTGCTTGTACTACATATGTGCATGTAGAGATTTATAAATGTGCTCATGTACTTGTATATATGCATGTCTAAAGGTATCTGAATTTTGTAGGTGCGCTTGTACTACATACGTGTATGTAGATATTTATAAATATGCTCATGTACTTGTATGTATGCATGCATGTAGGGCTTTGTACTGATGTGCATGTAGGGATTTATATAAAATGTTTATGTTCATGTGTATGCATGCGTCAGTAGAAGTGTATGAATTCATGTGTACATTTATTTTTTGGGATGGGAAGTTGTTTTTGTAGACTGAGGGTCATTTGTGGGTTGGATGACTGAAGATGGTATAGTGGATGTTGAAGTAGAGGGTGTGTTTTCTGTGAAGTCCACCATAAACTGTTCTAAATCTTCCTGGGATGGAAAGAGTGTGGAAGAGTCTGTAGGTGATGGTGTGATTATGATGTTAGGTATGTCCAATTGCTTGGTGTGAGGTTTGATTGTTTCGATGCGCGTTATATTGTTCTGATGGAGTGTAATGCTTACAGGTGGCAACTCAAGCAGTGAATCTATTATTGTGTGAGTGTTTGCAGTGTCCGGAACATTAATTATGGACTTAATGAATGTGTTCTCAATTTGGACATTTTTTATCTCTGTTGGTGTTTTGATTGTTAATGTGCCATGTGTGTAGTTTGTTATACATGATGATCTGTAAAATGTGTTACATTTTTCACAGCGAACTTTGGATGTAGATAGTGGCATGTCTGGAATGGGGTGTTTGAGTGGACAAATATGCAGCACATTAACTTTTGCTCCAATTATGTCAGCAGTGAGGTTGTGGGAAGTGGTGTGTTCTACTTGGCATGTGTTTTCATGACAAGTGATTTTTGTGAATTTACTATCTCTTGTTGAAGAGAGAAAGGTGGTCCCCTCAAATTTGCGAATTGAAATATTTGTGAATGAATACCAGCCATCAGTTGAAATGTCCTCTTCACCCCACACAGTAAGATCAATTGATGCAGTCTTATCGGCGATCATGTATGTGGTGTTGGTTAGGAAGGTCCCATCACGGACAAAGTTGTGGCTCTGGCTCTTTTTTTGGATCGTCTTTGCCTTGACATTTACCTGCATAGAGGATTTAAAAGGAAAAGAAACAAAACCATTCACTCTAATTAACGGTAACTTCAAGTCATTCATTCTAAAAAATGCTAGGTTATTTCAACCCATGTTTGGGTCAAATATGGTTGGGTTTAAAACTGTAATTTATTATAGTACATTTAAACCAATGGTTGGGTTTGTCCATATTTAACCCAAACATGGATTGGAATAGCCCAGCAATTTATTAGAGTGTTGGTTTGTTCAATATACATACAATTTGAAAGTGGATGAACAGTTCAAGTTTAAATCAAGTTTTTACTCACACGTCTGTATGTGGTGTTTGTTTTGAAGATCTCAGATATGGTCAGATCTTCCTGGTTTGACGAAAGTGTTGGATTATAACTGTATTCTAGTTGGCTTAAACAGGATAAGGTGGACGAATGGGTGAATGTGATGTCATGTGCTCCCTCTGTTGTGAGCGAAGGGGTCAAATTGATATTGTGCAGGTGGACCGGACTCCTGTTTAAAAAAAAGAAAAAAAAAGAAAATGAAGACCAATAAACGCAAATTGAAAAGTCTGCATTTTCATAAAAGAATTCATACTTGTCATTGTTCACAGCTTTAAATTGAGGATGCATGTCAGCTTTGAAAACAACAAGTCTGCGCACTTTGTGTTTTTCCTGTAGCTCTGCATCAAAATATGTTCGTTTTGTGCCTTTTTTTATCTCAGAAATATTGTGTATGTAGCCCACAAGCGAATGTTGGCCTGTATTTTTCGGGTCTCCTTCCATACTTCTAAAAAAAAAAGAATACAAAAGTATAACAGTTAAATGTACATTGAGAGAATGACATAAGTATGGAAAGAGTGCAGTTGATTTCTTAAAGTAGTAAATACAGATACTGGAATGCTTCTAGAGTTGCAAAATTTCAGTAACTTCTATTTGCATTACCTGTTTCACGCAGATGTCAACTAGTTGCCTTGCCTGGATGTCAATAGTCTTTTCCTGAGATTTAAAAGATATTCAAGAAATTGATAAAGAATGGACATAATTAGATTTTAGTGGATTTCCTATTAGCAACCTTCTGGTTATTTATTTTGAAAATATACCTATGTTGATAAGAAAAAGTCAGTATTTGAGCATTAATATTACCTTTTCGTTTTCCTTTGTTGTCTTTTCAAGATTTACTTTAACTTGTCTACTCAGTATAATATATTCTATGTTGTATATGAGAACGCTATAGACATAGTTGCTCATTTAAACATTCATTTGATTTGATTCAGCTGATTCTCGTCAGCCTCATTGGTTGTTGGGGTAATAAGGTTATTGCTTCAATTATGTATAAACATATGTTAAGATCAAATTGAATGCATTATCACACCCCAGTCCAGCAGGTGGCAGTAATGAACCATTAAAGTGAGTTGCCAACTGCCATTAAATTGAAAGAAGAAGAAGAAGAAGAAGAAATTGAGTGCATTGTGCTAGTGAATATAGAAAGGTCATGCCAAGAAGAGAATCTTTGGTGAGCCGATAAAGAAAAAAAGAAGCAAGGTTTTTAAATTATTTAATTAATGTATTAATTAGGTTTCTTTCAGAAAAATATTCCGAAAAATGGGCCATCAGTAACAATGTTTTATTTATGTCCTGTGAGATATTTAATTGATGAATCAGCAGCAAGAATCTTGCTGAACTTCTGTCTTCCTACAGCAGGTAAGATTTTGTCAGAGCTCATTGTGCTGTGGTGTTATTTCTGTGTTTTTAATGTTGTAAAAGTTTACAACATCTGCGTTTTGAGTGTTGTTTGCAATAAACATTTTGACAAATTTGGTGTCAATGGCTGCTGCTTTGAAATGTTTGCTCTTTACACTAATTTAAAGTTTAGCAATGTCAGTGCAGTCTTTGTAAAATGTAATTCTGCTGCTTATTTGATAATTAAATGTGGACAGTACATCTGACATTTAGTTTAGCATTGTTAATCTTGTTGGTAAATCACACATACACAAACAAAGGAATTGAATGAGCCAATAACTGGGCAATTTTTAAAAAATGTGCCAATCATCCAATATGCAAAACACACACACACTTCAAAGTCCTACTGCAAGATTTGTTGATGCTTCCAAACAAAACACGTTTTACATTGTTTTTTTCTTATCTGTTCGGTACTTTTTGAGTTATTGAAATTTGATATTTTTTGTTTGAAAAAAAAAAAAGGATTGTCTCCTACATTTATAAATGGATGTGTTTTTATATATGCATATGTTGGCACCTTTATAAGGTCTCACCCAACACAAATGTTTTTAAACATTCCACAATTGTAACTTTTGTATTGTAACCACAATTGAGGTTAAGTTCGCTATAACAATGTTTTGTAGAGTTCAGCCTATATGCAGCCATTGAGTACTATAGCCATCTAGTGGCTATTGATATTAATGCTTGTTTTGTCATTTTTATACCAACATGTCACCAGATGTTACCAAAGTCACCACATTTTTAGGTGTTGGCTGTCTGAACTTACTGGAGTTTTTTTTTTTACTAAAGTTAAATAAATAAAAATAAGCATATTTTAGGGCTGCAATGTGGATATGGTTTAATGTGTAAAAATATGGAAAGTTAATGCACGCCAAACTAAGCTTTATTTTTATTTTATTTTTCATGTGTGCTGGTGCATTGATAAAAGATTGCACTGAGGTAAGTAAAATTTGACACTTTTAAATTAAGGGTGACACTTCTATAATATAATAATTGATGTCAGTATTAAATATTAAATTGATATGATTATTTGTAGTGTTTAAATGGCAATTGTTATCTGCTTGTGTCGTCTTAAGATAAAACTTCAGTCATTTATGTGTAATTTTGTATTTGTTTTTACAGATGCCCCGGCCAAAGAAGAGGTCTGCAATAGCCAAGAGGCTATATGCACAACGATGTGCAACAGAGGCTGCACCGCTTCCTCTCAAAAAAAGTCAAGAAGAGGCTGCACCGCTTCCTCTTAAAATAAGTCAAGCAGAGGCTGCACCGCTTCCTCTTAAAATAAGTCAAGCAGAGGCTGCACCGCTTCCTCTTAAAATAAGTCAAGCAGAGGCTGCACCGCTTCCTCTTAAAATAAGTCAAGCAGAGGCTGCACCGCTTCCTCTTAAAATAAGTCAAGCAGAGGCTGCACCGCTTCCTCTTAAAATAAGTCAAGCAGAGGCTGCACCGCTTCCTCTTAAAATAAGTCAAGCAGAGGCTGCACCGCTTCCTCTTAAAATAAGTCAAGCAGAGGCTGCACCGCTTCCTCGTAAAACAAGTGTAGCCGAGGTTTTGCCGCTTCCTCGTAAAAAAATGGTAGGCACGCAGTCAAAAACGCAGTCAAAAACGCAGTCAAAAACGCAGTCAAAAACGCAGTCAAACCCAATAAACAAATGTATGAACTCTGAACAAAACTGTGAAATTTACAGAAATGTATATGAAAATGCTTTGAATACTTTATCTGCATATGTTGAATTTTCACAGAAACCATTACTGAAAGGTTCCTTTCATCAAGGTGATGCCCGCTTTGGAAATTCACGTGGCAGACAGTGTGGTGCCATCAGTTTGACAGCAGTGTTGAAAAGCAAGATGAAGAACGTGCTCACTTGGACGAGACAAGATCTTGATGGTGTCTTAGTGGCAGGAACACACCTTTATGAACGGTTACGGAATCAGGGTAACATAAATGACCGACAAGTGGTGGGTAGAAATTACATTGCAGTCCACGAGTTACCAAGGAGACATGTCCTGGGTAATACTGTGTTTTCAATAGAGTATGCAGAGTCTCTCACTGGATTTGTTGATGTTGATGACTATGATGCAGCATTAATAAATGTGGCCATGCCAGTTGATGTAGCTCTTCAGCAAGCTCTACTGAGTGCTGATGCTTTTCTTTTATGTATCTGTGCCAACACATGTGCAGTTATTAAGGAGGGTTCATGGTATGCCTTTGTTGATTCTCATGCTAACATGACAGAGACTAGTTGTGTTGCTTATCACAGCACCATAGAATCTTTGTATGACTACATTAGTAAGATGGCACACTCATTTGGGGTAACTGCACCACGATTTGAGGTAACTGGAGTTTCTGTTCATGCAGATTCTGAAGTTTATCACTCGCTGGAGGCAGACCGCAGCAGTTTCCCATGCTCTTCCGGTAAAGCACTTTACAGTGAAGTTCTGAAACGCAAACCTGTGACAACTGAGGTAAGGTCATCTGACTTTCAAGTACCTAAGGTTGATGTTCAAAATAAAAGCACTGCTGTTCACATGCCACAACCAGTGTATAATGTGTTGAGAAGAGAAAAGCCGGCTGAACCCTTAAAGAAATGCATTACAAAGTCCCACTCGCTTGAGGCAGACCACAGCAGTCGTTCACGGTCTTCTGGTAAAGCACTTTACAGCGAAGTCTTAAGATGCACACCCAAGGTATGCACATCTGTAACAACTGGGGTAAGATCATCTGACTTTCAATCACCTGAGGTTGATGTTCCAAATACAAGCAGCACTAACCTTTCATTGTCACATCCAGTTTGTACTGTCTTGCCAAGTAAAGGAAAAAGGGGAAGAAAAAAGCAGGATGCGCAGGTCTCTAAGAAACAGGTCAAAAAATCTCATGTTGAAAATGTTGTAGTAGATGACATCATTATTACTGATGTTACAATTCCAGAAACATGTTTTTCTCCCTTGACTCTTAGAGATCAGCAAGCTTTATGTGAACTCTTGCTTCTGACAAATGTTAACAGTGACTGTAATGTTGCAACAAACTTTGGTCCCATTGCAGGTCCGTGTCAGACAAAGAGTATAAAACCAGATGGTAACTGCTTTTTCAGATCATTGGCATATGCAATCTGTGGAAGTGAGGAGAAGCATTTGAAGATTCGCCGTGCCGTTGTCAAACACCTGAAAATGAACACTTCAATATTTCAGAGGTATGTGAGAAGTGAGTACACTTCAGTAGAGGACTACTTGACACAATCTAGAGTCTATTATTCTGGGTCATGGGTCACTGAAATTGACATCTTTGCTTCTGCTGATCTGTTGAAAACCACCATAATGACTTTTAATGATGGACGGTGGAATGTACACAAACCTACTGGAGAGGTAATTTCAAACAATGCAATATATCTGAAAAACTGTAATGGTAATCATTATGAAGTTGTCACATGTGTTAAGCACAGAGAGCAAGACATTTGCGCAGGGAAATGTGAGAATACCACTTCAAATGAGGTGAGAATGCCATGTCTGCGTAAAAGGAAGGTAAGCGACGCCGCACAGTATGATCAAGAGAGATACTTGAAGAAACTGAAGGATCAGAAGACCAAGTATGATAATGACATTGATTTTAGACAGAAAAAAAAGAAAGCTCTTTGTGAGAAATATTTGAAACATTGTCATGTTCGTTTGATTAAGTGTGAACGTTCTAAGGCCAAATATTCAAGCAATATTCAGTTTCAGAAACATGTTAGCCAGTATTCTCAAATGAAATATAAAAATGATGTCTCATTTCAGGCGGCTGCACGTGAGTATTCCAAGAAGAAATATCTTCAAAACGTGCACTTTCAAGCAAGAGTGCGTGAGTATTCAAAGAAGAAATATCTTCAAAACCTGGTCTTTAAAGCAAGACTGTGTGAGTATTTAAAAACAAAATATTGCAAAGATCTAAACTTTCATTTTGGTAAAATACAAAAAGGCTGTGAGGTATATGCAAAAAAAAGAGAAAAGCAGAAAGACATTGGTGTTGCAATTGCCAGTTTTCGTCGAGAAGTGAGTAGAGGTCCAGAGTTTGTGTGCTGTGTCTGTCACCGTTTACTTTTCCGAAAACAGGTTACTGAATGCAAACCAGAAAACTATGAAGACAAAGGAGAAACAATTGCTGCCTTGGCGAGAAGATGCATCACACTGAGGTATGTGCATGTTTGTGATGAAAAATGTCATAATCCTTTTGTTTTTTCTCCAAGGTGCAAATTGTGGATTTGTCCTACATGTCATCGCAAAATCATCAGGGGAAAACTGCCTGAAGAGAGTGTTGCTAACAATATGCATGTGGCGGACATTCCAAATCATCTAAAGTCTCTTAACTTGTTGGAACAACATCTTGTTGCACGTAACATTCCTTTTTTGAAGTTACTTTGTCTTCCACGTGGAAAACAAAATGGTTGCCATGGACCTGTGGTGTGTGTTCCTGTAAATACTGCAGAGGTTTCAAATATTCTTCCACGAAATGAATGCGATGACAAGATGATAAGAATAAAGCTAAAGCGCAAGTTAACATACAAAGGGCATTATGAGTACAAGCATGTACACACTGATCGTGTTAGAAATGCTCTGAGATATTTGATCAGGTGCAATAAATTGTACAAGGATGTGGAGATTAACGAACAATGGATCAACTCGTTGAGTGAATCAGAAGAAAAAGTTGCTGATGCAATGGAGAAACAAACTTTAGTTGAAAAGAGTGAAGAGGAAAATGATACTGAAGAACAGCCAGAGGAAGATTTGACTTATATTAAAGAGCAGAGTGGTCTTTTGTCAGACACATGTTTACAACCTGTCGATCTTGGTTCGGAAGTCATTGATCAGCATTTTCAAGATGTGTTAAATGTGGCACCAGCTGAAGGTAACAGTCCTGTTAAATTACTGTCTGATAAAACCAATGAAGCAAAATGTTTTCCTGTTCTGTTTCCAACTGGTGGTCCAACATTCCATGATGAGAGAGAAAGAAAGATCTCACTTTCACGGTACTTAAATGCAAGAATCCTCAATGCAGACGGACGTTTTGCACGGAGCACAGACTTCATTTTCTATGCTCAATACATGTCAGAGTTGGATCAAATTGTATCCAATGTCTCTATTGCTTTGCGAAAAGGGTCGGACAAGAGGTTGTTGAAGGGAGTAACCTCAGATATGCTCACAAATCCAGAGTCATTAGCTAAATTATTAAATTATGATGAAGGATACAAGTTTTTGAGACCAGTCCGTGGAACGCCACCCTATTGGCAATCAACTCAAAAAGATATTTTTGCCCTCATAAGACAACTAGGTATTCCAACTTTCTTTGCATCCTTTAGCTCTGCTGATCTCAGATGGCCTGAAATGATTAACACCATCTTGGAGCAAGAACAGAAAAATTTAAGTGTTGATGAGCTTGACTGGTCTGAGAAATGTGGACTAATTAGACGAAACCCAGTCACTGCTGCGAGGATGTTTGATTACAGATGGCATTGTTTTTTGAAAGATGTCATTATGTCACCTGCTCAACCTATTGGTAAGATCAAAGACTACTTTTATCGTGTAGAGTTTCAACAGCGTGGATCTCCTCATGTTCATTGTTTGTTTTGGGTTGAAAATTCTCCAAAGTTAAATGAAGACAATGAAGACAATGATGCTTTGGTTGCTGCTTTCATAGATCAGTATATCACTTGTGAGACACCAGGAGAGGATGATGCAGAACTTTCTGAAACTGTGAACAGTGTTCAAAAGCACAGCACCAGACATTCGAAGACATGCCGGAAGAAAAAGACAGTTTGTAGATTTAATTTTCCACGACCTCCATCTAGCCGCACCTTTATAACGAGAGCTGTGCAAGATGACTTGAAAGGCAATGATGGAAATGAGACTGCAAGTGCCATTTTGAAGAAAATCAAAACTGCATTGACAGAATCTGAAGTCAATTTTGATTCAACAGATGCCTTTTTCCAATCCATTGGAATTAATCAGGCTGTATTTGAAAAGGCATACAAGAGATGTTCCAAAAAGAAAAGTGTCGTCTTGAAGCGAAGTCCAAAAGATGTTTGGGTAAATCAATATAACCCTCATTTATTGCGTGCATGGCAAGGCAACATGGATATCCAGTATGTGACAGATGCTTACTCTGTAGTGGTTTATATTATTAGTTACATCACAAAAGCAGAACAAGAAATGGGACTGTTGTTGCAACGTGCACAAAATGAAGCCATGAATGGAAATCTCGAAGCAAGATCATCGTTAAAAATGTTGGGAAGTGTATATCTACACAACAGAGAAGTTTCAGCACAAGAGGCTGTGTATCGCCTAACGGGTATGCACTTGAAAGAATGCTCTCGCAAAGTCCAGTTTATTCCAATTGGAACAGATCCTGTGAAAATGAGTTTGCCTTTGCGTGTTCTCCAAAGCAAAGATGACCATTCTGGTGAAGAAAATTCAAGTTTTTGGATGAATAGTTTGGTTGACCGTTACAAGAGTAGACCAAAAACGGAACATTTTGAGATTCTATGTCTGGGCAGTTTTTGCTCCGAATACAGGATATTGTCAACATCTGAACTATCTTCACAAAAGAAAGAAAATGTGATCAAGCTTAACAACAATTGTGGGTACATGGTCAGAAGATCTCGAACTGAACCTGCAGTAATAAGGTATCCAAGATTTTCACCAACAAAAGATCCAGAAAAGTACCATCATTCACTGCTACAACTTTTTTTACCATATTATGAAGATTGTCATCTAAAGCCTGAGAAGTTCCACACTTATGAGGATTTCTACAAAAATGGTGCTGTCAAATGTGGAGGTAATGTGATTGGAGTCAAATTTATTGTTGATTCTAATCGAGCACTGTTTGAAAAGGACAGTGATGAATTGGACCGAGCTCAACAGGTCTTGGAGCTGGGTGTTGATTTGGAAGATGCTTGGGCTACATTGTGTCCTGAAACAGAGAATGTGCGTCATGAATGTATTGAGCTAATGAAGAACAACATACTTCCCGAAGAAGATGATTCTGACACACTTATTCCAGATCTTGTAGCGAACCCTCGAACTGCATTCACAATTGAGAACAGTAATGCTACAATGTCTCGAGATGAAGCACTGTGTTTATTAAGATCATTAAATGCTAAACAGTCTGCAATATTTTACAAAGTTCGTGAATGGTGTGTACAAAAACTGAATGGAGGAAACCCTGAACCATTTCGCTTGTTTGTTACTGGTGGAGCAGGCACAGGAAAAAGCCATGTAATTAAAGCAATATGCTATGAATCTTCTAGACTCTTGTCTCAGCTGTCTGAAAACCCTGAAGAAAGGAGTGTGATTTTGTGTGCATCTACTGGAGTAGCCGCATACAACATTGGCGCTGCAACCATCCACAACACTTTTTCAATTGGTGCTAGTGTGAAATTGCCATATCAACCATTAAGTGATGACAAAATCAATTCTCTCCGTTCCAAACTTGGAAGTTTGAAGATTTTGATTATAGATGAGGTATCCATGGTTGACCATCACCTTTTGTCATATGTTCATGGGAGATTGAGACAAATCAAACAAACTGGTGATTACTCCCTCTTTGGAAAGGTAAGTCTTGTAGTTGTTGGAGATTTTTATCAGCTGCCACCTGTTAAAGGAACTCCACTCTATACTGATACAAAAGGTGTGAACCTTTGGGAAAACAACTTTGAAATTGCTGAACTAACTGAAGTTGTTAGGCAACAAGATGCATCCTTTGCTGAAACCTTAAATCGTCTGAGAGTTCGTAAAAAAAATGAACCTCTAAACTCATGTGACCTCAACATGTTGAAGCAACGTGAAACAGGAGAAGAATGCGGGGATGTTCATATATTTCCTACAAATAAAGAGGTTGATGAGTACAATATTCGGAGACTAAATGAGGTTTGTCCTGAGGCAATCAGCATTCGAGCTCAAGATTTTGAGAGAAATCCCAAAACTGGTAGGATTGAAAAAAAAGTTGGATTTCATGCAACCGTTTTCAACTCCTGTTTGGCTAAATGTGTTTCCTTGGGTGTTGGAGCGAGAGTAATGTTGAAGAAAAATGTTGATGTTTCGGACGGACTTGTGAATGGAGCCTTTGGTACAGTTGTCCATATTAGCAGAAGTCAAATACAGGATGATGATTATGTTGATGACTTTCCATCAGCCATTCATGTGGAATTTGATGATCCAAATGTGGGAAGAAGTCAAAGGTTAAACCAACGACATCGATTTTCCCCAAATTCTACAGTAATTGAAGTTCAAGAAGATCAAGTTACAAACAACGGTGGTTTAAGACGTCAATTTCCACTTAGATTGGCATGGGCATGCACCGTTCATAAAGTCCAAGGGCTCACAGTAGATAAAGCTGTTGTATCTCTTGACAAGATATTTACTGCAGGACAAGCATATGTTGCATTGAGTCGTGTGAGAACTCTCAATGGACTAATAATTCAAAACTTCAAGGAGTCTGCAATCTACTGTAATGATCAAATTGATTTGGCAATGAGACATATCCCAAAATTTCCACTAGAAACTCACAATTTCTCAAAGACGCCTGGTATATTTACAATTGCTCTTCACAACGTACAAAGTCTTCAAGCTCATGTTCAAGATCTCCAAGCTAACAGACAGCTTATGAATGCAGATTGTATTTGTTTAACTGAAACATGGTTAAAAGTTGAAGACAAAGTACAAATACCTGGATTTATTTTCAATCATAATCCAAGAGCTAAGTGTTATGACAACAGCACTCCGCTTTTCAGTAACTTAAAACTACAGCGAGGAGGTGGGGTTGCAATTTACTCTTGTGAAAATATGTCTTTTAAAGTCATTATTCCAGAACTTTGTAATTTGGAATGTTTGTACTTCTCAGTTCCACATGTCAACTTGAATGCTGCTCTTCTGTACAGGCCTAATTCATATCAAATTGATGTGTTTCGACAAAATCTGTTACATGTCATTGCTGAGCTGGAAAAACATCCAGGAAAGAAGGTAATCATGGGAGACTTCAATGAAGACAACTTGACATCATCTTCAATTGTGAAACTAATGGAAGTCCATGGATACAGTCAACATGTGCAATGTCCTACAACTGAAAAGGGTACGTTACTAGACCATGTCTACGTTAAAGATGCAGAAAATGTCACAATTGAAATTGTTTCAACTTATTATAGTTACCATGAAGCAGTTCTAGTTTCGATAAGGTAATTGGCATTTTTGACACAAAATCAAGACTGTATAACTGCATTTTTCTTTTCTGTGCCCCTACCATGCTACAATTAATCTGAGATTGAGGTCCATGAAGGTTTGTTCAAGTTCACAAGTGAAAACTTATTAGATAATTCATTTGAAATCATGTCATTCAGAAATTACAACGGTTGAATCTTTATTTTTTTAAAGTCCAGTAGCATGTTATCAAGACAGCTTTAGTCATGTAAGGTAATTTGTTTGATTTATGTATACATGTTATGACTTATATGTATATTAGGGCTGTGCTATGTATTGAAATTGTCAAAACATCACAAATGTATATATCACAATATGCATATTGCAAGTGCTTGCAATAACTGGGGTCACGAAAAAAAGATTTATTTCATACAGTGAAAACGAAGCACTGTTTTATTTTTACATGCGATTATTCAGTTTCTTTTTAATAACCCTAATGGAGGATAAACTTAAACATTGCTGTTCAGAAGTTAAAGGGATGTTTTTTTGTTACTAAAAGAATGTGAAATGCGTATGTAGTTTATATAATTTTATTAAACATTTTGAGTTTATTACACACTAAGCATTATCATATCGAATATCGCATTAATGAGTTGTCACATTGCATTTTTCTTCAATATCACACAGCCCTAATGTGTATGATTTATGTATATAACTACAATGTCTATTCTATTATTGTCCATACCATGTGACACATCTTGAGATTCCAAGTTCCATAGAGTCCTGACCATTCCATCCATTGTTCATCGGCCACCACTCTACACCTTCCATAATTATTGATCTTTCTGGAGTTCCAAAGCTACATCCAGTCAAGGTTTGTGTAGTTTATGCATTGAAATTGTTCAATTTGTGTTTCTGATTATTCTTGATCTGTTTCAGACAAGGTTTCTGTTTTTTTTGGCTGAAAGATTTTTTTTTTTTAATCTAATTTCTGCCCTAGTCCAAGCCATCCAAACAACACAGCATGGTTCCAAACAGTATAGAAAGCATCCACAAAGACTGCCTGCTGCATTCCTACAGTTGTCTTAATAAATCCCAATTAAGTTAATAGGATTACAAGAAAACATCTAAAAACAATGGAAAACTTCACAAAGAAAGGTAAGTTGACATTATTATGTACATTTTAGTAGTTAATAAAAAAATATCTATCTATCATTCATTGCAATTTAAAAAATATATTAATTATATTGTTAGTTGATGCAATGTCCACTTCTGACAAAGGCAAATGGACATACAGTGTATACATTAGCAAAATATTGTTAACTTCACTTCAGCAGTTCAACAAAAGTTTTTTTTTTTTTTTTTTTTTTTTTTTTCCTGGAACCCTAAGTTATAACTTCAATATACCATCACAAGATTCTCTATTCCATGAACTTTTTCAACATTTGTCCAGCAACACAATAACTACAGTTGATAGTTTTAAAGTCCATACATATCGCTATACAAATGTCCACAAAAGGTATGCTAACAGATTATGTATATGTTAGTTGCAAAATGTTTTTAATGTAAAGACTTCACTTATAGCACTTTGTTGAAGGAAAGTAATATTTTCATTTCAGATTCCTGAAATTCACAGAAGTCTCAACTTCCTCCATATACCACCCATCACAAGATTCTCTGCTCCATAAACTTTTATAAAAGAAGCACACAACTGATAAAACGGTAAGTTGTATTGAAGTAAATTTAAGTTGTTGACATTTATACAAGCACTGGATAATCTACAAGTGGTACATTTTAAGGTTTGTCCAGCAACTCCATAAGTACAGTTTATATTTGGAAGTCCATACATCCCTATACAAATGTCCACAAAAGGTATGCTAATAGACCATGTATATGTTAGTTGCAAAATGTTTTTAATGTGAAGACTTCACTTATTTCACTTTTTCACTTTATTGAAGGAATGTAATATTTTCAGATTTCTGACATTTACCAAAGTCTTTACTTCCTCCATATACCCATCACAAGATTGGACTTTTATGAAGCGCACAACTGATAAAACAGTAAGTTTTATTGATGTAAATTTATGTTGACATTTATACAAGCACTGGTTAATCTATTAATAGTACACTTTCAGATTTGTGCAGCAACTTGACTACAATTGACAGTTTGAAGTCCACATACAGTGTCCTTATGCAAATGTCCACCAAAGGTAAGCTAACAGATCAAGTCTACGTTAGTTGCAAAATGTTTTTAATGTAAAGACTTCACTTATTGCACTTTGTTGAATGAATGTAATATTTCAGATTTCGTCATAACCAAGTCATAACCACCTCCCATATGCCAATCAAAAGATTATCTGCGGCATGAACTTCTGTAAAGTGTACAACTGATTGAAAATGGTAATGAACAATGAATATATTCAAACTTGTTATTGAAAATGTATCATTTTGTGATTTTGATTATTGCTTTTCCCCTTCTAACAATAGAGATGACATTCTTCTCTTCAACTTTCAATTGAGAAAATGTTCTGAAAAAAAAAAACTGGAAACCTATGCAGACAGTCAAGTTATTTTACAACTAAATACATAATCTCCACATTAACAATGTTGAATGGATGGCTTGTATTACATTTGGCCTATGTATAGTTACTTTAATATGTGCCAGCCAAAAGAGGATGGCATGCCCCTGCTGAGTCTGGTTCCTCTCAAGGTTTCTTCCTTTGCCACTATGCTGATTTTATTCCACCCTTTGACCCCTGATGTTCCACAATTCTATTTAAGGGAGTTTTTCCTTGCCACTGTCGCCTTTTGGCTTGCTCACTGGGGTATGAAGGCACAACATGTTTAAAATAAAAATGTAATATTTTTATTAATAAAATAATTAAAATATATATTTTGTCTCTGTGGTCATTTACTTCATTTTAACCTCTATTTTCTACTTGTACTGAATGGATATAGACACTACATTTAGTATATTAATTGATCATACACAAACTTGATGTCTTTAACTATGTATGCAATAAAAGAGCTTGGTGGATGGGAACATTTACATAATTTTCATTTAATTTGTAGTAGGCTATTATTTAAGAGTGGTTTTTATAGTTTTGATTTAATTTGTAGTAGGCTATTATTTAAGAGTGGTTTTTATAGTTTTGACTTCTTGTAACTGACTGTCTTCAGGACAACAGTTAAAATGTTGTCTAACCTAAATGGTAAATATGCTATTGTGTGATATTTTTTTTAAAAATATTTATTATATACTTTATAAAGTATAATTGTCAGTGATCTTTTGGAACAGACAGAAATAATTAGCTCTGCTCTCTAGCTCATTACACACAATGCACAATGCAAAGAAATTGACATGAAAATGAACCCATGAAGGCAAAAAAAATTCTATGAAGAAAACTGCTATTGCAAGAATAGCAGAAATTCAAGGACCGCTTTAGCAATCCTGTTTGATCACACAACTTTCTGGATACTCTAGACTTCAGGTGAGATTCAACAGAATGAACAATGTTTCTAATCGCAAATTTTTTCCTGGATTATAAAGGAACAATTTTATAAAGTTGTCATACACAGGACTCGAACTCACAATCTATTGGTGATGTGACTGTTACTCACCTAGTTGCACCATTGGTTAAACCTTTTAATAACTGTTTTTACCTTGATGCCAAAATTAATTTAATAAATTGTGAATATATGAATGTGCCACATATTATATTCTTGAGTTACTTCTCAGAAAGACACTGTCTGTAACAAAATGATTTGAGCGTATGGCACATTGTTTAACAGCTTACACTTAAGCAAAACAAAAACGGCAGACATTTAATTTACATGTTAAAAAAAAGGTGCAAAGGTAAAAATAATCTCAAAATGAACCAAAGTGAACATGGGAATTAACACATACTTATTTCTAATCTAAGAGGAAGAATGATTAGTACAATGATTATATGTAAATGTATTGTACAGGAATGTGTATATATTTGTTGCAATGTTTTGATTTCAAAAACAAGTACTGCAAGTACTGCAAGTACAGCAAGTACTGCAAGTACTGCAAGTACAGCAGTGCAGCAAGCATTTAAGCACAAAGAGCAGTGCGGAGCCATAAGAGCAAAAGATTAGAACAACACAGGAATAGACATCACATAATATACAATTTGACAAAGTCACCCCAAGAGGGATTTGTACCCACGACCAGAATGGTTCGGGATACATAGCACATGGTTTAGCAGCTTGCGCCACTCGGAGGATGCTGGTTTAGGAAGCTGCAGAGAGGTTTCAGTGTAAGAATGAGCACACGAAAGCAAGTTAACAAGATTAGCATGCTAAGCTAGCTTAATGCTAATGTAGCTAATTACTTATGATGTGGTACATGGTACAAATTATATATCCACGGATTCGTCATGATGCAAGGAGTCGATAGACACCAATTTTATAATTTTCACTTCAATTGTTTACAAGTTACAGCCTCTGAACCAATTTAGGGTCATCCTCGTTAACTTTGTGACATCATAACTTTTGAACAGAGATGAATATGAAAAATCGGGGACAGTACTTCTGTACGGCTTTGTCCAAAGATCATGTGAGCAAATTTAGGACGATTTTGAACCAATTTTGAAAGAGGAGTAGCAAAATAACTGTTTTACATTGGTTCCAATATGGCGGCCAGTCACATTGTTGGAAAATGAAAAATGAGACATCGTTGGAATCGGCATAAGCCAAGGAATATAATGGCATAAAGAAATCAAATTTCAAGCAATGTTTGCAAAAGTTATAAGCGTTTTTGCAAAAAAACATTATATCTCTGGAACACTAGGTGGCGCTGTGATAAAACTTATCAGGTACCTTCGGGTCATGCTAATGATGATCCATACCAAATTTGTGAAAAAATTTCAAATAGTTTAAAAGATATTGCAAATTACGACAAAATTCAAAATGGCTGACACATGGTACCGCCCACCATGGCAGAATCTATATCGACAGATTCGGCATGATCCAAGGAATCGATTGACATCAAGTTTATAATTTTCTGACAATCCGTTCACGAGTTATTGGCCAAAATAGCCATTTTCCGTATCTCATGACCAGTAGGTGGCACTGTTTCCAACTTTGGCATGGACCCTCAGATCAAGCTTCCGATGAAGCATACCAATTTTCATTTCAATGCATTAAAGTTTGGCCGAGATACAGCCTCTGAACCAATTTTGGGTCGACCTCATTAAATTTGTGACGTCATAACTTTTGAACAATGACGTATAAAAAAAATCGGGCACAGTACTTTTATGCAGCTCAGTCCAAAGATCATGTGAGCAAAATGTGGACCAATTTGGATCAATTTCGAATGAGTAGTAGCGATCAGACTGATTACTGTACTTTTCAAAATGGCTGCTATTGTAATGGGCGTGGTCTTAATGTATTATATTGGTTCAGATCAGTATGATGAGAGCAATCAGGTGTACTGTGTCTCATTTTTGTGGATCAAATGGTTCGAAAGTTACAGCCATTTCAATGTTGAATTTTTGAACTGGTGGTGGCGCTATAGAGTGTGTCCAACAGACTCCAAATTTGCTCCAATTACTATTCATGGTCATATCTATAACTGTGCCAAATTTCATCATTTTCCTATGTACGGTTCATAGGGCTGCCAAAGACTTACAGAGGAGGAAGAATAATAATAATAACAAGCAGCCTTTCCGGGGCCAAGCCCTTTCTGATGTTTGGCTGGTTTGGACAGGCTACATGATTTTTTATTTCTTTTTTTACTAGGAATCTTTTGAACATTCCACAATTCACATGGTTTAATGCTTTGCTACACATCGGATTTGATTAAACAATCTTCAAAGTTATAGCCTTTTGCTTTACTCAGCATTTGCTTTATACTCATACACTGTGGTTTGCTTAATTTTACAGAGAGTTATGAAAATGTACTCAAAATGAAGATTTTTTATATAAATTTGCTGCATGTTATTTTTATGGAGATCCTTTCTCAGATACACATCATGTGCAGAACTGAAACAACTTTTCCACCACTTAAGGCCACAGTATCTCTTGCATGTGTCACACGGGATTCGAACCCACGACCAGAATGGTTCGGGATTCGAGACACATGGTTTATCAAATTGCGCCACTCAGAGGACGTAACTTTCAAAGCTGCAGAGGATAGGCTTCAGTGTAAGAATAAGCACACAAAATCATGTTAACGAGATTAGCATGCTAAGCTAGCTTAATGCTAATGAAGCTAATGGTTATCCTGATAGCTGAAGAGCCACATTAGAAAGAATGGCATCTGGTTAGCATGCTAACCAATTATTATGCTAAGCTAACTAGCATAAGGCAACAAACACAGGCTAGGTCAACTTCGAAGATGAATATCTCGGGAACGGTAGCAAATATAAAAAATCTATTCAGTCATTTCTGTGCGTCTCAGTCCAAAGAACATCTGATCAAATTTTGGACAAAATTTAGCAAGATTTGAAGGAGAAGTAGTGAAAAAACTGTTTTTCATTTGTTCCAAAATGGCGGATAGTCACATTATTGGAAAATGACAAATGAGATATCGTCGGAATTGGCATAAGCCGAGGAACATAATGACATAAATCAATACAAATTTGAACAATGTTTTCAAAAGTTATAAGCGTTTTTGAAAAATACCTTATATCTCTGGAACACTAGGTGGCGCTGTGTTCATTGTTCTCATGTACCTTCAGGACATTGTGTCGATGATCCATACTAAATTTTGTGAAGATATGTCAAATAGTTTAAAAATGATTGCAAATTATGTCAAAATTCAAAATGGCGGACACGTGGTACCTCCCATCCTGACAAAATTGGCATCCTCGGATTCGGCATGACCCAAGGAATCCATAGATACCACATTCATGATTTTCTGACAAACTGTACAAAAGTTATTGGCCAAAATATCAATTTTTCATATCTCATGACCTGTAGGTGGCGCTGTTCTCGAATTTGGCATGGACCCTGAGATCATGGTTCCGATGAAGCGTACCAATTTTCCTTTCGATTGATCAAACTTTGGCCGAGATAGAGCTTCTGAACCAATATTGGGTCAAGTTTGTTAAGTTTGCAACAGCATAACTTTTGATCAAAGATGAATTAAAAAAATCTGTTCAGTCATTTCTGTGCGGTTCAGTCCAAATATCATGTGAGCCAATTTTCGTAAGAATTGAACAAAGTTTGAATGAGTAGTAGCAAAAAAACATAATACTGTACTTTTCAAAATGGCTACTACTGTAATGGGCGGAGTCTTAATGTACGATATTGATTGCAATCACCATAATGAGTGGATTCAGGTGTACTAAGATTAATTTTCCTAGATCAAAGGGTTCAAAAGTTATAACTATTTAAATGTTCAATTTTTGAACTGGTGGTGGCGCTATAGAGTTTGACTTAGAGTCTCAAAAATTGGTCCAATTACTATTCATGGTCATATCTATAACTGTGCCAAATTTCATCATTTTCCTATGTACGGTTCATAGGGCTGTCATAGACTTACAGAGGAGGAAGAATAATAATAATAATAATAATAATAATAATAATAATAATAAATATAGCTGCAAGCAGCAACACGGGGCCAAGCCCAGAAAGGGCTGTAGCGCAATGCAGAGCCAGAAGAGATAAAAGAGCAGAAATAGAATATACATGAAGAACAGATATCTTCAGAAGTACAGATAGGATGAAATGAAAAATGAACAGAAGTTCTGATGAGAACAAACACAGAATGAAGAGGAAAAAACACTTATTTCCAATCCAAGAGTAAGAAAGAAATGGGCTGCAGCGCAATGCAGAGCCAGAAGGGCAAAAAGAGCAGAAATAGAATGTACATGAAGAACAGATATCTTCAGAAGTACAGATAGGATGAAATCAAAATGAACAGACGTTCTGATGAGAACGAACACAGAATGAAGAAAAAAAACACTTATTTCCAATCCTACAAAAGATTAGTATTGCTCTTATCTGGATAATAAAGGAATTATTCATACACATTTTGAAAGTTGTCCCACACGGACTTGAACCCACTATCTATGGGTCAGGTGCCTGTCCCTCATCTTGTTGTGCTTCTTGGCAATCATGCATTTACACAGCTGGCAAAATTCAACAGTTCAAGTGAGTATCAACTAAAAATTAAGAATTTGTATAAAGATGTACTGCATGTTATATTGAAGTTGTCAGAAAGACACAATATCTTGAATAGAAGCAACTTTTGCACCACTTCTGGCCCGGTATCTCTTGCATGTGTCACACGGGATTCGAACCCACGACCAGAATGGTTCGGGATTCGAGACACGTGGTTTATCAAATTGCGCCACTCAGAGGACGTAACTTTCAAAGCTGCAGAGGATAGGCTTCAGTGTAAGAATAAGCACACAAAATCATGTTAACGAGATTAGCATGCTAAGCTAGCTTAATGCTAATGAAGCTAATGGTTATCCTGATAGCTGAAGAGCCACATTAGAAAGAATGGCATCTGGTTAGCATGCTAACCAATTATTATGCTAAGCTAACTAGCATAAGGCAACAAACACAGGCTAGGTCAACTTCGAAGATGAATATCTCGGGAACGGTAGCAAATATAAAAAATCTATTCAGTCATTTCTGTGCGTCTCAGTCCAAAGAACATCTGATCAAATTTTGGACAAAATTTAGCAAGATTTGAAGGAGAAGTAGTGAAAAAACTGTTTTTCATTTGTTCCAAAATGGCGGATAGTCACATTATTGGAAAATGACAAATGAGATATCGTCGGAATTGGCATAAGCCGAGGAACATAATGACATAAATCAATACAAATTTGAACAATGTTTTCAAAAGTTATAAGCGTTTTTGAAAAATACCTTATATCTCTGGAACACTAGGTGGCGCTGTGTTCATTGTTCTCATGTACCTTCAGGACATTGTGTCGATGATCCATACTAAATTTTGTGAAGATATGTCAAATAGTTTAAAAATGATTGCAAATTATGTCAAAATTCAAAATGGCGGACACGTGGTACCTCCCATCCTGACAAAATTGGCATCCTCGGATTCGGCATGACCCAAGGAATCCATAGATACCACATTCATGATTTTCTGACAAACTGTACAAAAGTTATTGGCCAAAATATCAATTTTTCATATCTCATGACCTGTAGGTGGCGCTGTTCTCGAATTTGGCATGGACCCTGAGATCATGGTTCCGATGAAGCGTACCAATTTTCCTTTCGATTGATCAAACTTTGGCCGAGATAGAGCTTCTGAACCAATATTGGGTCGAGTTTGTTAAGTTTGCAACAGCATAACTTTTGATCAAAGATGAATTAAAAAAATCTGTTCAGTCATTTCTGTGCGGTTCAGTCCAAATATCATGTGAGCCAATTTTCGTAAGAATTGAACAAAGTTTGAATGAGTAGTAGCAAAAAAACTTAATACTGTACTTTTCAAAATGGCTACTACTGTAATGGGCGGAGTCTTAATGTACGATATTGATTGCAATCACCATAATGAGTGGATTCAGGTGTACTAAGATTAATTTTCCTAGATCAAAGGGTTCAAAAGTTATAACTATTTAAATGTTCAATTTTTGAACTGGTGGTGGCGCTATAGAGTTTGACTTAGAGTCTCAAAAATTGGTCCAATTACTATTCATGGTCATATCTATAACTGTGCCAAATTTCATCATTTTCCTATGTACGGTTCATAGGGCTGTCATAGACTTACAGAGGAGGAAGAATAATAATAATAATAATAATAATAATAAATATAGCTGCAAGCAGCAACACGGGGCCAAGCCCAGAAAGGGCTGTAGCGCAATGCAGAGCCAGAAGAGATAAAAGAGCAGAAATAGAATATACATGAAGAACAGATATCTTCAGAAGTACAGATAGGATGAAATGAAAAATGAACAGAAGTTCTGATGAGAACAAACACAGAATGAAGAGGAAAAAACACTTATTTCCAATCCAAGAGTAAGAAAGAAATGGGCTGCAGCGCAATGCAGAGCCAGAAGGGCAAAAAGAGCAGAAATAGAATGTACATGAAGAACAGATATCTTCAGAAGTACAGATAGGATGAAATCAAAATGAACAGACGTTCTGATGAGAACGAACACAGAATGAAGAAAAAAAACACTTATTTCCAATCCTACAAAAGATTAGTATTGCTCTTATCTGGATAATAAAGGAATTATTCATACACATTTTGAAAGTTGTCCCACACGGACTTGAACCCACTATCTATGGGTCAGGTGCCTGTCCCTCATCTTGTTGTGCTTCTTGGCAATCATGCATTTACACAGCTGGCAAAATTCAACAGTTCAAGTGAGTATCAACTAAAAATTAAGAATTTGTATAAAGATGTACTGCATGTTATATTGAAGTTGTCAGAAAGACACAATATCTTGAATAGAAGCAACTTTTGCACCACTTCTGGCCACAGTATCTCTTGCATGTGTCACACGGGATTCGAACCCACGACCAGAATGGTTCGGAATTCGAGACACGTGGTTTATCAAATTGCGCCACTCAGAGGACATAACTTTCAAAGCTGCAGAGGATAGGCTTCAGTGTAAGAATAAGCACACAAAATCATGTTAACGAGATTAGCATGCTAAGCTAGCTTAATGCTAATGAAGCTAATGGTTATCCTGATAGCTGAAGAGCCACATTAGAAAGAATGGCATCTGGTTAGCATGCTAACCAATTATTATGCTAAGCTAACTAGCATAAGGCAACAAACACAGGCTAGGTCAACTTCGAAGATGAATATCTCGGGAACGGTAGCAAATATAAAAAATCTATTCAGTCATTTCTGTGTGTCTCAGTCCAAAGAACATCTGATCAAATTTTGGACAAAATTTAGCAAGATTTGAAGGAGAAGTAGTGAAAAAACTGTTTTTCATTTGTTCCAAAATGGCGGATAGTCACATTATTGGAAAATGACAAATGAGATATCGTCGGAATTGGCATAAGCCGAGGAACATAATGACATAAATCAATACAAATTTGAACAATGTTTTCAAAAGTTATAAGCGTTTTTGAAAAATACCTTATATCTCTGGAACACTAGGTGGCGCTGTGTTCATTGTTCTCATGTACCTTCAGGACATTGTGTCGATGATCCATACTAAATTTTGTGAAGATATGTCAAATAGTTTAAAAATGATTGCAAATTATGTCAAAATTCAAAATGGCGGACACGTGGTACCTCCCATCCTGACAAAATTGGCATCCTCGGATTCGGTATGACCCAAGGAATCCATAGATACCACATTCATGATTTTCTGACAAACTGTACAAAAGTTATTGGCCAAAATATCAATTTTTCATATCTCATGACCTGTTGGTGGCGCTGTTCTCGAATTTGGCATGGACCCTGAGATCATGGTTCCGATGAAGCGTACCAATTTTCCTTTCGATTGATCAAACTTTGGCCGAGATAGAGCTTCTGAACCAATATTGGGTCGAGTTTGTTAAGTTTGCAACAGCATAACTTTTGATCAAAGATGAATTAAAAAAATCTGTTCAGTCATTTCAGTGCGGTTCAGTCCAAATATCATGTGAGCCAATTTTCGTAAGAATTGAACAAAGTTTGAATGAGTAGTAGCAAAAAAACTTAATACTGTACTTTTCAAAATGGCTACTACTGTAATGGGCGGAGTCTTAATGTACGATATTGATTGCAATCACCATAATGAGTGGATTCAGGTGTACTAAGATTAATTTTCCTAGATCAAAGGGTTCAAAAGTTATAACTATTTAAATGTTCAATTTTTGAACTGGTGGTGGCGCTATAGAGTTTGACTTAGAGTCTCAAAAATTGGTCCAATTACTATTCATGGTCATATCTATAACTGTGCCAAATTTCATCATTTTCCTATGTACGGTTCATAGGGCTGCCATAGACTTACAGAGGAGGAAGAATAATAATAATAATAAATATAGCTGCAAGCAGCAACACGGGGCCAAGCCCAGAAAGGGCTGTAGCGCAATGCAGAGCCAGAAGAGATAAAAGAGCAGAAATAGAATATACATGAAGAACAGATATCTTCAGAAGTACAGATAGGATGAAATGAAAAATGAACAGAAGTTCTGATGAGAACAAACACAGAATGAAGAGGAAAAAACACTTATTTCCAATCCAAGAGTAAGAAAGAAATGGGCTGCAGCGCAATGCAGAGCCAGAAGGGCAAAAAGAGCAGAAATAGAATGTACATGAAGAACAGATATCTTCAGAAGTACAGATAGGATGAAATCAAAATGAACAGACGTTCTGATGAGAACGAACACAGAATGAAGAAAAAAAACACTTATTTCCAATCCTACAAAAGATTAGTATTGCTCTTATCTGGATAATAAAGGAATTATTCATACACATTTTGAAAGTTGTCCCACACGGACTTGAACCCACTATCTATGGGTCAGGTGCCTGTCCCTCATCTTGTTGTGCTTCTTGGCAATCATGCATTTACACAGCTGGCAAAATTCAACAGTTCAAGTGAGTATCAACTAAAAATTAAGAATTTGTATAAAGATGTACTGCATGTTATATTGAAGTTGTCAGAAAGACACAATATCTTGAATAGAAGCAACTTTTGCACCACTTCTGGCCACAGTATCTCTTGCATGTGTCACACGGGATTCGAACCCACGACCAGAATGGTTCGGAATTCGAGACACGTGGTTTATCAAATTGCGCCACTCAGAGGACATAACTTTCAAAGCTGCAGAGGATAGGCTTCAGTGTAAGAATAAGCACACAAAATCATGTTAACGAGATTAGCATGCTAAGCTAGCTTAATGCTAATGAAGCTAATGGTTATCCTGATAGCTGAAGAGCCACATTAGAAAGAATGGCATCTGGTTAGCATGCTAACCAATTATTATGCTAAGCTAACTAGCATAAGGCAACAAACACAGGCTAGGTCAACTTCGAAGATGAATATCTCGGGAACGGTAGCAAATATAAAAAATCTATTCAGTCATTTCTGTGTGTCTCAGTCCAAAGAACATCTGATCAAATTTTGGACAAAATTTAGCAAGATTTGAAGGAGAAGTAGTGAAAAAACTGTTTTTCATTTGTTCCAAAATGGCGGATAGTCACATTATTGGAAAATGACAAATGAGATATCGTCGGAATTGGCATAAGCCGAGGAACATAATGACATAAATCAATACAAATTTGAACAATGTTTTCAAAAGTTATAAGCGTTTTTGAAAAATACCTTATATCTCTGGAACACTAGGTGGCGCTGTGTTCATTGTTCTCATGTACCTTCAGGACATTGTGTCGATGATCCATACTAAATTTTGTGAAGATATGTCAAATAGTTTAAAAATGATTGCAAATTATGTCAAAATTCAAAATGGCGGACACGTGGTACCTCCCATCCTGACAAAATTGGCATCCTCGGATTCGGTATGACCCAAGGAATCCATAGATACCACATTCATGATTTTCTGACAAACTGTACAAAAGTTATTGGCCAAAATATAAATTTTTCATATCTCATGACCTGTAGGTGGCGCTGTTCTCGAATTTGGCATGGACCCTGAGATCATGGTTCCGATGAAGCGTACCAATTTTCCTTTCGATTGATCAAACTTTGGCCGAGATAGAGCTTCTGAACCAATATTGGGTCGAGTTTGTTAAGTTTGCAACAGCATAACTTTTGATCAAAGATGAATTAAAAAAATCTGTTCAGTCATTTCAGTGCGGTTCAGTCCAAATATCATGTGAGCCAATTTTCGTAAGAATTGAACAAAGTTTGAATGAGTAGTAGCAAAAAAACTTAATACTGTACTTTTCAAAATGGCTACTACTGTAATGGGCGGAGTCTTAATGTACGATATTGATTGCAATCACCATAATGAGTGGATTCAGGTGTACTAAGATTAATTTTCCTAGATCAAAGGGTTCAAAAGTTATAACTATTTAAATGTTCAATTTTTGAACTGGTGGTGGCGCTATAGAGTTTGACTTAGAGTCTCAAAAATTGGTCCAATTACTATTCATGGTCATATCTATAACTGTGCCAAATTTCATCATTTTCCTATGTACGGTTCATAGGGCTGCCTCAGACTTACAGAGGAGGAAGAATAATAATAATAATAATAATAATAATAATAATAAGAAAACTAACGGATACAATAGGTGCCTTGCCCTACGGGCTTGGCCCCTAATAATAATAATAATAAGAAAACTAACGGATACAATAGGTGCCTTGCCCTACGGGCTTGGCCCCTAATAAGAAAACTAACGGATACAATAGGGTCTATCCCCTTCGGGGCTTGGCCCCTAATAAATGCTAGAAGTGCAGTTAATTCTTACTTCAAGTTAACTAATGTAATTAACTAATGTTAACAAATTAAACCTTATTGTAAAGTGTTGCATGTCCAAATTGAACCAAGGCCGAATCCATGATGTGAAACCAGGCCATGCTGTTTTATTTTGATCAGTTCTTTGATGAATTTTGTCTAATACAATTCTGCCATAAATTGAGAAAATGTGAATGCTGCCATATGGTAACCCTGTTCTTCAGTAATATGTTATTTTTATGCAGACTCCACACAGAAAGACCTCCGGACTCAGCCGGGACTCAACCCTTCTTGCTGTGAGGTGACGGTGTTACCCACTGAGCCACCGTACCTAATCACTTTTAATTGAGGGTGGCTCACCTTCCCCCTTTTAATTAGGGTGCTCAGTGGGTAACCCCGTCGCCTCACAGCAAGAAGCTCCCCGGTTCGAGTCCCGGCGGAGCCGGCAATCCTTTCTGAGTGAAGTCTGATGTTCTCCTCACGTCAGTGTGGGTTTCCTCCGGTTTAATACACCGTCCAAGGACATGCAGGTTAGCTGGACTGAATATGCCAAATTGTTGTAGGAGTGTGTGTGAGTGTGAAGCGGATCCTGTAAAAATGAGTGGGAATAACGCTAATGGAAGATGGATGGATGGATTTAGGTGTAAAAATGACTTCTTCTCTGACCTTGCACTCCACAACCGACAGGGGGCGCTCTAACATCAGGCACAGATCTGAGACAGACTCTTACGGTCCCTCCCTGATTATGTCAGGGTCGGTCAGGCGGCCATGGGATCCCATGAAGAGATGAAGGAATAAATGTGTGTGAACACAGAGAGGCGGGGCGGCGAGAGAAGAAACATACAGAACAGAGAAAACAAGTTCCCATTTGAATTCTGGTGCTCCAGCTGGGAGTTCTTGGGCCGTCGAAGTGAGGCAATCAAGTTTGCCATTGTTGCCAACCTTGCGGGCTCAGGCTTCCTGGTAACCCTAACGTGAATTAGCTGAGCTTTTCTCCAAGCCCAGAACAGCTCCTCTGTTCCTCAACAAAAAGCCCATTGAGATGAAGGGAGCGCTGGCCTCCCCAGGCTCTCGGAAAGCCAAACCCGGGGCCGATGAATGAAGCTCCAGCTCCCATTAAGACACTGGCCACTGTGGGAAATGCTGGTGATGTCATTATCAATGCATTTCTTACTGTTTTTGTTGCTTTTTCACAGCTTCGGCCCGCACTCTCCCCCTTCCCCGCTACTGTTCCCTTCCTGTTCCCTCTAGACCCCCATTATGAGATGCCTCTCCGAGCAAAACAAAAAAGGGGACGAAAACACAGCGAAGCTCGGTTGCTATGGAAACGTGGAAACAGAACAGCGAATGGGAGGGGAGGAGGTGTTCCTCTTTGAAATCGGTCAGTATGAGAGAGAGAGAGAGAGAGAGAGAGAGAGAGAGAGAGAGAGAGAGAGAGAGAGAGAGAGAGAGAGAGAGAGAGAGAGAGAGAGAGAGAGAGAGAGAGAGAGAGAGAGAGACCCACAAGAATTACACCTCAGAAACAAATCTGCAATTCTTCATGGTCCAGCCGCTCACCCAGACAAAGAGTCTGGGCGTTCAATTGAGTTTTGTGATCTCACAGTGTCCTGTATCTACTGAACTTTATAATCCGTGTGCTGAAGGAAGTCAAAATGATAAAGAGTAGAAGCCAATCAGGAGTGATTTATTTTAGCACTATGGATCCCAGTGAAATCTGTAGGGTATTTCAATTCGAAAATCAAAAGAAAATAATACATTTGATCCGCATAAAAGAAAATGTAACAAAAGTTAATAAAGCAAAAATTTTGCTTTGCTAATTTTCCTTTGCTAATCCGCCGCCTTAAAAAGTGACTGACCAATCAAAGCTTTTTAACATCACATACTCTCTTGAGTAGGCTTCTTTAAGTAGTAGTGTATTTAAGTAGTAATTATTAATCACTAAAAAGTATGTCCTATATAGTACTATGAATATAATCTGGACTACATTCGCCTTGTTGTCATTATTATGTGACTTTCAGTGTCAGTTGTGTCGCTTCACGTGGTCTCATGGGATAAAGTGTCCATCGTATGCACACTTCAGAGTCTCAGCAGAAGTAGCAGGTCATCCGGGACTCTTTGCTACTCATTTATGAGGACTGTGAATCCAGACATGCTTCTTTTGTCACATACAACTACTAAAATGCTGGGTTGTTTCAACCCAATTTTGGGTCAAATATGGACAATCCCAAATGTTGGGTTAAAAATGTAATTTATAAATGTAACCCAACGGCTGGGTTTGTCCATATTTGACCCAAAATTGGGTTGAAACAACCCAGCATTTTTTTGAGTGTGTATTAGGGACATATGCGATTTCGGACGCAGCCAAGCACTTACTCTTTTCTAATTTAAAGGGTTAGTTCACCCAAAAATGAAAATAATGTCATTAATGACTCACCCTCATGTCGTTCTAAGCCTGTAAGACCTCCGTTCATCTTTGGAACACAGTTTAAGATATTTTAGATTTAGTCAGAGAGCTTTCTGTCCGTCCATTGAAACTGTATATACAGTATACTGTCCATGTCCAGAAATTTAATAAAAACATCATCAAAGTAGTCCATGTGACATCAGTGGGTTAGTTAGAAGTTTTTGAAGCATCGAAAATACTTTTTGGTCCAAAAATAACACAAAATAAGACTTTATTCAGCATTGTATTCTCTCCCGGGTCTGTTGTCAATCTGCGTTCAGGACTCCGCAGTGACGCTGCTGACGTAAGACGCTGATGATGTGTTATCTGGTGCGCCCGAGCTTCGTTTACAGTCTGAGGGAGACGCACGCTATATTCAAGCTATTCTTCATTGTTTGCGTGGATATCATTTTTTTAATGGTGCGTAAATGTGCATGTCGCGGATGAGACACTTTTACAGCGTGCGTTTCCCTCAGTCTATAAATGAAGCTCGGGCGCACCAGATAACACGTCATCAGCGTCTTACGCCATCAGCGTAACTGTGAAGGATTCACAACAGACCCGGGAGAGAATACAATGCTGAATAAAGTCTTATTTTGTGTTATTTTTGGACCAAAAAGTATTTTCGATGCTTCAAAAACTTCTAACTAACCCACTGATGTCACATGGACTACTTTGATGATGTTTATATTACCTTTATGGACATGGACAGTATACTGTATATACAGTTTCAATGGACGGACAGAAAGCTCTCGGACTAAATCTAAAATATCTTAAACTGTGTTCCGAAGATGAACGGAGGTCTTACGGGCTTAGAACGACATGAGGGTGAGTCATTAATGACATTATTTTCATTTTTGGGTGAACTGACCCTTTAAGTTGGTCCTGTATTATTGGTAACTAAAGCTAAAACTAAAACTTAAAACTAGTTTTCAGTAACTGAAATTCTAAAAATGAAATAAAATATAAATATTGGATGGAAAAACAACTTCAAATATATACATTAGAAATGTTTAAACAAATGCTAAAATGACTAAAACTGAAACTGAAATAAAAATAAATGAAAGACATACAAATATACTGTCTTTATGTTGTTTCTACATTAGTTTGGACATTAACTGTGAAATTATTACATTATAAAATATATTAAAAATGCAAGTTTTTAATGGTGAACATAACAGAAAAGAATTTGTGATTAATCTAGTTAATTTTTGCAATTGATAAAAATAAAAAAGAAACATGAATTAGTATTATTCATGTGTCTTTTTCTTTTTATTGAATATTATGTATTTATTTATGTTAATATCTGCACAATTAATGTGTATTTAGCCTGCCTCAGGAGTCTCAGGTCTCCCGTAGTTTGGTACCCAAATGTTGACAGGTAATGGTTGATAGACAGGATTCACATGAATTTTATGTTAAAATCAGAAGTGTGTATACGTGACATGATTCTACTTCACTCCTGAAGCACCGAGAATAACAGAAAAAGGAAAAACAACCCCGAAGGCTCAGAGAAGGAGATTTTAAATATCAGATTTAGTTTTCACCATCACTCTACAATGTGAAAAATGACAAAAAAGCTACCTTTGACAAGTAGTAAAAGTACAAAATGTTTTTAACACATTCATTTATTTAGCATACACTTTTCAAGGTGACTTAGAAATGAGGAAAAATTCAAAGACAAGTGATAAATCATTTGGAGTCAACAGTAGCAGCAGTCCTTGTGGCAAGTCTTTAAAATGCTACGTTTGGAATGACAAAATTTAAGAAAATAGTTTTCAAATGCATGTAAATAAAGATATACCTCTTGAAAAAGTAAATGTAAACATTTGCGAGAGAAAAGTGTACGTTTGATTAGACCCCTGTTGAGAACAACTGGTGCAGAAGATCTAGCGTGTGCTAACATTGATCATATTTCATATTGATTCATGTAGTAAAAGCGTTAGTAACAGTAACAGCGGCACAGTTCAAGCTGTAGAGTTTTTAATCATGCAACTGCTAAAAGGACGAAAATCTCATGCTTAAAGCTACAATATGTAATTTTTTCGCCGCTAGGGGGCGCTAACCTCTTACAAGAACAAAGGCGTAGGTTGATGACGCAGTGATAAGCTGAATGATGGAACTTGTCGTAAAGCTGATGGATCTAATATTGTTTATGGATGAGTGAATACATTGATGTTTTTAACATGACTGTGATATGAAGCAGGTCGTGATTGCTAATGAGAGACAGATATCAGCACCACACGTGAGTCCCACGGATAATAAGGACATTTATTCTACCGAACTATACCCGCAAGTGCTGAATAATACTCACACAGGACAGTTTATTTGACAAATTAAACTTGGCAACGCAGCGCTGTTTCACTCGCTCTGAACTGCATTTGAGTGTGTTGAAAGTTATAATGTTATTCTGTGTGTTAGTTCGTTTGTATCAAGTCAAGTCATCTTCATTTCTATAGCGCTTTTAACAATGTAGATTGTTTCAAAGCGGCTTTACAGTAATAAACGGATAATTTAAGGTAACAGAGATTGTTTTGGCTTTATAACGGTTCTTGAATAAAGATATTTTCCAGCTAAAGTAAGTTTTGATTGATTCACTTCCGTCGCAACGATCATTAGTTATTAAATTAGAGACCGCTAAGACGACACCGTTCTCTCTACACAGACTTTAAACTCGAACCTGTGAGAAACGCTGATGGCGCTCACGTGCGCATCAAGAATTAATTCTATAGTTATGCACATTTGAATCTATGTGCACAGGTTTGTTATTCCCTACAAACCAAGCCTCAACAAACTACTTGTCTGGCCTTAAAATTTTGATACAGAATTGTATCACTTCGGGGTAGATACGCGAAACCGAAATTATCCCGACAGCGCTTAAGGATCAACATTAGAATAACATACAGATCATATCCTAACATTTCATCATGTTGAACTATATAACATTGATTAGTTTTATATACATTTGCTCACCTGTCTAATAAAGTACATGCAAGAACGCGTCGCTGTCAAGTCGTGACTCGTGAAGCTCTGTCAAGTCCAAGTTTGTCGCTGACGTGGAGCTCTCGGTATCTCGAAAACGCCACGCTGATATTGATTCTTGTTTTAGTTCTCCTTTTTTCCCAAAGTCTGCTTGCCATGATCCATAATGTTTGATCGAAACTACAACAGTGCGAGCGTGCCGCTAGACGTAACGTAGCTGTCCATGTCTGTCGCCATGGTTATTACAGCAGTACGAGCGGATAACGCGGATATTACGTCTTTGACAGGCGACAATTGAACAGGGATTCCGGGATGGCCAATTATTTAAAATTGGAATTTCTCTGAAATTAAAAATCTTTGGGAACTTTTGGGAGTTCTGCAGTAAGTACACAACTGCAAGAAATATATCACACTGTGGAAGTGATTTTGGGATATTTTATTACAAAAATTTTACATATTGTAGCTTTAAAGAAATGTAGGCCAACAATTCTTTCACATGGGATGTTTTGTAAAGGGGCGGAGCTTGTCGAAGGGTCAGTAGGGGGAGGAGCTTAATGGTCATGTAAGTAATGTCATAATGCAAAATAAATAAATCAATAATTCTTACAAACAAACAGGCTTCAATTCATTTTTGCAAAATACACAATTTTGGAAAAAATAGTTTTAGGAAAAAGAGGTGTTTCCTTTGGTTTTACGGTGAAATGCGAGCCTGGCATGTTTTCGTGAGATTAGAGTGAATCAGTTTTGCAAAAATCTCTTTCTTTGGAAGAAACTCATCTCCAATGAGCGGAAACATGCTTAAGTCTTTGAGGGGGTGAAAAGCATTGTGAGCGGGGAGAAGTTCTCACGATGCTTTGTAAAGACTGTTCTCCGGCTGGTTTGGCTACCTGCCTGGGTCACTTCAGGCCAACTCTCCGGGTCACCGCGGGCCTTTTTTGTCGGATGCTAAATGGCGAAAATAAGCATTTAGGACCCAACTCATTCACTGTGTTCTCACGGGGAGAATTAGCATATGAAATAAACATACTCGGAAACATTCTTTCCCGGGAAAAGAGCGAGGGAATAAATGTCCTCATTTTCAGGTCCCTGCTGCAAATTCACCCACCGAGTGATTTAGCGGTGAAGTGCTTGAACGGTGTGTCTCTGCTGCATACAGTGGAAGTGATTTGTAGTGGGAGCCATTTGCATAAATCGGAACTGAACGAGGACGCGTTCCGACTCGAAATTCCTTTCACACGATCCCTGATTTCATCGCAATTACTAGCGAATCAGAAAACCTCTTTGTTATCTCCCGAGAAGCAAAAGAAAGTGTGACATCCACTCAAACATCTCTCATTATTATTGTTTGACATTGACTTCGGGCAAATGGAGAGTTATTGTCACATCTAGAATGAGATCTACGGCGTGCCATTCAATGCCAGTCGTGTGCGGATTCGTCTTCCCGAGGCTTCACGGAAAGCAAAAGCTCTTTTTCAGCAGCCTTTGATTTTCGAAAGCAAAGCGTGTTTTTAATGCATTTATTTATTCGATTTTTTTCCTTCTCTAATCCCTCCCTCTGGCCTCTCCGCATCACGAGGTCTTGCAGAAACATTACACCGATGTGTGTTTCAAAACTCGTCAGAAATGGGCATTACACTATGTCAGCCGCTGATAAGGCTGCGGTTTAATGGGGGTGAAATTCAACTAGTGCCAAAGGGCAGAATAAGCAGATAAGCAGAAGCTAATTACTCCACTTTTACAATAGAGCGGAGCTGCTGTTCATCCGGTGATGTTTATAATGCACAAACCTCGCCTCAGGCCGACTAACTGAAAGCAGAAGTGCGAAACTTTGCACACCACCACCACGCTGTTTCATGATAACACTGCTCATTATAGTGTTGACTATTTACAAAATACTCATTATAGGAACATCAGGTGAAAACAATGTGAAGCCTCTGGGAGGTCAATGGAAAAATCTGCTGTTCATTTTTTTTTTCTTGTAAAGTTTGCAGTTTGCTACCCATTTGGTTTTGTAATTGGACTTTTTTTTTTACAAGTGAAAGGAATGAAAGGAATAAAATGTAGGATGGGCCTTGATTGTATCGAATGGGAATTGATTCGGTTGTAAAAAGCAGTTGTTACATTTCAGAACAGACTTGGGTGGTTGAAAATGTAGGCTAAATATCGGTGAATATATTGTGATTAGCTAAATCTATAAAAAAAATTATTTTTATTTTTTATTTTTATTTTTTTACGTAGGCTATATCAACATGTTGATGGAGGCCGTACAGTAAGATACAAAAAATATATAAGCTTATCATTTCTGCTTTTAAGTCCTCCAAAAATCGGCCCATTCACTTCCGTTGTAAGAACTTTAACATAACAAGCAATGTTTTCTTTTCTTTTTGGGGGGGTTTGTATAAGGTTTTAGTTGTTTAAGATAAAAACTGGATAACTGCGAAACTGGATAACTGTTTCACTTCCTGTCAAATATAACATCCTTGATCCTCCAATAAAAAGATTTATAAAAAAAACGATAAATGATATCAATGAGCTTTACTCATATTGAACCCAGAATTTAACTTTCAATCACTTTCCTGGTGTTATTATGTAGGATTCATCAGTACAAGTTATTCCAAATAATATTTGACATCCTAAATACAATTGAATGTGGTTTGTGTTAACAAATGTAAACAAATATAGGCATAACCTATATGCATAAATATATTACGGTTACATGTATGTTGCATATAATACAATTGCATCACACTTTATTGTAAGGTGTCAGTTTTACAGTGTAATTATATATATAATTACTGAGTAATATTAATGAACAACATACTATGGTTAGGGTAGGGTTTAGTTGAGGGTTAGTTGCATGTAATTATGAATATATTACTGTTATTATTAAGTACTTGTAACATATGAAACAAAGACACTGTAAAATACAGTGTTACCTAAAATTTACGTGTTTTAAAATGAATAAAAAGTTGATCAGAAGCACTTGATAAAACATGAAATATTTCCCTGTTAAAATTAAAAATGTATTTTAATTGCAATGGCATTTTCCCATTGTCTAGTCGATTCAAGTCACATTTATTAGTGCTTTATACAATACAGATTGTTTCAAAGCAGATTTGAAGCAATAAACAGGGAATATGTGTTCATTTTGTTTAATTTATCAATTGCAAAACAAATTCAATTTCAGCTCTACTGAAGACAATAGTGTCATTATTCAGCTAAATTTAGTTCAATGTTGTTTTAATCCAGTTCAATGACCGTGTAAACTTCATCACTTATGAAATAAGTTACATTCAGCTGTAAAGCAGCTCTACAAAAGAGAATAGTGTTATCATTCAGCTCAAGTCCGTTCAAAACTTTGTTCTTAAAAAAAAATCTGTCATTGTCACGCAATCGGTTTTCAAATCTGAAATAACTTTAAAAGGTTAGTGTATTTCAATACCCCTGTTATGCTTTTTCAGATATGACCTTACATGCAGTGCAATTAAGCTGTTTGTGAATGTGAAAGGTCACTCTACAAGATCTAACTGCAGAATAAAGGTTATTACTGTTGTTATATAGTTATTGTCTCCCAAAAGAAAGAAGAAATTTTGAAATGATCGAGTCGTCAGCAAATTCTTAGTTTCTGTTAACAATGACTAATAAAGATCTATCTATCTATCTATCTATCTATCTATCTATCTATCTATCTATCTATCTATCTATCTATCTATCTATCTATCTATCTATCTATCTATCTATCTATCTATCTATCTATCTGTCTGTCTGTCTGTCTGTCTGTCTGTCTGTCTGTCTGTCTGTCTGTCTGTCTGTCTGTCTGTCTGTCTGTCTGTCTGTCTATCTATCTATCTATCTATCATTGTCTGTCTGTCTGTCTGTCTGTCTGTCTGTCTGTCTGTCTGTCTGTCTATCTATCTATCTATCTATCTATCTATCTATCTATCTATCTATCTATCTATCTATCTATCTATCTATCTATCTATCTATCTATCTATCTATCATCGTCTGTCTGTCTGTCTGTCTGTCTGTCTGTCTGTCTGTCTGTCTGTCTGTCTGTCTGTCTGTCTGTCTGTCTGTCTATCTATCTATCTATCTATCTATCTATCTATCTATCTATCTATCTATCTATCTATCTATCTATCTATCTATCATCGTCTGTCTGTCTGTCTGTCTGTCTGTCTGTCTGTCTGTCTGTCTATCTATCTATCATCGTCTGTCTGTCTGTCTGTCTGTCTATCTATCTATCTATCATCGTCTGTCTGTCTGTCTGTCTGTCTGTCTGTCTCTCTCTCTGTCTGTCTGTCTGTCTGTCTGTCTGTCTGTCTGTCTGTCTGTCTATCTATCTATCTATCTATCATCGTCTGTCTGTCTGTCTGTCTATCTGTCTGTCTGTCTGTCTGTCTAATTCATGTTCAAACTGTAACAAATCTGCATAATGTCAGTCTATGGTGTTCATTGGCTGCCCGCGAACAACATCTTCTTTGTCCCTCAAACACTGTAGTTGTATCTGAGAATGGAAGAGTTTGGTTCATGTTGTCGACATGTCGAGAAGACGCTGTTTTCTGCACTGCCAAAGCAAATCCACTTTGCTGCACTTCAAATGAACGAGGACTCGCACTGGAATTGACATGGCAAAACCTATGCCATCCTTCATATCAGTGTATCAAGTGCTGAGGAAGAGCTGGAGCTGAAATTCAGATATGATAATGGGTGTTAGGTTTCCGACACGCACTGTAAGCAGTCGACCAATCACAACAGACTGGGCCATCTGACCAATCAGAGCAGAGTCGGCTCATGGAAAGGCGGGGTTTAGAGACACTGAATCCTTGATTGAACCGTTTCCGACGTTGTGAGAGAAGAAGTGATGCAGCAATGTATATTATGAGAAGATTAAAGTGTTTGCTTCCACTTTATTTCAATAGTCCACTTTAGACATTAGTAGACTGCCAGTGGACTGTTAGGTTATGGTTAGGTGTTAGGGTTCAGGTTTTGGAGAATAAGTTGACTTGTAGTTGCAAAGTTACTTATAGTCAGCCGAATATCTGGTGGGGAGCATCACAATAAAGTGTTAGCAGATATTAAGTTATTGCAGATATTGCAAAGTTACTTAGTTGAATGTCTAAAGTGGATTATCAAAATAAAGTGTAACCAAGTGTTTTTTTGTGTGTATTTTTTTTAAACCTGGGATGCATGTAAACCTATTTGAAGGAGACCTCCAAAAGAAATTAGGAAACTTTAAAATAGCATACAGGGGTATCTGGTGTTCTGCTGATTTTTACTGGATGTGTGAAGTCAGTTCTCCTGAGGTTCACACAGGAGAGGCATAGAGACAGGTGTAGAGAATCACATTAACTATATGAACATGACATGACAACATCTGTTGTCATTAATATCTTTTTGTCAAATGTCCTGCTTGTAAACTGTGCTTATATTTTGTTAACACAAACATATACTTTCCATGGCTGCTGTACCTCTGCATCCCAGCTGTAACGTACATCCGTTACCCTTCTTGTGAGCAACAATTTGTCCCGACTGGAGTCAGCAGGGCCTGACCGCATGTCCCGTTCTGCAGTGAAGCGCGGCTCGCTGTCACCAGAAAGCTGAGCCGGGGCGTCCCGCTCGGACATGAAGGTCAGCGGTGCTCTGCTCAGTTAAGACGATCCTTCCTGCCCCTGTTAAACACCCCCTCAGGGCTCTTTCTCTCGCCCAGGACATCTCAGCTTTCCCTGCCCTGGCCTATCAAGCGCTCTCTCAGCTCTCACCGGCACAATTACCCCCTCATTAGCCTCCACCCCCACCTCATCACCTTCTCCAGGCTCACTGCGTTGTGTTACACTCCACATTAGGGAGGCGTCCTGGCTCCTGAGTGTAGGGAATGAGTTTGCCGATTCAGTGGGAATGTGATACCACCCTCACATGCTAATGCAGTCAGAAAAGGGACCCTCTCTTTCTTGCTCTCTCTACGTCGAATTCAGCTTCGAATTCACAGACTTTTGTGGAGTTGAGTTTTTTAAGGACTGGTTATGATTAGGCTTGTGCTCTTAAACAGCCTATGTACACGTGTTTTTATTCTATTATAATAATATAAATGTATACAAATATACTTTAAATAATATCATTGTGTTACCTTTTTTAGGTTTCTGATCAAGTTTAGGCCCTGTTTTAGCCTTAAATGGGCATAAATAACATGTATTTATGAGTATAACTGTTAGGTTCTAGTTCTGTTTTGGTCTTTTTTTTTTCTTTTTTTTTTCATTCTGTTCCCTGTTCTGGTTTGCCTGAGTTCATTCTGCTAGTGTGTTTAACTTTACATTGTTAACCATTCGTTCCACATCTGTTCATCTGTGTTTAAAATGTCAGGTTTATGTTTAAGCCTGTTTAGTTTTATTGTGCTTTGGTTTTGTTTTCCCTGTTCCCATTTTTCTTGTGTTCCTGATCGTTATTAGTTTCCATAGTTACTCATTAGTTCCTCACCTGTTCTTTGCTTGATGTGATTGTGTTATTGTGTTCTCCTGCGTGTTTCCTCTTGGAATGATTATTAAAAGACTCAATCTCCGTGCGCTCGTTACAGCCACAGCGTGACACCATGTAGTTCCATATAATAATATTGAAGTGATTTTACTATGAGTACAGAGAGCAGCAAGCACATGAAGTTACCATGGCAACCAGATACATTGTAGAGCTGCGCTAAGTCTGTTTTGCCGAGCTAAACTTAGCAATAAACATGTTGGAAATGCACTATAACCGCTATATTTTAAAGTGGGCTTTTATTAAGCAAGTAAAGGAGTGAAAAATTACTCACCTTCTGTTTTAAAACAAACATCTGTTGGGCTGTTATCCGCCAAAATGATTCATCACGTAACTTGAGATAGGGGGAGATGTTTTAAAGTTTAATTGGATTTATGAATTTATTGACAAAAAAACAATTCAAAATGTTTTAAAATATACATTATATGTATATTTACTTTCAAGTTAGGTGAGACAGGTGAATAGGGTAAATTTTTTAACTAACAGATATCACCACGAAACTTTCCCGATTGTTTACCTACATTAAGATGAGAAAACAATGTATTACAAGTTTTCTGTAATTTAATGTTAAAATATGCAAATTAGGCAATATCTAATTAAATATTAGCTAATTTGCATATATTTTAAAAAACGAAATCTGAGTATTGGATAAAGCCAGGTTAAAAAATATTTTTTTCATTCTGATCACATATTAGATGGGAAAAAAATTACAGAGGGATTTATGGATATCTACTTTTGTTATCCTGTCAATCAGAATATACTGTCAATTAAAAAAATTATTTTCGCCATGTTTTTTTAAATAAAATGTTATATAAATCAGGCTATGAATAATATATTTACAAACTCCTCTGCAAATGTCTTCATAATATAACTAGGTACAAGACTGGAAAGTTTGGTGTATATCGGTGCGACTGAAGTGGAGATTTCGGACTTGGAGAATGAGAGAAAAGTCATTTTGAGAAAACGGGCTTTAAAGATTTATCATCAGCCAATGAGATTGCGCATTCAGCCCTTTTACTTTCACGATTGGTTGCTGATAAAAAGGAAACTACCATATTTGGATCCGACAGCATTGTACAGCAGAACGAGAGCGTTCCAGCGGTGTGTGTGATGACGGTGCAGACAGAGATCGCGGAGCAGCGGGATGATTTATAACGACAACTTTTGTTGAATTTATGAGAAATCTACAGACGCAAACAGACAAAGTGTAGTAAAATAAAGACTAAATGTGTATTTCAGACTTTTTTTCACCACAAGTCTGAAAGAAGACATGTTATTGAAGACAAATATCCCAAAATCTCAAAATTGACCATAGAAAAAAAAACTGCCTGCCGTTTTTAATTGTTCTGTAAAGCTGTATAGTAGCGTCTTTCAGTCTATACAGCCCTGGGTAAAGTTGCATGAAGTTTTGGCCTATGTCTCATGAATCGACCCTTTTATGGTCTGAACTTTTAAACAGCTTGTTTTGTAAACTAATAATGAGAGCAAACAGTGCTTTAATTATCAGTCTGTTGGTTTATGTTGTATGCCGCGGTGTGGAAATGAAAAGTCGCTCCCTCCAACGGCTTCCTTCAATGCACCATCACTGTTTTAATTACCAGAGTAAGCAACTCGCTTTACCCCTCATCCTCCCATCTCAGCACAGTGGGAAGCAGAGGCTTCAGCGCTGAACATCCTCTCCTCCAACCACGGGATAATTGACACCCCCTCTGCCTTCAAGCTGAGAGAGAAACCGGAGTGGGGGAACGAGAGCAGAGAAAAGAGTGGGAAACGCTGGAGTCGAGGAGAGAGCGGGTGTCCCGCGGCCCAATCGTGAGATCCAGGGAGCAGAGTCGCTTTCTCTCCTACTTGCACAAACAAACACTTTCATGGCTCAAAACCCAACGGCGACTCCAGATGCGATTTCTATGACCAAACAGCCGACGGGGCCCCTGGCATGTCTTATCAGCTCAGAGCAGAGGCCCAGGCAATCCGAGGCCCGTGGTAAACTTCACAATTCCTCTCAACGGCCCTGGATTGGTCCAAGACGACGGGGAGGAAGAGAATGTGGGGAAAAGACAAGGGAGAAAGAGAGGAATGAAGAAGGACTGAGAGTGGGGTGTGTGTTTATGAACTTGCTTGTTTTGAGCAGTTACAGAAGTTAAGATGAAACGGAAACCCTGCTTGGTGTCGTCTGATGGGATGTTTGGAGCAGGAGCCGAAGTTTTGTTGTTCGGCTTTAAACGTTTTTAAGGCGAGACACGGCGGGCAAAAACATTGTTTTTTTTTCACTGGTCAATTTTGAGATTTTGGGCTATTTGTCTTCAATATCATGTCTTCTTTCAGACTTGTGGTGAAAAAAAGTCCAAAATACACATTTAGGTCTTTATTTTACTACACTTTGTCTATTTGCGTCTGTAGATTTCTCCGAAATTCAACAAAAGTTGTCGTTCTGAATCATCCGCTGCTCCGCGATCTCTCTCTGCCCCTGTCATCACACACACCGCTGTGAAGCTCTCTCTCTCCTTTACAATGCTGTCGGATCCAAATATGGTAATTTCCTTTTTATCAGCAACCAATCGTGAAAGTACAATGGGCATTTAACTCTAAAAGCGAAATCTCATTGGCTGATGTCCATTTCTGACTGCGTGATTGGTTCAGATGCATCACGTGACGCGCTCTGACATTTAGATGTGTGTTTTTGACTGTTTTTCTGCTCAGTTGAAGGCCATAAATGCTGTTTATAAGTTTTGATGTGATTTAGGTGGTTTGTATTGTTGTTGTTAATGATTTGATGAGATATTGTGTCTGTAAATAGTTGTTTCCACTAAAAAAGTGTGATTTTTTACATTACAAATCTTTAATTGCCTTTATCTCAAAATGACTTTTTGTCATTCTCCAGTGACACATCTCAGCCTATGTAGCGCCTGTGTACACCAAACTTTCCAGTTATACACGTAGCAGTATTCTGAAGATATGTTCAGAGGGATTTGTTAATAAATCATTCCTGGCCTGATTTATGTGACATTTTAATTAAAAAAATATGGCGAAAACCGATTTTTTAAGGCTATGGACAGTATATTTAGATTTCCTAGGTAATGAAAGCATATATCCTGAAATCCCAACCCGATCTCACGGCAATTCGTACGAATTTTACGAGGTGGCTAATTCGTACCAATTCATACGACCTCACTCGTACGAATTTGTACGTTTTTTGCTAAAACGTACATATTTTACGATTTGCCAAAATCGTATGAATTCATACGAATGACCTACCCCTGACCCCGCCCCTAAACCCAACCGTCACGTGGGTTTAGACAAATCGTACAAATTCGTACGAGTGAGGTCGTACAAATTCGTACGAATTAGCCACCTTTTAATCACTCGTACAAATTCGTACGAATTGGTCGTGAGATAGCGTTGGAAATCCCTCTGAACATCTTTTTTTCATCTTGTGTGTAATCAAAATGAAAAAATAATTTTGCACCTGGCTTTATCATATGTTCAGATCTATCTAATGAAAATATATGCAAAATTGCGCATATTTAATGATATAATGCCTAATTTGCATAATTAAACATACAAATTTCAAAAACTTGTAATAATTTTTTTTATGAACTTGTGTAAGTAATCAACTGATGAAGTTTCATGGTGATATCTATTACTTGAATACCCTATTCACCTGTAGTGTCTCGCCTTAAAAGGGAGAGCCAAATAAAGCCACTATAGGCCACCCATTCATGTGAATTTACCATGGTAAATGGGAATTGTTTATGTAATAGGGCAATTCATTAATATTTTGAATTTGCTTTTATTTTCTAAATTTCAGTTTCATTTAAAATTGTTATTTTAATTTTAGTTTACAGGTACTCTATGTAACTATTTGTTCAAAATAGGGTTACACTTTATTTTAAGGTGTCATTGTTACAGTGTATTTACATATTTAAGTACTGAGTAATATTTTTTAACAACATGTACTTACTATAGGGTTTGGGAAGGATTAGGATTTGGTTGAGGGTTAGTTGCATGTAATTATGCATCATTTACTGTTATTACCATGGTAAGTACATGTATGTAACAAGGAGACTGTAAAATAAAGTGTTACCCAAAATAGTTTAGTCAATACATCATCAATCCTTTCAAAGTGTGTTTTTGTCTTACCCTGATGACAATTATATAATTCTCATACAGTGTAGGCCTAAATGTGTTTTACATAAAAATAAAACTTTGGACATCTTTGGAAGGAGTTCATTCACAATGTCATGATCACATCTGGAGGGGTTTTTCATTTGAAAAGGCTTGACCTGAACATGGTAATATCCCAGCCTCTGCTTCCTTTAAGAAAACAATATGATAAAAGACACCAACAGTCCTTGAATGATTCGATTTTATTGTCAGCAATATCACAATAAACAATTCTTCCTCTAAGTATCGTTCATAATTACGCGACTCTCTGGACAGTCGCGTCAGTGGAATATTTCGCTATAATGAGTGCTTTTTATAATGACTTTCAATGCAGTTACTCCAATGAAGAGGTGGATTTAAAAGTATTACCATAATAATGCTATTTCTATAGCTAAATGTTGCGGTTCCAGCACATTTAATCAGTAAAAGTCTGACATCTGGCAATACTGACCATGGCAAAACCCAATAATGTGGAAGTGTATTGTGTTGAGGTGCTATTGATGTTGTATTGATTTCTCTGGTCAAGGTCACGAGCAAAGAGAAGCCTCTCTTCTGAGTACACTTCACTGATTGATTGTCTATTAGGGAAGAGCGTTAAATATCCCCTGCATTATGTAGCTTTGAAGCTAATGACAAAGCCAGCTTGCGCATGACTTATTAAGGCCAGGATGAAATAGAGCTCCAGCAATTGTGAAAGTGCTTTCTTGGCACAGGCCAGAGCTGATGCATAGCAGCCGAGTCTCCCGCCACAAAAACCCCGCGCCAAGGACCTTGTTTAGTCACATCAGCAAATAACCATATGATAAATCAGTGCTGGATAATGGTATGCAATATTACTTGCTTATGATAAAACACCCTGATGTGTGCTATCGGCTTTTAATGAGCGAAAAGCACAATGATTCATGTGCGACTCTCAGAAACTCTTTTCATCCAGTCAGGATACAGAGACAAGGCATTTAATGTTGTTTATTAGATATATATAAAATAAGATAGAAAAATACATTATAAACCTGTAACAATGGCTGTTAAAACAGACATGTCTTCTCATAGGCAATACTTGGGCAGGGAAAGACGCATGTCGTACACATATTCACACATGTATGATAAAAGACATTCACATGATCAAACTTGATTCTTAAAGCCAAAATGTGTCATTTTGTTGATGTTAAAATCCTTTTTATTTATTTATCCCAGTTTCACGTGCAGAAACAACTAAAAAGTAAGTTGAAAAACATTTGTCATTTGGCTTAACCAATGGGACGGGTCAGGGGGCGGGGCTTCCCGTTGGACTGACCATGCTTGGAAACTCATTATTTTTATCAGTCCTTTTGATGCCAGAATTACACACTTCACTGTTGAACTTAAAAAACAGGACTAATCAGAATAATATACTTTTAAATGCTATTGAATGTGAGACATCATGCTTTATCAAGTACTGTATAACTCACCTCTCATCTTTCTTCATTAAGTACACTCTAAAAAATGCTGGGTTGTTTCAACCCAATTTTGGGTCAAATATGGACAAACCCAGCCGTTGGGTTACATTTTTAAATTACATTTTTAACCCAACGTTTGGGGTTGTCCATATTTGACCCAAAGTTGGGTTGCATTTTTTAGAGTCATTTTCTAGAGTGTATTTAATTTAATTTAAAAAATCTAATTATTGTATTCTTACTTGGCCCCCCCCCCCCAAAAAATGCTTTATATATCATAATATTGTTATGGCACTGGAGAATCATAAGTGGAGATGAAGGGAAATGCAGACACAACAGGAAGACATGTTTGATGTCACAGAGACTCCCCTCAAGAGGCCATCGTGTTGCATAGTAAAGAAAGAGTTTCGAGGGGGACGAACGTGACAGTACACACAGCTCACCCACCGCTTTCATCCCATCACCACCTACATGCGGTTTCAAATCCACAAAATATCATTCTTTAATCAGTATTTGTTTTGTTTCCAATAAAGGTTTAAGCATGTTCACCTCAGAGGCAAAATTATACAATATCAAAACTTGCTGGCAGAGAATATCTCTTGAGTTAAAGTTGATTATTCTCACTCAACTGGAAACATTTATTTATTCATTTGGTGAGATTTATGCTTAAAACAAGGAAAATAAACGATATATTCTCTTTTTACTTCCTTATTGCAGTTTTTTTATAGTTAACTCAAGCTAAACACATCAAAACATTCATTGCTGGACACAACATTAACTGACATAGCACAATATATTTAAATATGTTGTAGATGTACATGTAGAGGTAAAACCAGATATGAAATAAAAAATGAATAAAAGCTAAGACATATTCGGGGGGAAATACAGAAAACCAAAAAAAAAGAAAAAAAAAGAAGAAACAATTTACCTCAAATTAATTCCAAATATTAATAAAAATCTATTATAGTCTCTAAATTATACTACAATAACACTGCTTATTAGGGATATTTTGATATTTTAACTGTAAAACAAGACACAAATACTGATTAAAAATATTTAATATTTTTGGTTACACTTTATTTGGTAACACTTTGTTTTACAGTGTCCTTGTTACACATGTAACATGTACTTATTGTAGTAATAACAGTAAATTATGCATAATTACAAGTAACTAACCCCAAACCAATCCCTAATCCTAATCTAACCCTATAGTAAGTACATTATTATTACTCAATACTTAAATGCATATTCACACGGTAACACTGACACCTTAAAATAAACCCTTTAAATTGAAGTAGTTACATTCTACTTACTCAAATAAGTACTGAGTAATATTAGTTAACTACATGTACTTACAATAGAGTTATGGTTAGGGTTAGTTACTTGCAATTATGCATAATTTACTGTTATTTCTATAGTAAGTACGTGTAGTAACGTGTATACGTCACCTTAAAAATAAAGTGTTACCAACTTTTTGTTGTTGTTGTTGCAGTGACTGTATCGTACCGGTCTGATCTAACAGTGCACTGAACTTCAACATAATGTGCAAATTATTTCATTCAAGTACTGCGAGCAAAATACCTACAATTCTGAAGGACGTGTCAAGACTGAAGGCAACTAATACACTTCGACTCCCCGAGTCTGTTTGACAGCGTGACACTGGGAAACAGGAAGGCAGGTATAGGCTGGTGATCCGTCAGTTACGTGGTTTCGGAAGGGAAAGCTGTGTGTACCGACCCGGGCCGGGTTTCCCCAAAGCATTGTAAGTCTAAGTAGATCATAGAGAGCATTATGGTTCTGCAACAGCTTGAGGCTCTTACAAGTCCAAGTCCTTAGTGTCAGAAATAGATCGGGGCATCGGTTTACGCTCGGGGATTTGTCCTGTCGCGTCACATGCAGTGTAGACAGCATCACTGATTATAATGGGTTCTACTTGGCTTTTATCGCATCGCTTTGCGCCGCTCGAATCCGGCGTAGACACAATGCTTTCTGGGAAATACAGCCCTGGTCTGATCATTCACCACTGATGATGACATTCATATTGAACATGAATCATGAGCACTATGATAAGGCACTTGAATGATATTTCCCTACCGGCCCCATCGGTACAACGAGAGGGTTGTTTTGGTCATCCACGTCTACATCCAATTACAGAAAACTGGATTGTTTTCACTTCATAAAGGGTTCAGTATTGTTCCGTTTTTTTTTTTTTTGTTCTCTTCACAATATTCGACAGTATAAAATATTGAGTAATAAAAATATACGTTCTCTGGAGGATAATAAAAGTGTGGTTTCTGTACATGTTTTCTTTTGTCACTCTTTGAACTTTTATCTACAAATTTCATACATTTGTACAGCGGATAGGCAAGCATGGCTTATACATCCTCAGAGAGGCTTGTTCACTGAAAGTGTCGGATTGTTCCGGAAGGGAAATACTCTTCTTCTTCTTCTTCTTCTTCTTCTTCTTCTTCTTCCTGCCGTCTCACTGAGATCGCTTCTCAAGCGGTGTGCCGGTGATACAGAGGTGCATGCACCATTCACACCGTCATGCGTTACATTCAGACTCATTACCGTAACTGCCGGATCACTGGAGCGGTCCGGTTCCTCAGCGCTGTCATGGAGCTGAAGGGTTTTGACAGCGAACTGGGATCGCTGAAGGTCTGGCTTTGATTTAGAGGGAGCGGGGCAAATCATTATTGCTTATTGCTTACAAAGAGTGCAGATCTACTGCGGCAGGAGCGTCTCCGTGTCCAAGCTGTACATCCACTGCCGGGGACAGCTCTTAGATACTCTTTTTTTGTTTGTTTGTCTTTCATTCATTCATTTTAGGGCAGAGATGTGATCTGCAGGCAGGTAATGGGCAGGTCATCATTGGGTGAAGAGGTCAGAAGGTCAGGGGTTAGTTGCCAGTGGTGGCTGAGTGGGTTAGAGAGACGAACGAACAGAAAAGGGGGAGGGAAACAAGGAAAGGAGGAAGGAAACAAAAGATAGAGGAGATTAGTTTCAGCTAGTGAAAGCAGGATGACAATATGAAAAGCATTATAAACCGATCACAGGTACAGGCTCTTGATTCAGTCGAGTCTCCCCACAGCACAGCTTTAGAGGCCGGGACACGACAAGCGGGGACGTTTTTGAGCGACGGTGGGATGGAGAACTCTGATTGGCTGTTCAGTTTAGCGAACGAGTCGGTGCACGCGAATAAAAGCGAAAGTTTGGTGCAAGATGGTGCAGACAGAAGGCTGTTGTAATTTTACGCCATCTTACCTAAACATTCGAATGCACAAATATTTTCATAATAACATGAGACGACTGGAATGAAAAAAGTGATCAGCGTGATTGATATTTAATGGTATTGATATTTTATTTAATAAGCAAGCACTGCTTTGTTTACGATTTGTATCTGCAGCCCTAGTTTCAGTTTCACTTCCTGAATGATGAAAATATACTGTTGATATCTGATGCTGATGTGGACAGATATTTACTTAGGCAGCACAGATGTTGAAAGTCGCCTTTAGTCATTTTGGTGTGTTCAAGCGCAACGTTTTGGCCGAGACGCAGCCGACGAGAGGAAACACAGTCCGCTTTCTTCGCCGCTACGTCGGCTTGGTGTGTCCCGGGGTTTATATCTCAGTGCTAGACATAAAACGGTCAAACGTGTTACTATTCAGTTAGCCATGCTAAATTAAGTGTAATTTTATATGAAAACATTCAAGGTGTAATTCTATATTACAATTTAATTTATCCCAGCTTAATATGTTTATTTAATATGAATTTATTAATTTATAAGTACGCCAATTATAGGTTTCCCCAAAACTGTATTATCGCACAGCTCTCTATATAAAGTTATATATATATTATAAATCCAACTTTATTTGCAAAAGATTCAGTGCAGTGACGTAAAGCAATCCATACTATATAGCAAATCTCAACCGCACGATTGCCTGTATTAGTGCAAAATGTAAAGTATATTATAATCTGCTAATCTACTAACATGTTATAAACATTAACACTGCGTTAACATAGCCACTAGACTAGACTAAGCAACTTCCCACTAGGCCACTAGCATTTTCTGTAAACGTATTTTGTGAAAAGTGCTATACAAATAAATTTGACTTGACTTTTGACTTTGGCGGGACTTTCTGTTGGTTTGTCCAATTGAAAACAGGGGAGTATTCAATAAACCAGTTTGAAAACAAACATTTTGTGGTGCTATTGCGAAGAAATGACTTGAGCTTGAACTAATTTGATCATTAATTGCACGAAACCAAGCTCGTGTAGGCTCAATAACAACGTTTGCTGTGGGTTGACTGAATGTGAGAGCCGTGGAAGAACTGTTGGTCTTCATCTTTGTTATATAATCAAATCATGAGGTAAAAGCATGATTTTACACTCAGCATGAGGAACAGCCTATATCCTGACAGGCCACGTGTTAAGAAGGAAGAAATCAAGAGAGAAAACACTCAGAAAATACAAAAGAATACAACAGTGATAAATGTGTCTAATGGTTAGTAGCAGTCAAGTGGATGGACGGACTGACGGAGCGGTCACACCAGGCTTACGCGCGACAGGATATGATGTCACATTAAACCCTTTAAATGTAATTTTGTTTTTGTCCAGGAGAGATTCAAGTTCAAATGTTGGCTTTGGATCTGGAGTGCATAATCTTAAACCAATGAATTGTTAATAAATAATAATACATTCAAATGATTAGTTTGAGCCAAGAGATAAATCCAACATTAGGTCCTCTATCTTTTCGCTTTATGTGACTCTGGATCACACAACCAGTCACGAGTCTCACAGGTATATGGGTCATACATTGTATGGGTCAAAATTATTGATTTTTCTTTTATGCCAAACATCATTGGGATATTAAGTAAAGATTTTGTGTAAACTTCCTACCGTAAATATATAAAAAATATATTTTTGTGAGTGAATGCAGCTCAATCGTGAACATAAATGCACAACTTTAAAGGAGATTTTCTCAACGTTTTGATTTTTTTGCACCATCAGATTCCAGATTTTCTAATAGTTGTCTCTCGACCAAATATTGTCTTATCCTAACAAACCATACATCCATGGAACGCTTATTTATTCAGTTTTCAGATTATGCATACATCTCAATTTAAAAAAAAAGACCCTTGTGACTGGTTTTGTGGTGCAGGGTCACACATGACTTCAAACCTGAACTTCGGTCCACAGTGAAAGGCAGATCTTCTGAGTCTAGTGTGAGCGCTCACGACAGGAGAAGCTGCTGGAGAATGAGAGGAGATCTGAAGACAGCCGGCGAGGGTCACCTGACTGCTAGTAAACACGACGGCAGTTGTGATGCAGATGGAAGATCAATGCTTTCTTGGTAAGAATCGAGGCATTGAGAAATTTGCTCAGAAATAATTTAGGTCCAAAACAACCGCTGGTGCCTTTTTGTTTTTAATTCAATAAAACTTTTTATTGCCTTTTCAAATTCCTTTTTGTTCTATGTACAACAACATAAAAATCTTGGCCTTAATGATACAAAGCAACACTACAAGGTATTTTCTAGCATAATATAGCCATGGAAATTCAAGCTGTGGGACTTTTAGCCTTTACCCTCAGACTATCACAGGACACATAATATAAAATGCTTTTGCATATAAACATTGAAAAAGTCTTATCATTCATATATAAAGCCCTAACATATATCCAAAAATAGAGGAAATTTTCTAACATGGTGCTATAAAGCTGCTATGATGCATATTTTTTGTTCCTACAAATAGCCCTCTATAATACCATTACTATCTCTTCCAAAATACAAGTAAAATTTGACAATTCATATACATTCCTGCTTTATATATTTTTTTTAGATATATATTTTTATATATATTTTAAAAGCCACAAGTAAATACTATTTTCTTTTCAACAACAAAACAAAAATAAAAAGAAGCTTACAGTAAAACATAAAAAAAATTATCAAGTGGAGTTTTTTCTTCTTCTTTTCTTAAATGCATTTCTACTCTCACACACCCGACACTAGCGTCCACTCGCAGCGGTCAACCGCGAGACTCGGCAGATTCACTTCAGTTTCGTGCTCTGAGGTGTGATGTAGCGTTCACTTTTTCAAAAAGTCAGAGGAGATGAATGTTTCTGATGTATTCAGTGCAAAATAAAAGGCTTGTGCCACATAGAAACACTTTATCAAATGAGGCAAATATCGACAGATGGAAATAACAATAACAATAAAAATAAGTAAACAGCTGAAATAAAAAAAGTGATTCGTGTGGTCCAGTACAAATGCACAGATTGGAAATCTGGAAGTTCTGTGCAAATGGGTTCTCAAAAGTAGATTTTCTTCAAAGCAGTAGTTCCATTATATAAAAAACACGTATAGCACAAAAAAGGATATGAAAAACAAAAACATTAAAAGAGAGGAAGCAACCTCAGTCTCTGATCTGCTCGATAACTGTGGTCATTTGCCAGCGCAAGCAAACAAAACATCTGTATCGTTGACCATGTGATTTCAACATGTTTCTGGATCAACGTCTTTGCTGGTCCTGGAACAACATTCCAATCAGCCAATCAGATTTGAGTATACCGGTCATGTCCAGTTTAGTCTTATAACCAGGGTTAGGTGCATCATTTCCCTCTGATTTTAGAGATAAGTTATGGGCAGGGTTAGGGTTTAGGACTAAATATTCGGACAGGAATGTTGTTCCAGGATCAAATAGCTTGACCCAGGAACATGTCTTACTTGGCAAAATCACTGTGACCACACACACACACACACACACACAATCACACACACGGTCTAACCTGCGCAGACTGAATTTATATGTAATTAGATGCATGTGAACAGGGACATTTCAGAGTTTACAGTTTGTGGAAATACTGAGATTTTGTAATTGTTTCATATAGTGCTGCGGTGATCATTGTCAAATCATTATCCACCTTAATGAATGGGTTTATGTAATTTTTAATGATTAATGTAATTATTTTTAAACATGCGTTGGGGTCCAAATCAAATTCAAAACCATTTAAAGCCTGGATATAAACAAAGATTTATGATTAATATTAAGATTTATGATAAACGTTATGAAGCTTGAGATGCTCTTCTCTTCTTTCTCGCTGCTCACAAACCAAATATTACTGACGGTATTAAATTAATGTTATATTCTCAACATTAAACTCAAAATGTTACTCTGAATACTTAAGTTGTATATGTTATTAAATAAAAATAGAGTGTTTTCACTATGGAGGGGGGGGGGGGGGGGTTGTCTAAGACTTTTGGAATTACAGTACACGTTATTTGTCACTATTTTTGTTTTTTTTTAAGAATTTTATCATTTTAATTAATAATTTTATAACTAATTTACATCACAAAATCCACTCAGGTCAGTTAGTGAAACAAACTTTGCCGCTAGATTAGAAATGTACAGACCCCTTTTAGCGACTTTTTCTTTTCTTCAAAAAAGCAACTACGAATATAGTGACTTTTTGTACAGCTGGTTAACAGTCAGTCTGTCACTATAATACACTTTTTCCATTGTCTGACAGAAAATATGTAAACGAGAAGAGCTTTATTGGACATTTGGCTGTATTACAGTAAAATCCAGTATGTGAGCACGGATTACGGGAGAAAACGGATGTAAACTGCAGACAATTGGCACATTACGTCATCTAGCGACATTTTGCTACTTTTTGAGCTTTAGCTCCTTTTAACTAAAAATATTTGGCAACACTGGATACAGATGATATCCATCACACAAGACGGCATACTATTACAATTTTGATGACTGTCAATCAAATCTCACTATATGCAGATATATAATATATTACTACATTAGTACTGAAATAGATCTTAACTAATTAACTGATCGATAATAAAATGGTCGAATTAAACAGGTCTTGCCCATATAATATTCCAATCATTTATTACGCTCGTTGATTCACACAAGGTGAACCAGATTTAGTAAAGGCCATCTTTCCTTTCTTTAAAACTGAAGTGTGTGATTTCTGCACCCTTAACATCACCAAACAGAATTACATGAATAATGTCTGTTTTCAAACAGGTTCTCCTCCTCAATATTACGCCACTGGTCAGGTCAGTGTTGCTGTGTTGGGCTGTTCGATTCGGTCACAGTCTTAAAACATTTCAGGGGAATCAATCTAAGAATGGCTAACTAATAATTGTGACTGCATATATTTTAACATTGACAAAATGACACTTCAGCTTTAAGGTTTAATTTTTCGGTGTGTTCTGAAAGCCTGCTGATAGCAAACACAGATTTTAACCGTATGTGAAAATGCGAATTTTATCGTATTACATGCACTTATAAACAACCACTGTAGCTCAAGTTCACGATGAGGTCTCCATCTATTCAAATGGTGTCCAAATGTTTCAAGAGTCAAAATATATAAAAGCTGATTTACTGTTTGCTTAACTGGAGAAAAGAGAGTAATTGAGTGAATAAAGCCCATGTTCACATGAAAAGATCCATTATTTGTCATCAACATCATGCTGAAATCATAAGGTCATCAAAATAATGGAATGAAGTCAACCACTCCATCTGCGCAGGAAAGACCACGTATACACGAGTGTGTGTGTGTGTGTGTGTGCGCGCACAGGAACTGAAGGGTTCAGGACAAACACACCTTATTAAATGGCACGTCTTTTAACATGCTGCACATGCTTCACAACAGATCAGGACCAACAGTGAGTTGCTACCGTGATGAAGAGAAGCACATGAACTAAACTGACCTCTGTCTGCGGTCACTATCCTGTGGTAAGGATGGACGCGCATATCGTGCCTTCGAACTTTAGCTGTCACCGCACCTGCTTGGATTGCAACAACATCACCAGAAAACACATCAACATCAGATCAGTCAAACCTCACAGTCTCCATCAGATCACGCGCGTGTCGACAAATGCAAAATCATTTAAATTATACAAGTTAAGGCACAAATAATACTTTTGTATATCCCCAAACACGTGTTTGTACAAAATTCAAACATGGTTTCATGGATCCCCAGTGGATCGGTGGGTGTTTGCGTGGCTTGGACACAGGATCACAGACATTACTCTCAGCGGGAAGCTTTACTACTCACGTAATCTTGCGCAGGAGCGACAGTGTTTTTAAATATAATACTGATAAAGTCCCTCTCTGAGATAAGGCACAGAGAGAACAACATTTAGGCACATCTGCTGGAGTAAAAAAAAAAAAAAAAAAAATAGGAGAATAGAAATGTACGGCAATGAATTAAGTGATTAGTAAAGCAGAACAATCGATTTTTTTCTCTCTCCTTCCATTCCACACAGAGGCGTAGCAGTCAGCGGCACAGTCCCGGGGAACGTGAGCATGAAGGCATCATGTGTATGGCATTACGAGGACAGTCTCTGCGGGCTCTGGGAATAGCCAGTGTAAACGAACAGGAGTGTGTCGGACTGACTGCTAGGCCAGACTCATGCTTGAGAACAGACATCACTCGAAAGCAACAAGGCAGCTGTGAAACGAAAGCGTGTGAATGTTAACACTCGGATGGGATGAGGGGCTCAGTGAGGATCCTGGGAAACGCTTTTAGCCGTTCGCACACCTGAAGAATGAAGGAAGGGAACGGGATATTAGTGGCGGGAAGCAACACACACAGTCAGACGGAGCGTGTTCTAGGACAGTTCGTGAGACTCGGTAAAACCAGGTTTGGGGTCGGTAAGATTTTATTTCACGTTTTGAAAAAAGACTCTTATGGTCTTTGAAGACTGAGTCTGAAATTTTTGTATGCATTTTTTTTGTTGTATTTGTCATTCGATGGCTTTGAATAGACAAAGCACTTCTCAAAATGCTTTGCTACGGATGCGAAAAACACAGACAATTTCTCATGACGGATGAAGCTTTTGTGGGCAGTGTGTAAACGTGATTGACACAACGTGAGGTCGTATTTATTTTTTAACGTGCAAAATTTTTAGTAAATGACCTTTACGGTCAACAAGGCTGCGTTTATTTGATAAAAAAACTATAAAAATGGCAATATTACGAAATATCAATTTTCTATTGTAATATATTTTAATATGTAATTTATTCCTGTGTTCAAATCTGACTTTTCATCATCATTACTATTATTATCAATGTTGAAAACAGTTTTTGTGTGTGGAAACTCTATATTTTTTCAAAAGAACGACATTTGTTTGACTTTTTACTGTCCCTTTTGATTCAATTTAATGCGTCCTTGCAAAATAAAAGTTTTTAAATCATTTAATAATATTATTTAATATTTAATAATAGTAGTTTCTTGCGTCATATTTCAACCAAAAATCTAAATATTTTGCATAAAGTTATTAAGATATTTTGCATTGATGTGACAAAAGTCAAATAAGAACATTTTCTCCCATATTGTCATTTTTATAATGCATCTGTGTGTTTTGCTTTAGATTTTTCATTTGTTAAGATTAGTTAATATGAACTAATAATGAACTGCGCTTCCACAGCATTTATTAATCTTTGTTAATGTTCATTTTAACATTTACTAAAACATTATTATATCAAACATTGTATTGGTTCACATTAGTTAATGAACTGTGAACTAACATGAACAAACAATGAACGACTTAACAAAGATTCATAAATACTGTAACAAATGTTTTGTCATATTTAGTTCATGTTAGTTGATATTAATGTTAACTATTGAAACCTTATAGTAAAGTTCCATATTTTTTTTAATAATTTTGATTCTCAATAGATAACTAACTAAAACTGTAATACTGCAGTGTAACAAATACTACACTGATGTGTAAATACTTTATAAATACATATGAAATGGTCTACTTACGCATGTGGTGTGAAACAGGCCTCACAGTGATAAGAAAATATTAGGAAAATGTGCTTGGTTGTCACAATTTTTTTTTTCATAATTCATCTTTATCTTAAACCGCCAAACAATTCTGTGGTAAACTATGACCCTGACACGTTAGGCTTAACAAAGTAGAACGGTTTATGAGCTTGAAATGTCCTCGTGGTGTGATTATATTGTGATTTTAAGCCAAAATGCCCCACCATAGTGTGCGTTAAACTGTCCTAAAACGGCTCAGTGAACAGCCTGGCTTCTCAAATAGTATCCCCTCACAATTTAAGCGGCCCCCATTCGACCCCCACTGTCCCCTCACCATCCTCATGTTGCCCCTCCTGATGCCCCCCACCCTGATGTGTCCCGCTCAGACTGAGGGATGGGGGTCATCCAGAAAGGCTTGTGCAGCAGTTTGGGGCTCAGTGCTTTGTCTCCCTCATCATTGTACACACAAAAAAAAAAAAAAACTAAAACATCACATTACAGATAAAAAAACAAAAGTACAAAACCAAACACAGAAAAACAAAACCATGATTTAAAGAAACAGACAGAATGAAAGAGGCCGGGGAGTCCAGCCAGTCCGATAACAACAGGAGGCGGGGGGCGTGTCTGCGGTGTGGGGGCGGGGCTTGTCGGAGGGGGCGGGGCAAAGAGGGGGTACTTTAAAAGGGAGGCCGACCGGTTGGCTCTCCGCGCTGGACTGTGATGGGAATGTGACAGGTCTGAAAGCCCAGGTAGAGGGGCAGCTCTTCGGCCTTTGAGGACGCTGTATAGGTCACACAAGAAAGAAGACAGGATGAAAACCTCCCCTAAAACACCCTTCCATCTCTTATGGGGCGTTCACACACACAGACATTATATCTCTGCCACCGCCTTAATGGTTCTGGTGGGCCGTTCATAGCTTTTAAAAATGGGATCACAAAAGCAATATGCAGGCCGTGAAAACATGTCGCCGTTTTAATCTGACAAGGAATCGGTTTACTTGCACACTAAGAATATTCTTAAATGTGAATTTCAGCAGTGAATTATAAAAGATGAACGATTATTAATGATGAATCTAACCTAGAATACTAATAGTTTCTGAGACGGTTTCTGACAAAACTGAATAAAAATGTCAAAACAAAACTAAATTACTAAAACTTTAACTAAAATGAAATAATTCAAATTAAATCAAATAAAAAATTATAATATTAACCAAAAATAATAGTTTATCAATGCTATACAGAACTCCCAAACCTCCATTTGTGTTATTTCATTGTGATGACTTGCTATTTTAAAATGTGGAAATAATAAAGTTGTAAATGGGTAACATTATCTCTCTCTTGTTGCATTGCATCACTGCTCATTTGCATAAAGATGCTTTTTTCCTCAACTCTGCTACATCACTGGACACGCCCACACAGGACACGCCCACAATGTGGACACGCCCACACTGGTTACTGGAAATCGGCAAATTAAAATGACTGACTTTCGGCTGCCTAGTTCCTGCAAAATCGCTGTATATGTGAACGGCCCGTCCTTCCCTCCACCCACAGACAGTGTAACGCTGAGGCTGTCCTATAAGGGCCGTGCTGTGAACCATCCAGGGGTGCGTTTCCCGAAAGCATCGTTAGCCAACTATGGTCGCAAGTTCCGTCATTATCAGCATTGTTCAACGATTTGGTGTTTCCCGAAACCATCGTTCTGACGAACGTTCGCAAACAGCATCGCAAACTTGTGTGGTTGGAACGACAGCTCTCGAGCTGTGGTTAGAAGCATAGTTTCTAGTTTACATGAGATATAGACTGAATAAATCCTTATCTTTAGCAAAATAAGCAAGCTGACATTCAGTACAACCCGTGTTATTTATTTAGAATACATACAAATGTAATTTACGTCTTTTAGTTTGTCAAGAGATTTAAAACACCGTTTTTGAAGACTGCGCATGTGCGAACGTGCTCTACTATGTAAGAACGAGCCAAATATTGAGTCTGGTAATAAAGCAAAATAACTGAGAAAAATTAGAAATGATCTTCAGATGACATGTCTGTAACTTATATGACAAAATCTAGCGTTAATTCGATCTCAAAAAGATGAATTAAAATAATTTATTAGTCCACCACGCGCGAGACGTCATAAACCAACGTGGTTGAACGATACTTTACGACATACGGTTTCGGGAAACAGTCGTGACGAGCTAGTTGATTTCTCCAACGATGCATCGTACTATGGTAGTTAAGCAGTGAGCTATATAGTTGTACGGGAAACGCACCCCTGCTTGAGACCGGCTCAATAAACATGCTTATTGGACAGTAGCTAAACCCTCCTTCATCTGCTCTAATTGGACACGCTGCTCTTGGCATTGGGACGGGCTATTTGTCGCTGCTCAACTTAACACCATGCCTTTGGGAGAAGCCAGTGTTAAACTGGCAGAATGCTGTTGGTAACATGATATTCATAATCGGCTTTTCTCAAGTGCTTTAATGAAGCCATACAGCTTGTGTGGAGTGGAGAGGACAGGGCTTTTGAGAGAGAGCGCTCTCATTATTCATATAAAGCCAGTAGAGCACTTAAAAGCCAAATCATTTATGCAAACGTTTCTTAAAAGGATTTTTTCTTCTTTTTTTTTTCTATGACGAGCGAGGACTTTTTATGACGCTAAATGGATTAAGTGGAAAAGGCTTGATGTATTGTTGTTTTTGTTTGTATGTTATTGCCTATTACGTCCTCCTGCGACAGCAGAGGCTGCTGGCCGTCATGCGGGGAACGAGAGGCTTTTGGTTGGTGTAGGAGGGCAGGTTTCGGGTGTGTTTATGTTGCGGGATATTTTAGAAGAAGGCATAGGGAAGGGGTGGGCGGTGTGATCAAATCTTACAGTATGAGACATGTTATATCACGGTAATGCATTATATCATAAAATACATCCTCTTGTTGATACATTATTTAATTTTTATATGGAATTTCACGCACACAAAAGATCAGGGGCCGAATTCACAAAACATTAATACAAATAAAATTCTCCTTAATGTCTATTTTCTTCTTACACTGTATAACCTTTTTTTTTATTTTTTTTATTTTAAAGTTCACATTACTGGAGAAAATGTCAGTCTTTCTACTTTAAAATGTCATGTTTACTTCAATGTGTTACTTGCCATTTCTTTGTAATTAAATATGAAATTGACAAGAAATTTCTAAGTGAAAAGAGGAATAATAATCCAACACCAAGGATTGCAGCTGAAAATTGTTATTTTTGCGGCTGAGCTTATTGCATATGCATTTGTAGGAGTTAACCATTCAAATTAAAAATGTATGTGAGGAGAGTATTTAAATGAATAATGCGAGCTGATTTACTAAGGTTTGCGCTCATCAATTTACTGATATTATTATTTACTGCCCAAAAAAAGCATATCTTAAACCAGACTCTTGTGCTGCTCTTGGTAGATTGTGTTGGCCATTATGGAAATGATCCGGCTAACCTCTTAAGGTTAAATATTTTATTAACAATACTATGCACACTTATTATGATTATTATGGTTATTATCTGCACGCAGCGGCAAAATATTTTTTTTGTGGTGTTTTTCATGCCATAAAATCTGAACATTTTCTTCTTAAAGGGGTCATGACATGAGAAACCAAATTTGCCTTGATCTTTTGGTATATAAGAGGTCTTTGTACCATTTAAACGTCCTGCAAGTTTCATAGCTTAAGACGTCCTCCCCATTATAAACGAATAATTTATTTAATCAAGCTCTAAATACAGCTCGTTCTGGATCCATGGTAAGAAGTGACGTCACGGTACGAAGTGACGTACCAGCGTTTGCATATGACCGCCTCCAGCACAAGACAGCTACGCTTAAAGCGCAAGACAACTACGCTCATTTCGTATTGTAGTCGCGCCCGCGCGCTGCGCGCCTCACAAGTGTTCAGTCGACGGACAGCGAGTGGGTCTGTGTACAGGGAAATACGATGCCGCAGATGTGCTGTTCCTGGCTGTGGACAAACAACATCTGTGAATACGCTGTGAAGGATCCAGTCGTCAGGGGAAAATGGATGCACGTTATTTTTTGCGGACGTCTCAGTCACGGCAGTGTTAGTTTAAGCGTTTGTTCTATACATTTGAAGGATGACTGTTTTGAGAACAGACTGTTTTGAGCTTTGCCAGAAAACTGTTGCTCAAAGATAAGTCCGTGCCGACTATTCTGGGCTCAACATCGACGACGCAAACTGTAAGTAATGTATTTAAAACTTTAAACTACTTTTTAAATACACTGAAAGATCCAGTCGTCAGGGGGAAATGGATGCACTTTATTTTTTGCGGACGTCCCAGTCACGGCAGTGTTCAATACATTTGAAGGATGACTGTTTTGAGGAAAAAATCTCAATATGATGCTTGGCTTTGCCAGAAAACTGTTGCTCAAAGATAAGTCCGTGCCGACTATTCTGGGCTCAATAACGACGACGCAAACTTACTTTTTACCATGGCTAATATAAACACATTTGTATAAGAGAATCTTGAAAATATGTCGCCTTTCTAGTAGGCCTACATGTGATAGAAAATTAAAAATTTTAAATAAAAAAGCCTTTATCAATGCTGCATCTTCTAAGATGGCCTGTCTGTGCATGCATTTTTGTCCGTGGTACACCCTATCATTTCATTGGAATTAGTTAAATAATGTTAAACTGTTAGCAAATTAAGCTATAGGATAATTATGCAACAATAATCCGTTTTCAAGTGTCTCGGGTTAATTTTTTTTTATTAATTCAAAATAGTTTCACTTTCCATGTGGATACGGGCTGATCCAGTCTTCGTTGTTGTGGTGATGGTTCATTTTCCTCTGATTCCGGCTCAAACGTAATAAGGTTTTATCATTGCAAGAGCCATCGCTTCGCATGCATCACCCGCTAATAAACAGTTGCGCCGAATCCGCAAATGTTCTGGCTGGGGGCTTTAATAATTGATGCATAGGCACTGACGTTAGCCAATCATAACAGTGGGCGTTAACACTGAACTCTTAAAGGGGAAACACCCCCAAAACAGACTGTTTGAATCAGAGGATGAGAAACAGGGTGGGAAAAGGTCATAAATCACTACATTTTAAAAGTTTTTTGTAAAAAAAACTATAGTAATACTATAATTGCACCTAAGGGAACACAATAATAAAATAAAAAAAACCATGTCATGACCCCTTTAAGATGTTCTTCAGAAAATATTTTACAACTTTTAGAGCATTTTTCAAGAACAACTCTTAGCAAAATTCTTACAAACTTCTTAGAATTTATCATAAGAAATTTCTTAACTTCTAATTTAAAAAGATTTTTGTGAATCCGGCCCCAGATTATTCATAAAGTCTGCCACCGAAAATGTTTAAATCCACTCAGAATGTAAAAGCAATATTATAAAATGGGTAGTTCAGACCTAAGAAGGCACAAGTTTTCCGCTAAGTTGAGATGTTGATCGGCAACCGTAAACAACCAAAATAACTTCAAATTGTGCAACTTAAGTTTTAAGCTTTGTATTTTCACATGTTCTTCCCATTTTTCTGTATGGTACATGTAAAAAAGGAAAATCAAACATATTTATTGTGGAATAGCAAAATGTCACATGATAAATATCATCATCATCAATCCCTATCGTATGGCCATAGTAGACATAGGAGTCCATCAGGGCTTGACATGAACTTTTTGTGGCTACTGTGGCTAATGGGTTTCCAAAGTTACTTGCCTCACAGCATTTTCATTGGCCACATGGGGAAAATCTGCCAGATGGATATTTTTGATATTATTTTATAATTTGGCAGCAGGTACATTAGGTTACTGTCACTTTAAGATCTGACACACAGATCCATTATACTGTTACACATGCGTTTCATTCTCAACTGTTTACGTTCACTTAAAACATAACTGACTTTACGTGGACACTTGCCAATACAGGCATTTTGACATTATGTTGTGTGTATTTGACTGTTTAGGTGCAATAAACAGCGAAAAATAACTACATTTAGCACTGAGAGGAGGCTTTACATCCGCAAATTTTGGGTGTGAGGAAAAAATGCCGAAATTCAAGCCCTGTAACACCAACAATATTTATCTGGGGCAAATGAAGCGAGTGAGTGAGGGGAGGCGGGTTTGTGTGTCACTCGCTGTCGGAGAGATGAGATAGAGAGAGAGAGAGATATGAGTATTTCAATATCGATTTGTATCCAACAATCGATATTTTTGACAACACTACATTGCACTTAGTTTATTATTTGAGATGCCTTTTTAAAGGTCCCATGACATGAAATTTTCATTTTTTGAGGTTTTTTAACATTAAAGTTCCCCTAGCCTTTATATGGTCCCCAAATTTCTAGAAATTTAAATCGGTGTAAATCGAGCTTTTGCTATCTTTCTCTGCCTTTGAAAAAGTGGAAGCTCAATCGGGCTGATCTTGAATCTCCTCCGTATGACGTCATACGGAGGAAATGTTACCTCCCCTTTCTCTGCTTTGCTCGCCCAGAGAATATTTCCCGCATGAGAAAATGAGCTAGTAAGCAGGAACGCGTGCGCGCGATTTTAGTTTGTCCACGGGAGATATCATGGCTTTTGAGCGAGCGAAGCATAATAATTGCTCAATAATTGGATGTACAAATGAACACCGAAGCCTTTTTTTAGTTCCTTCATCCAAGCCCCAGAAGAACCAGTGGATTCATTTAATTTACTCTGGAAATGCGCCGACACAACTCCCCAAAGTTTTGCATGTCTGCGGCAAACATTTCACCGACGACTGTTTCCTCAACTTGGGTCACTACAGAGCTGACCTCGACGAACGTCTGGAAATACATCGATCGAGCCGAGCAACACTTTCTGATGTGTAACGTTACGTTAATTGTTCAAGTTCAGACAGGTAATCTTTCTCTCAAATCGTTCAATACTGCTGTTTATGCCTCAGTAAGTCAAGCCAGTGACTAAAATATCAACTTCACATCGTTTCTTTTAGTAGGATGAAAATAATCGTATTTAAATTGTGAATAAATTATATACAGAAAGCGATCAAAGAACAATCTTTTGTAGGAATCGCGCGCACGCGTTTCTACTTCCTAGCTCATTTTCTCATGGACACAGCGATCGAGTTTATCTGGACCCTTGCCAAACTCCTTATGAAATCAATGACGCTCATTACACTGCACATGAAGCTCTTACTGTATTTACATCATCGTGTTTGCATTGGTGAAAGCAGAGAGAGTGCAGAAACTGCGTTGCAATGATAAGATCTTCATTCTCGCGATCAACAGACTGTCATCTGCTTGCGCAATGCTCATCACGGAAACATTTTATGTGATGGGAATAGATCTAAATACTTTAGATCTTCTGACGATTTGTTAATCTCGATAGCTGTAATAGTAAAAACGTATAATAACTGTAGTAAAAAGTATTCGAGAGAGTTTCACATGTAATAAGTAGCTATTTCATATGCAAGCATGTCAGCCAATCACAGCAGTGGCCGGTTACACTGAAGTCTCACACAGACACGCCCCTTCAAACAGAGCGTTCAAATCTGAGGCTAAAACTGGGCTAGGAAAAATGCCTTTTGTTTCTAAATTATGACTATTTTTTATCTAAAAAACATACTAACATTATTAGGGCAACCCAGGAAACATTATAAAATAATATAATAACCCCATGTCATGGGACCTTTAAAAGACTACAACTGAAAAATGTTAGGCCTATTATACATAAAATTCAACCCACCAAAGTGGCTAGTAGGAGTGCCTGCGTTACACGCCACTGCTGAAATCCACCAGCCTTCGGCGGGTCGGTGGGTGTTAATGTCAAGCCCTGGAGTCCACGGGCCGTGCTGAAAGGGTCTGGTTGTGGTGAGACTTTGGCAAGTGTGGCTATGCTTACCTAACACCCCGCTGGAGTCGATGGGATACTCCAGAATGGAGGTGGCGGGGCCCAGTGTGTAGGGGTAATCGTACGGCGTGGCGTAAATCAGGCCTGACTCGGGACCGGACTGCATTAGGGTGCCTGCCGGGTGGGTGGAGCCGTTGGGCATGACGGTCTGGATCTGGCGGATGAGGGGCATGAGGGTCGGGCCTGCGGGCGTAGGTGTGCGCAAGGCTGTGGGCGGCAGGACAGGCGCTGGGCCGGTGATGATCCGAGGCGCCTGGGCGCTCGCTGCAAGAGAGAACGCAAGGGCAGCTGCGGTGAGCAGAAAAATGCGAGGGCGGGGGTGGATGAAGACGGGTGGGGTCGGGACAAAAAAGACAAAAACAGTTAGAACCATGCACAGGCAAACACTGGACACAGAGCATGACAGAGATGCTAAAGCTGCTATTCACTAGTAAACAATGCCAGCGGACTCGAACATAGTAACAATATCGCAGTTCTACAGCGCTTCAGTGCTATTTACTCAAGCAGCAAAGCGAGGACGAGGATGTCACAACATCCAGTGAATTAAAGAAACATTGTTTTCACAGATAGCAGTGCATGTCCTCAATTCTTTCAGTTCATTAGCTGCTCTCTGGATGTGGGCGCTAATTCTGGATCACAATACTGAGACACTTGTCAGAGGATTTATCAGGGTTACTTGGATTACTGATTACCGAGAGCCGCACTTACAAAGGCGTCACACAATACTGCGTCTGTCGGCTAGCAGAGGAAGAGGAAGCTTACGTGATTTGATATTGGCATCTCTGTAGGTGCCGTTGAGAATGGCCAGTTCCATCAGTTGCATCTTCTTCAGACTGTCCTCTCCTTCGGCCTGTCGGTGTGAAGAAACACGAAGAGGTCAAAAACATAAGCATACTCTTCTTTACTACTGCTACTATTCACGCTGCAGCTGAAAGCTATTTCTAGTAGCACTTTATTTTACAGTCCTGTTCCACACATACATACTTTGTCCTTATTATAGTAATTACAATAACTGGGTAATAACTAGGTACTAACCCTGAACCTACCCCTAAATCTAACCTTAACCCATGTAGTTGCCTTACACTAACCAGTCATTTCTTAGGTAAGTGCACTGTAAGTACATGTACAGTACAGTAAGTGCACATACTGTAAAATAAAGTGCAACCCATTTTTTTCCAAACAATTTTTTTTTCAAAGTCTCACAAATGTTTATCTAATGCTTGGCCAGTACATTTCAAGCACAAGGTTGCAAATATTTAATATGCGTTCTTCCTCTGCTTCGGCCGTAATAATGAGTAAATTGGTAACACTTTACAATAAGGTTCATTTATTAAACATTATTTAATGTATTAACTAACATGAACAATACATTTGTTACAGTATTTATTAATCTTTGTTAATGTTAGTTAATATGAATAAAGCTGTTCATTGTTTGTTCATGTTAGTTCACAGTGCATTAACTCATGTTAACAAGATTTTAATAAAGTATTAGTAAATGTCGAAATTAACATTAACAAAGATGAATAAATGCTGTATAAGTGCAGTTCATTATTAGTAAACGTTAACTAATGTAGTTAACTAATGTTAACTAATGAACCTTATTGTAAAGTGTTACCAGTAAATGTTGTGCTTACACATAAATTGCGCGCACATAAAGCCGCCTCTCAGAACTGAATTGATATTTCCCGCTGCTTATTGCGCTTAAACAGTCAAATACACACTTGTTTTAAGTGAATGTAAACAGTTAATAAAGAAAACACATGTGTAACAGTATCAGTGTGTAACAGTAACAGAGTATCACTGATCAATGTGTCAGGTCTTAAAGTGACAGCAGCCTGATATTCCTGCTGCCAAATTATGAGATAATATTAAAAATATCTGTATGGCAGTTTTCCCTATTGTATTGATGTTACAATTGTGGCCAGTTTTGAAGGAGTTACACCGCACTTACGATCACCAAGGTGCCAGACAAACAAGACTGAAAATCTCAAAAAAAAATAAAAAAAAATAAACTGTCTGCACACTTAGATCCTTAAAGCAAATTTAATCGCCAAGCTTTCGGTCAAACGAAAAGCTTGGTTTGACCGAAAGCTTGGCGATTAAATTTGCTTTCAGGATCTAAGTGTGCAGACAGTTTATTTATTTAAAATTGTGGCCAGTGAAAATGTTTTTCTTTTTCTTTGGAAAACCACTAGTCACAGTGGCTGGTGAGCAAAAAAAAGTTAATGTCGAATTCAGAGTATGGTTTACCATATGGTATGGTCACTTTCACTTTCATTATGAACTGCGTTCAGACACATTTTTGGAACGTAAATGTGAAATAGCGTTTCCGAAAAATATATTGTAGCTTTTCCAGCTATTTTCACTCATCACTCCATTCCAGATCTCCCAGCTCAGTATTTGACGGCATCTTTTTAGCTTTTTAGAAGATTGTTATATTTTTTCAGCGTATTAATTGTTTTGTTTGTGTATATCTCTGTATGTATCTGTACGATCTATTAAAAAAAAGAAGGAAAGAAAGAAAGCAAGAGAAACTTTTAGCTTGACCCAACACTGAAAAAAAGAAAATGGGGTAACAGTGTTTAGTCTTTGATACACACGTTACATGTAGTTCCTTTAGTATTAACTAACCCTAAACCAAATCCTAATCCTAACCCAAACCCTAGAGTAAGTACATGTAGTTAATTATTATTACTCAGCACTTAAATGTATAATCACACTGTAAACTGACACCTTATAATAAAGGGTTATACTGTAATGTAATGCACTGTACTTACTATAGGGTTAGGGTAGGATTAGGATTTGGTTGAGGGTTAGTTGCATGCAATTATACTGTTATTGAGTACATGTGACATATACAAGGACACTGTAAAATAAAGTGTTACCTAATAACTGAAAATGTCAATGCTTATTTGGACAGCCCCGTCCCTCACGTCATGTGTGCGGGTCTCCGAGAGATCCGTGTGTGTTTGTGGCGTGTGTAGATGAGCTACAGTAAGAGAGATGTGTTTACTCTGGTCCCCTGCGCCCTCCCGTCACCGCTGAAACACTGCCCGCTCTGTGCATCTAAATATCAATACTTTATTAAGTCAAGAGCCCGCTGATGAATAGAGTGGGACAGAGCTGTTATAAATCACTCTCTGTCTTTATTTAATCAGCCTAATGTGCTCTGTCCTTGAGAGGCCGGCCTCCGAGAGCACACATCCACTTACCCGAGCCGGAGAAAGTTGCGGGAAACACTCTTTTCAGAGATGGCCTACATTGCAGAACTTAAGAAAGTTATGTTATGAAGTTATGAAATATATATGTTATTTCTTCCTGTGTTGTTGTTTTGATCTACACTGCATAGTCCTGGTGAGTAGACATGCTTTATTAGCGATGACAGGTGACGGGACCGCAGGAGGCTACATCTCTTGTTCTGAAAGCTTCAGGAGGGTGAATTGAGCTTGGTCTTATGGATAAAAGAGAGTATTCAATGGCTACGGATGTGGAGAGGAATATTAGCAAGCACTGCAGTCTGCATGACAGCTGAAGAGTTTAGAAAGGTTTTAGTTTGTTTTGTGGTAAAACTATTAGTCCTGATATTGTAAGACTGATCAAATCATGAGTAAAGAGAGATTTTTACTAACACTTAACATGAATTAAGAATGAACAGCAGTTATTTATCTAAATTCATGTTAATTTCAACATTGTTAAAATCAAAAGTTGTATTTGTTCACATTAGTTTATGCACTGTGCGCTAACACAATCAATGAACGGCTGGATTTTTTTATTAACTAACATTAACATAGATTAATAAATACTGTAACAAATATATTGCTCATGGTTAGTTCATGTTAGTTAATACATTAACTAATGTTAACCAATGAAACATTATAAAGTGTTATCAAGATTAAAAAAAAAAAATCTAAAATACAATACAATAAAAACTGTAATATTGTGAAAGGTTTTAGTTCGTTTTCTGGTAAAACTATTAGTCCTGATATTGTAAGACTGATCAAATCATGAGTAAAGAGAGATTTTTACTAACACTAAACATGAATTAAGAATGAACAGCAGTTATTTATCTAAATTCATGTTAATTTCAACATTATTAAAATCAAAAGTTGTATTTGTTCACATTAGTTTATGCACTGTGCGCTAACACAATCAATGAACGGCTGGATTTTATTAACTAACATTAACAAAGATGAATAAATACTGTAACAAATGTATTGCTCATGGTTAGTTTATGTTAGTTAATACATTAACTAATGTTAACCAATGAAACATTATAAAGTGTTATCGAGATTAAAAAAAACAATAATCTAAAATACAGTAAAAACTGTAGAAATATTGTGAAATATTATTACAATTGAAAATAACTGTTTTCTATTTTAATACATATGTTATTTTCATTATTTTAAAAACCAGTGTTGGGTTAGTTACTCAAAAAAAGTAATTAATTACTAGCTACTAATTCAATCTTTAACAGTGTAATTAGATTACTGTACTAATTACTAATTACTGTAAAAACATTATTGCATTACTTTTTACTAATTGCTCTCTAAATCCCTTATCATCCTCAACCAGTTAAACAATACACAGATAGACATGAAACTGCTCTTTTCAAATCAATTATATAATATTTGCATAAATTATTCTTGAACTGATCAAAGTATTAAAATGGAGACGGTTTCATTAAAAATACACTTTTCTACATACATTAGACGTTACATTTTGATGTACATAATTTTAATAGAATTGTTCTATACAGATTTAATGCAATTACTTCAGAAGTAACTGTGTTTAAACTGTGTAACTGTGCTTTTTAAAAGGAAAAGTAATTAAATTACAGTAATAAATTGTCACACTGTTAAAAACAGTTGTGCTGCTTAATATTTTTGTGGAAACCATGATACCGGTACATTTTTTAAGGTTTCTTTAAATGTTCAAAAGAATAGCAATTATTTGTAATATGAATGTCTTTACTTTCACTTTTGATCAATTTAACGTGTCCTTGCTGAATAAACATATTATTTGCATAAAACAAAACAAAAGACCAAACCCATAACATGCCCACAAACACTTCACCAGTATAGCCAAAATGTGCAGTATAAAACCTAAACACACTGTGTTGTGTTGTACTGTATCCCACAATGCAATGCACTCGACTTCCTGACTTTCCGTGATGAATGAACCACATCATATATGAGATTTTTAACATCTTTTTGTTATCTCATTTGATTGGAATGACACAATTTAGGATGTTTTCACACATCTTTACGAGATGATGCATTAAACAAATGCACAATCACAGCACAATGAGCACAAATGCAGCATACATACATTTTGAAACATTTTTGTTGTTGTATATTATGATCTTGCGTCTAATATTTCTATAAAACACAGTAAACACAGTGTATTCTGCACAGCTGCAGTTTCAGGCCCGAGCCAGTGAGAGGTGCTGTGAAGTCATCAAAGCGTCGGGATCTGGAGGGATGCTAACTTTCCCAGACAGGAATTTAAAATCCAGTTTGTATCATGTTCAGCCCCACATATTGTGAATTTTTCAGTCTGCCATGCTTTGGCTGGCCATCCATTTTTCAACCTACAAATCAGAAACAGCTTTCTGTCCCGTTGCGGGGTTCAACATTGATGACATCACGCTTGCCGGTAATATTAGCGCATCTGACAATCTCCCTGTTCCTGCTCTCCGTCACAATCGCTTCTTCCCCTGGCCTCTTCCTCTCCGCTGTCCCTCTTTCATCCCCAGCTCTCGCCTGTTCTCTGACAGTGTTTGCCGAGGGCTTTTCCTGCTCCGCCGGCTCTGCCGAGACGCACTGACAGAACAAAGCCTCTCTCTGCCGCAGAGCTGATGGGTAATGCGCGAGTGTCTGCGTGCGAGCGCTTCAAGCCAGCGCCTCTGGTCCTGATTCCACTTTAATATATAGACGACTCTGGGGTGGCTAACTCAAATTCTCGCCAATTGGCCACCGGGTTATGACTAATTTTGCTTCGCTTTTCTTTCAGTCTGAGGCCTACTGTGCGTTTCATTCTCTCCCATTCGCTTGTGGCCCGTCTGCTCTTCTGATACTGTCTCTGTTACACGGACTGAACTGACCTTCACATGATCTGTGACTGCATGTTCATGCACGGCGTCCTGAAGATATTCTGTCAAGTCTTGTTTGCTGCTATTCCATGGTTTTAAATGGCTGTGTTTTGAAGCCGTATATGTAGCTGGTGACATTTAAAACCTTAGGTTTGGAACAGTGATTGTATGCAGAGGTATCTTCACTCTAAAAAAATGCTGGGTTGTTTCAACCCAATTTTGGGTCAAATATGGATAATTCCAAAACGTTGGGTTAAAAATGTAATGTAAAAATGTAACCCAACGGCTGGGTTTGTCTATATTTGACACAAAATTGGGTTGAAACAACCCAGCATTTTTATTGTCACATGCATTTGACTACTTCCAAATGTGGTTTGAGTGATCCAATCAAAAACTTTTGTTACACTTTAGGGTCCAATTCTCACTATTAGTTTATTAGCATTCTTGTTAGGATATTGACTGTTTATTTATACTTATAAAGCACATATAAATGCCTTATTCTGCATGATCATATACTACATTCATAAACTTAACAACTACCTTATTAACTTTTAATAAGCATTAATTAGGAGTTTATTGAGTAGTTAAGTAAGGGTTAATGCCCGACGAGGTGTCCATTGTCAGGTTTTAATGGACGACGGCGAAATCCATTAAAACCTGACAATGGACACCTCGAAGGGCATTAACCCGCTTATACCATGGTCACTTGCCAAATAACACATTTTTAAAACATTAGTTTATATTTTAATTAGTTTTAGAATCGAAATCTAAAGTTACAAGTTACAAACAATAACTTGGTTTCCTTGGTTACGCCTGACGGTTTATTTAGGTGTCCTCTATCACTTTTTAACGGACACCCTGCAGCCAATCAGAATCGAGTATTCACCCAGACCATGGTATAATAGTGAGGGTTGGACTCTAATCTAAAGTGTGATAAAAACTTTAACCGTTCAAAAGTTTGGGGTCGGTAAGAAAAAAAAAAAAAAATTTCTTATGCTCACAAAGACTGCATTTATTTGACCAAATTGTTTTCTATTTGAATGTGTTTTAAACTATAATTTATTCCTGTGATCAGAGCTGAATTTTCAGCATCATTACTCCAGTCTTCAGTGTCACATGATCCTTCAGAAATATAATTCAGTCTAATATTTACAAATGTTAAAATCAGTGCTGCTTCATAATTTGGTGTAAACATCAGGATTCTTTAATGAGAAGAAAGACCAAAGGAAGAACATTTAATATAATAGAAATATTTTGCAACTTAACAAATGTTTTTACTGTCAGTTTTGATCAATTTAGAGTTCGTTTACATGACAACGATGTACTAAAAAGGGAAATGTTTTTCCTTTACATTTTTCATATACAGACGACAACATTGTCAAAATGATCACCGTCCACACGGATCCGCAAAACAACAACCCCCCCCCGCTGTATTATTAGATAGATGGCGATGTCACTTTGTAAACAAACACTACGCGCCTATAGACTAAATACGTAATGCACATACTCATGATGACATGCTCATGAGACGATAACTGTATCTTTTTCAAACTTGCACTTTGAAACCGATTTTCAGGCCCCCAAAATGTTGTCGTGTAAATGAATGGCTAAAATGCACAAAAAGTTTTCCGTTCTCAGTTGAAAACGGTGTCGTGTCAACGCCCCCTTAATAACATAGCGACCCCAAACTTTTGAACGGTAGTGTATATTTAGAGCTGACCGCTCTGATCGGATGACCCAATGGTGATGTTAATACCATTTGTAAACAGTGCCTAAAAGTGCTATGAGGCTCCAGCAGAAGATCCAGGCAGAGAGACTAGAAGTGTGTGCGTTCAGGTCAGGCAATGTAAAAGGCTTGCATAAAGAGGAATCACTCCGGAGCTATTCAGACCGGGATCACGATGACCTTTAGAACACAATGCCTGCCAGCCTACAACTTTCCATCATGGCCTGTCAGGTCTCTCTCTCTCTCTCTCTCTCTCTCTCTCTCTCTCTCTCTCTCTCTCTCTCTCTCTCTCTCTCTTCTGAAGGGTTGGTCACATTGACAGTGATTAAACCGCTGGAGGTCATTGCGTGTCTGTGCTCTTGGTTGCTACTCAACTACATGAGTGTATTAACAGTATCACCGTTCACTCGCATCAAGCTGAACTCAACTTTGTTTAACTTTGTTGCATCGCCAACGGTCGTTGTCGCTCATCTCACTGGAAATCCTGAACTCTCATTAAAAATGAATGACTGCAGGTTGCTCTGTCATTGTGAATCACAGGCAGCGTGAACGCCCCTCGATGCCTGCTAGACTGTGATTTCAGCAATCCTATACGATCATTACAAACCACACGGTTATGACATCGATCTAATAAACTTGGATACGACATGTATGTAGACTGTACGATAGTACAACACTTATAAAGAAGAATAAAACGTCATCAGCATGTGCTAGTGTTTACTGTGCACTGAAAGAAAGAGGAGGAATCGAAAGAGAAAAATATGGACTTGACTAGTGAAAAGAGGCAAATGGAGCTTGAGTTAATAGTTAAGTTTTGGCGCAATGTAAAGTTGATCAATACTGGCTAGTCAGTCATTGGCTCGTCAGTAGATGTAGGTCGTAGCAGCACACACTGTGAGATGATCATGTTAAATTTATGACACTGTCAGAGAATGATCGCTGGGTATCAGACTGTGAAAGCGGCTGTCTTTAAACCTCTCCCAGTGTACGACAGGACCACTGTTTAGGAGCCACGACCACAGAAATCACCACGAATGGTCATCTTTTGTCTGGGACAGCCAAAAACCATACAATGTGTGCAGGGCATTAGTGGCATCCTAACTGAAATGGAGCGGATATGGAGCGTTCTACATAGGCAACAACTCAACACAACACTCAAACAGTGAAGCACACTGAGACTCAACACAACACTCAAACAGTGAAGCACACTGAGACTCAACACAACACTCAAACAGTGAAGCACACTGAGACTCAACACAACACTCAAACAGTGAAGCACACTGAGACTCAACACAACACTCAAACAGTGAAGCACACTGGAGACTCAACACAACACTCAAACAGTGAAGCACACTGGAGACTCAACACAACACTCAAACAGTGAAGCACACTGGAGACTCAACACAACAGTCAAACAGTGAAGCACACTGGAGACTCAACACAACACTCAAACAGTGAAGCACACTGGAGACTCAACACAACACTCAAACAGTGAAGCACACTGAGACTCAACACAACACTCAAACAGTGAAGCACACTGGGACTCAACACAACACTCAAACAGTGAAGCTCACTGAGACTCAACACAACAGTCAAACAGTGAAGCACAATGAGACTCAACACAACACTCAAACAGTGAAGCACACTGAGACTCAACACAACACTCAAACAGTGAAGCACACTGAGACTCAACACAACACTCAAACAGTGAAGCACACTGGAGACTCAACACAACACTCAAACAGTGAAGCACACTGGAGACTCAACACAACACTCAAACAGTGAAGCACACTGAGACTCAACACAACACTCAAACAGTGAAGCACACTGAGACTCAACACAACACTCAAACAGTGAAGCACACTGAGACTCAACACAACACTCAAACAGTGAAGCACACTGAGACTCAACACAACACTCAAACAGTGAAGCACACTGAGACTCAACACAACACTCAAACAGTGAAGCACACTGAGACTCAACACAACACTCAAACAGTGAAGCACACTGGAGACTCAACACAACACTCAAACAGTGAAGCACACTGGAGACTCAACACAACACTCAAACAGTGAAGCACACTGGAGACTCAACACAACACTCAAACAGTGAAGCACACTGAGACTCAACACAACACTCAAACAGTGAAGCACACTGGAGACTCAACACAACACTCAAACAGTGAAGCACACTGGAGACTCAACACAACACTCAAACAGTGAAGCACACTGGAAACTCAACACAACACTCAAACAGTGAAGCACACTGAGACTCAACACAACACTCAAACAGTGAAGCACACTGAGACTCAACACAACACTCAAACAGTGAAGCACACTGAGACTCAACACAACACTCAAACAGTGAAGCACACTGAGACTCAACACAACACTCAAACAGTGAAGCGTACTGGAGACTCAACACAACACTCAAACGGTGAAGCACACTGGAGACTCAACACAACAGTCAAACAGTGAAGCACACTGGAGACTCAACACAACACTCAAACAGTGAAGCACACTGGAGACTCAACACAACACTCAAACAGTGAAGCACACTGGAGACTCAACACAACACTCAAACGGTGAAGCACACTGGAGACTCAACACAACACTCAAACAGTGAAGCACACTGGAGACTCAACACAACACTCAAACAGTGAAGCACACTGGAGACTCAACACAACACTCAAACGGTGAAGCACACTGGAGACTCAACACAACACTCAAACAGTGAAGCACACTGGAGACTCAACACAACACTCAAACGGTGAAGCACACTGGAGACTCAACACAACACTCAAACAGTGAAGCACACTGAGACTCAACACAACACTCAAACAGTGAAGCACACTGGAGACTCAACACAACACTCAAACAGTGAAGCACACTGGAGACTCAACACAACACTCAAACGGTGAAGCACACTGGAGACTCAACACAACACTCAAACAGTGAAGCACACTGGAGACTCAACACAACACTCAAACAGTGAAGCACACTGGAGACTCAACACAACACTCAAACAGTGAAGCACACTGAGACTCAACACAACACTCAAACAGTGAAGCACACTGAGACTCAACACAACACTCAAACGGTGAAGCACACTGGAGACTCAACACAACACTCAAACAGTGAAGCACACTGGAGACTCAACACAACACTCAAACGGTGAAGCACACTGGAGACTCAACACAACACTCAAACAGTGAAGCACACTGAGACTCAACACAACACTCAAACAGTGAAGCACACTGAGACTCAACACAACACTCAAACAGTGAAGCACACTGAGACTCAACACAACACTCAAACAGTGAAGCACACTGAGACTCAACACAACACTCAAACAGTGAAGCACACTGGAGACTGAACACAACACTCAAACAGTGAAGCACAATGAGACTCAACACAACACTCAAACAGTGAAGCACACTGGAGACTCAACACAACAGTCAAACAGTGAAGCACACTGAGACTCAACACAACACTCAAACAGTGAAGCACACTGGAGACTCAACACAACACTCAAACAGTGAAGCACACTGAGACTCAACACAACACTCAAACAGTGAAGCACACTGGAGACTCAACACAACACTCAAACAGTGAAGCACACTGAGACTCAACACAACACTCAAACAGTGAAGCACACTGAGACTCAACACAACACTCAAACAGTGAAGCTCACTGAGACTCAACACAACAGTCAAACAGTGAAGCACACTGGAGACTCAACACAACACTCAAACAGTGAAGCACACTGGAGACTCAACACAACACTCAAACAGTGAAGCACACTGGAGACTCAACACAACACTCAAACAGTGAAGCACACTGGAGACTCAACACAACAGTCAAACAGTGAAGCACACTGGAGACTCAACACAACACTCAAACAGTGAAGCACACTGGAGACTCAACACAACACTCAAACAGTGAAGCTCACTGAGACTCAACACAACAGTCAAAACAGTGAAGCACACTGGAGACTCAACACAACACTCAAACAGTGAAGCACACTGGAGACTCAACACAACACTCAAACAGTGAAGCACACTGAGACTCAACACAACACTCAAACAGTGAAGCACACTGAGACTCAACACAACACTCAAACAGTGAAGCACACTGGAGACTCAACACAACAGTCAAACAGTGAAGCACACTGAGACTCAACACAACACTCAAACAGTGAAGCACACTGAGACTCAACACAACACTCAAACAGTGAAGCACACTGGAGACTCAACACAACACTCAAACAGTGAAGCACACTGAGACTCAACACAACACTCAAACAGTGAAGCACACTGGAGACTCAACACAACACTCAAACAGTGAAGCACACTGAGACTCAACACAACACTCAAACAGTGAAGCACACTGGAGACTCAACACAACACTCAAACAGTGAAGCTCACTGAGACTCAACACAACACTCAAACAGTGAAGCACACTGGAGACTCAACACAACACTCAAACAGTGAAGCACACTGAGACTCAACACAACACTCAAACAGTGAAGCACACTGGAGACTCAACACAACACTCAAACAGTGAAGCTCACTGAGACTCAACACAACAGTCAAACAGTGAAGCACACTGAGACTCAACACAACACTCAAACAGTGAAGCACACTGAGACTCAACACAACACTCAAACAGTGAAGCACACTGGAGACTCAACACAACACTCAAACAGTGAAGCACACTGAGACTCAACACAACACTCAAACAGTGAAGCACACTGGAGACTCAACACAACACTCAAACAGTGAAGCACACTGAGACTCAACACAACACTCAAACAGTGAAGCACACTGGAGACTCAACACAACACTCAAACAGTGAAGCACACTGGAGACTCAACACAACACTCAAACAGTGAAGCACACTGAGACTCAACACAACACTCAAACAGTGAAGCACACTGAGACTCAACACAACACTCAAACAGTGAAGCACACTGGAGACTCAACACACAGTTATGTTGATCAGTTTACAGTGTGATACTCTAAATGGCATACTAAGATGTTGCACTCACAATTTTAGTCAATTTTAAACAGTTGTGCTGCTTAATGTTTTTGTGGAAATCAATATATATATATATATATTTATTTGGCAGTTGATGAATAGAAAGTTCAAAATATATTTTTTAAACACTGTACAGAAAAAGTCTTTACTGTCACTTCTGTTCAATTTAACTCATTCGTTTTGAATAAAATATGACTTAAAAAACACAAACACTTACTGACCCTAAACTTTTGAATGGCAGTGTGTGTATATATGTAAGTGTTAATGCGGCAGAGGTTGGCTTCGGCAGAGGCAACCGTCCTCCACAGCCCGTCGGACAGTTCACGACTGACAATGGACACCTCGAAGGGCATTAACCCGCTTATACCATGTTCACTTGCCAAATAACACATTTTTAAAACATTAGTTTATATTTTAATTCGTTTTACAATCGAAATCTAACGGTTTTAGAACTCCTTTAGGTGTCCTACATCACTTTTTAATGGACACCCTGCAGCCAATCAGAATTGAGTATTCACCCAGACCAGGGTATAAAAACAATTTTGAAAATATATCTTTTACATATATTGGACATTCCTCCTGTTTGGTCTGCCATGCATTCTGAGATTGCATGCAATACTGACTCAAGGCCTGACTTAAATGCTCAAGTTCTTTAAAGTCTGGTGGATTCTGATTGGCTGTCATTGATTTTATAGTTCAACTGAAAAAAAAAAAAGGTTTGAAAGTGATTCTTTTATACTTAGGATGATTTTTAGAAGTATATCTTTAGAGTTATCGTCCTTGGTGTGAATTGTGTCGATAGAATTATATTGCTTCCTACATTTCTAAAAGAGTCTTTGTGTCAGGAGTGCACATCACCTTAGAAAGTCGTCTCGATAGGCAGCTATACTGTATCTCTCTCTCTTTCACACTCACCCTCTTCCTCTACATGCGTTTGCAGCTGCTTTTCTTCTTCCTGAACGTAGATTGATGGATTGAACTGTTATGTGTTTATTGGCTTGAGAGTAGCTCTTGTTTGAAGGTCCTTCTGCCTTTTACTTTATTTTCTTTTAGATGTCATTCAGTCTTTTCTCTTTTTGTTGCTACAGGGTGGACACGCATCCAACTCCCCGCTCTCTCGCAAACCACTCAAGTGATTGCTTTCTCTCTAACAACACAAAATATGATCCAATTTTATACTTTCCAGTGCTTTATTCTATTACACGCTTTATCTTATTAGTAGCAATTTCTCAAGGCCAAGGACATAAACCGAACCTGTCAAACGTGGTTCAGACGGTCATTGGTCGAGCGGGAAGACTGAAGGACAGAGCCGGTGGAGGACGGGAAGACCTGACGAGTGGAAACCGGAGCGCGTCCCAATCGCGGCGCACATCTGCTCTCTTACGACACACAAACACGAGCGCTTGGCTTCCAGCCGCTCCTCATCCTCTCCACGGCCCTTCCTGTTCCTCCACGACCCGATCCCGCTGATCTATCTCCTCCCATCCTTCAGCACTACGACTCTCTTCCACAGAGACTCTTTCCACAGACACAAATGTGACATCACTGAGTTTGTTTACATGTACGTTATACTTCAACTATCAAAAATCAGCGCCTTTAAGCGTTTACATGCAAATTATTTAACCAACTAATCCACAACAAAACTATGAAATTCTGAAATAAGTATGTTCTTGATGTTAAAACCTACATGGACATCTTTACACTGAATAAGTTGACAGATTTCACGGACACTTTCCCTGCCTTTCATTGGTCGGTCAAACAGATCGCCCCGCACAAATCTCATGGCACTGGCTCAGGCTACGTTTACACGTGGACGGCTATTTTCATAAATGGACATTTCATCCCTCTCCGTTTTCAAAAATAACATTGTGCACACCTGTCAGTTTTCAGAAAAGTGACCGAACACGAACCCGTGTATGTGCCGTCAAGAGCATGCCAAACCTGTAGATGGCAGTGTCACGAGAAGCTCAAGAATCAGAATCCCGAAAATAGTCTCATACTGTGACGTCGGCTGCTTAAAACTCAGTTTACATGCAAACGTGCAAACAAAGTTTTCCAAAATCTCCACTCTGGCCGGAGTTTTTAGAAAGAATCGTTTTCAGAGGCGAATTCTCCGTTTGCGTGTAAACGAAGGGCACAAACGAAGGGAAATATCTCCGCTTTTCAATATAACAATGTACGTGTAAACGGGGCCTTAGTCAATGCTGGTCAGGGGTGTGTTTCCGAATAACGGCGTAACTCGCTGCTTAACTACCGTAGTACGATGCATCGTTGAACAAATCAACTAGCTAGTCACGACTGTTTCCCGAAACCGTACTGTCGCAAAGTGGTCGTTCAACCACATTGGTTAATAATGTCACATTATTGGTGGACTAATAACTAGTTTTAATTAGTCTGTTTGAGATCAACTTAATGCTAGATGTTGTGCTATAAATTACAGACATGGCATCTGAGGATTATTTCAAATTTTTCTCAGTTATTTTGCTCTATTTCCAAATTCAATCACTGGCTCGTTCTTACGTACTAGAGCACGTTCGCACATGCGCACTCTTCAAAAACACTGCTTTAAATCTCTTGACAAACTAAAAGACGTAAATTACATTTGTATGTATTCTAAATAAAAGTTACAGATTGCACTGAATGTCAGCTAGCTTATTTTGATCAAGATAAGGATTTATTAAGTCCACATGTCATGCAAACAAGACAAGCTTAATCTGTCGTTCAGACACACAACTGTGTGATGCTGTTTGCCAATGTTCGTTGGAACAATGTTTTCGGGAAACACAGACTCATTAACTTACGCTGATATCGAAGGAACTTGAGACCATAGTTGGCTAACAATGTTTTCGGGAAACACAGACTCATTAACTTACGCTAATAACGAAGGAACTTGAGACCATGATAGTTGGCTAACAATGTTTTCGGGAAGCGCACCCCAGGATGATGTGGCCTGTTGTTCAGTAAAATGCTGCCTGGCATTGATGTCGAACTCAAACTAAAAAAACGAGCTGTGATTTTGAGTGTTTCGCCGCTGCACACATGACGGACTCTCCCCATAGACACATAAGGACCACCAGAGCTGCATTCATTGAGAAATAACACCTATTTCCTGTTTGCTTTCACGCGCTCACACACACACTCACAGATACACACTACTTACAGTCATTGTGAAGATTAAAACTGCTTTATGAGAATAATTACAGCTTAATCCAATATTTATGTTGAGCCTACTTGCCGTACCTCTTGTAATTGGCTTGTCGAATATGATGAGCACTTGTTAATTTAGAAGAAAAATAATTGAGAACATCAAATACTGACAAGACGGAAGAGCATGAGTCTGTGGAGGTAGCCTATGGCACTGAACGGTTACCATATTTATATACCATGGTATTTATATTGTTCTCCAAGGAACCCCTACAATACTCATGGCACATTTCTAGAAAAATATTTGGTACTACATAGGAACCACTTACAAAAAATACCATAAAGTACCACGGTACTACCAAGTTTTGACATGGTACAGTGGTACCACGTTATTTTTAACAACCATAATTCCAGGGTATATACGTACTGGACAGAGTATTGCCATGTGAAACCATCATTGTACTACAGTACTGCCACAGTATTTTTATCAGAACAAAACACACTGCATTACCATGTTAACACAGTATATCCAAAAACATGGTATTTCTATATATACACTGCCATTCAAAGGTTTGGGTCAGTAAGATTTTTCCTTTATTCAGTAAGGATTAAAATTGACAGTGAAGACTTTTACATTGTAATTCTTTTTTTTTCAAATAAATGCTCTTCTTTTGAACTTTATATTCGTCAAAGAATCTTGATGAATAGAAAACTGTTATTTTAAGTTTTAAATCAAATTAATGCAGCCTTGGTTGGCATAAAATTCTTCTTTCACAAACCATTACAAAAAATCCAACCGACCCAAAGCATTTGAAGTGTACAGTGGTACTGAATTTATTGTGATACTTACACGTTACCACAAAGTACTTCCAAGAATATCACGGTACATATCTAGACTTATAAAAGACCTATGCTTTTTTGGACATATACCATGGTATTTTCGGAAGTACCATGTTACATGAATCTTAGTATCAGTATTTAACATCAAAACACTATAGTATTACCTTTTGATGGTACTTCCACAGTTCGCCAGTGGAAAAAAACTACAGTAGGCTACTACCATGGTACCTGTACATCCCCCCCCCCCCCAAGAAAAAACAAAACAAAAAACAAACAAACAACGGCTATACAATGGTAGTCTTTTTAGTGGCTAAATCACACTGTGAATACATCAGTTATGCTTAATTGACATTTGCAACCTCCACTAAAACTGCAGGGTAAATTTAGCCACATAAATGAGTGCAAAGATCACGAGCTCTATTCTTTGTCTGAAAACCCGCAGGTTAAAATTAGATTACAGGTTATTTCGGTAAGAGGCAGGGAAGTAGCCTTTCCTGGATGTGAGAGAAAATACTCAGGGTCACAATGGCCCGAGAGAGAGAGAGAGAGCGAGAGAGAGAGAGAGAGAGAGAGAGAGAGAGAGAGAGGGGGGGGGGGGGGGCGAGAGAGAGAGAGAGAGAGAGAGAGAGAGAGAGAGAGAGATATGGGCCTGTATGTATATGCTTGCGCGTTTGGAGAGGCAGTATGTGAACATGCATCAGTTCAGCTGCAAACCTGTGGGAAAGCACAAAGCTTACAGTCTTAGACAGTTTCCTGCACATGAGGTTTTATGTTAATTGGCTTTGAGAGAGGGAAGTAGTGCAAGTGTCCCCGGTGCCAAAACTCTGTGTATGTGCGCATACAAATGCAGGCTGTCAAATAAAATCCTCATCTGTTCTGCGGCCCATAAACAACAGTAACACACCAGGCAGACAGGATGCATTAGGGGTATTAGACTACAGAGTTCACACACACACACACACACACACACACACACACACACACACACACACACACACACACACACACACACACACACACACACACACACACACACACACACACACACACACACACACACACACACACACACACACACACACGATAGACTAAATTCGATAGACAAATAAAGGCAAATCAGAATGTTAATTAACTTCAATTCTGTTCGGTATGATATGAAAGTGGAATAAAGGTACGAGATGACAGGCAATGTAATGCGCTCCTCAATCAAGTTTAATATTACCTCTAATATTTAAAACTCTTATTTATAATTTGTCATTTTAATCAACCTGTCTTGCTTGGAAAAACAAACATGAAAACATTTAATCAAGCTAAACATTTCTGTCATTTACTAGACTGTGAAGGACAGTGAAAGGGAGAGTTACACTTAGGAGATGATTATCTAGATGAACATGATTTTCCTTTTAAACAAAATGAAATAAAAGATTTTAAAGTATATTTAAGGATACTGTACTGTTGATAACACAAAACTCCCTCCTAATTCCATTCAAAAATCAGTTCAAAACCATCATAGTATTGCTGATGACACAACCATAAGCACATGAATGATGGTCAGAACATGTCATGTAAAACTAAATTATAAAACCTTGACTAACATACAGTAAGTAGACTTCAGGAAATATGGACAAACCCAGCCGTTGGGTTACATTTTTAAATTACATTTATAACCCAACATTTGGGGTTTGTCCATATTTGACCCAAAATTGGGTTAAAACAACGCAGCATTTTTAAGAGTGTAAGATGCAGAAGACAGCCCTTTTAAAGCCATTGAATGTGAAATGCTGTGTCCTACTCATTTTAAGAAATCTCATGTATTTCTGGGTAAAACAGGACATTCAACGTGAAAATGTACAGGGTGGGAAATGAGAACCCGCAGAAATGAATTGGATTGTGAAAAATGGTGACTTTTGGTTGGAGACAGATGGTTAGAGAGGACGGCTTGAAAAAGAAGACGGATTTGTCACATGAGCCGAAAATAAAATTTGCTTTGAAATAAGATTCCAAAGGTTTAAATTAGGAATGACATGTACCGATGAGTTGCACACAACAGGAATTTGCATAAAGGAAACCAATAGGGTCAATCTATACGTTGTGGCATAGCTCAGATAATTTGGTCTTGGAAGAATATGATGAGAAATATTTCAGCAATCTTTTTATTGCACACTTATTAGAGAAAACAAACCACTTAAGTAGCCTTAATAGCAAGCCAGATATTACCGGAGTACATCAGAACAGATGCCTGAAGTGTCACGGTGTCCTGCCAGCTGTTGTGCTTGCCAGTTTAGCACAGCAAGAGACTCTGAGATTCTAGCGCAAACAATGCAAGGCAGCGCACACGTATGCACACGTGTCTAAACACACACACAGTCGAAACAGACATGAAGTTTCCAGACAAGTACACCCAACTGCCAAGTAAAGCGGGCCGTGTCAGTGATTAGCTGTCAGAGCGTAGGCATCCTCCTCATTGGAATTAAAGAGGTGCAATTAGGAGGAGGAGGAAGTCTCATACATCAAACTGGCTTTGAACTGAGGAGACGGCACACGGAGACGGAGAAAGAGAGAGAGAGAGCTCACCAAGACTCACTTTATCGTTGTGAAACTTTGATTGTTTAGCACACACACACATACACTTTCGAAAACACACATTCTTACCCGGTAACCCTGCAACTAGCCATCTCTCCACAACAATACAGCCCTCTTATCTCTGTTCATATAAAAGGCAGCTTTGATCTCTCACAACATGCGAAAAAAAAGAGGACTGCTACAAAAAGGCTGGTCACAAAGTCAAAAACATGACTGGGGAATTAGAAAAGGCGTCAGAAAGAGAGAGAGAGAGAGAGAGCGAGTGAAAGTGCTCCTCAACATCACACAGAATTTTCTCATCCTCCAGCAGAGCAGTTCCCACAGAGCCCGACTGTCTGAAAAACAGATTTGAGTAATTTTGGCCTTTAAAAATGCATGTGTTCTTGTATTATTCATCTTCAGGCTGCATGCAAATTCTAAACATCGGCATGAAGAGGAGGATCTTCTCGTCTGAATGAAGAGCATTGTTAAGCCCAATCAGAACCACCGACTAAACATCTGGTATTCTACAGGAGTAATACACCAACTTGAACCATTTGATAAGTGGTCAAAATCACAAATGAGTTCCCTTTAATATCATATTTGGTTCTCCTAGAAAGCAATGAGATTGAGAGCAATGGTTAAAAGTCTCCAGCTTAGACCCCTGTGGTCTCTTTCCTTAGGAGAAATAACAATAGAGGCATTTGTTGACACAGTATAGAGCTGTTACATAAATGTCTCTCTAGGCTTAATACTTCCCAAACGTGCTCCATGTATGCACAATCTTCAATATGTCTTAATTTGAATCCTTTTTTCCTTTGGTCTCTGTTGGCATTGGCCTCAAGGCATTCTTAAGAATCAAACCAGAGCATTATAAAGGCCAATCTTTCACATACCCTTTCACGATCAACAATCATATTGTATCATATTCATTCTTTAGCCTTGTAGCAGTGAAGGGAAGTCGGAGACTGAAAGGAAAAGGCTCCGGAGATGACAACACAAAATTATTTCGCCGTTTTCTCAGCAGAAAAGGCCACCCAGCGTTGGCAAAGTCAAGCAGTGCATTAAAGACTAAGTGCAGCGTTGGAGAAAAGTGGCGTTTGCTGACAGAAGCTACACGTTCGGAACGGGAGCCTTTATTTCGCTCGTGACATTTCGTTTCCGTGGAGCCCGAGGGAAGCAGCTGTTCTATTGGAGCTCGGCGGAGCAGAGAAGCTGGATAGATTTCTGAACGGCCATGGAGTCTGCATCTTTACTCTATCCCTCTATTTACACAGGGATTACTGTGTCATTCCTGGGAAGGGAGAGAGAGAGAGAGGTAGCAAGGAGAGGGACAAGGTGATTTGAGTGTAAATAAGTGGGTCCACACAAAATCTGGGCGCCCAAAACTCTGAAGAAAATGTTCTGTCGAATCCACATTCATAAAAGGGAACAAATATGTCTCTTGCATGTTCATTCATTAAAAGTGATGCGTGTAATTTCAGGGCCACTAGTTTCACCAAACAGGTTAACACACTCCTCCCATCTTCCATTAGCTGGACAAAGAGCCCTGATTAAAAAACATTGGGAATGGTTGTGTCAGTGTTGCTCTGTGTGGTTGGCCAGGATGTGCAAGCAAACAAACAAACAATCAAAACCTTTTAATGGCATTTTTAAAATCAATTTAGTGTAATCCGCATATTTCCCCTCCAAATCATTGCAAAAAGTCTGCAGATTCCATCTGGTCTCATGAATGAGCGAGCTTGTTATTTAAAGTAGCTGAAAATCTGAAAGCAGGGGAGATTGGTGGATGATTTAAGCCCCTCTGTAGTACAGTCACATGACCCGGTGCTCTCCTTTGTGGATGGGGCCTCTCAAACAGTTGCCACGGTAATGCACTCTCTGCCCCGTGAACCCCAACTAGCCTTTATTCCCTGTGCAACCGAACTGTACCAACACTAGCTCCAAAACAAAGTGTTACTCAATAACATCATGAGAGACCGAGGGAGGGACACACAGAGAGATAACAGACCAGAATGAGACGGAGAGAAAAGATGCTGGACTCTCTCAGAGGAGAGAGAGAGTGGAGGGGAAGGGGAGAGAGCCCCACTGGGAGCATTATCCAACCCTGTAGGGCCAAAGAGCCCGCTCAGGATTTCCACACTCCAGTTGTAAACAAAGAGCCTTTTGATGCTCTCTCAGCCTCAAAGACATGGATGACTACTCAATCATGTGACCACAGAGCAGTCCCTGCCGTTCACACGTACACCGTAGCCACACACAGAGTTACACCCGTCGACATATACAAAGTCACATTACTGATGGAAAGGAGACCTTTGGACAAAAGGAAGCAGTATGTGCACCTCCAGAGACAAAGATATGCAAAAATGTGCAGTCAGTTCACGAGATCTCAATGTGCATGCACATAAATGAATACAACATGTCTTCTTTAGAGCAAGAGATTTGCCGGCAACACACACTTATTTCTGCAAAGAGAGACATGGGCTCTATTCAACTTCTCTCTCTCTCTATTTCGCCAGTGCCGAGCACTCAGAGAAACAGCGAGAGGCAGAAAAACATGTCATGCAAGAGGGAGCCTATTGTGCCATGAAGAGAACAGATGGAACCTCCCACAAACCACTGGGCCCTTCATTTTCCTGGCTTCCTAAAAAAAAAAATCACCGTCACAAACAGCAACATTGGCTCTGCTCATCCATAAAGCGCCTTTGCTTCTACATCCACTCAGGAATTCTTACAAAGATGTGAAGGTGTCCATGTGCAATCTTGCAGGCAGAGATTCGTTTATGTGTGACTGACGCTCGCTGAGCACGTCACGGGAATCCCCAAACAGAACTTGTGCGTACCCCGCCTAGATATCGGCTCTTAAGCACTTCTCCCAGCAGTCGCTTTCAATCTGTGGGGCTCACAATCCCATCGTAAACATGTGCCAGTGGGTGATTTAGGCAAAAAGAGTTTGAGAATCTCAAAACATTGGCATGTGGATATGTGTGAAGGAGAAAGAACAGGTAAGGACCAAGATCCAAAAAGTCCAATGACTAGAGTTTTACAAGTGGTGTTTTCTAAAATCCTAGGTAGTAGCTAGGGTGTTCTGGTTAGTTTCTGGTTAATTTATAGGTTGCTTACTGTCCACTCTGATGTCTCTATGATATTCTGTTGCTTAGATATAGTTGGGTGGTTCTTTCCTTCAATATAAGTCTATATGATTATTTCACCCACTGTATCTAAGAAAAGTAAATGCACACCTCTCTTCAACAAGTCACATGACTTTAGGTATTTTTCATGTCTGTAGTTTGGGATGGATTAAAAACCAAAGTTTATTACTTAGGGATAGGGATTTGTTTAAATCCGTGACTCTTAACTATGGGTTGTCGAGTCCTGCTCCTGGACAGCCACATTCCTGTAGAGTTTAACTCTAACTAAATACAACTGAACCAGCTAATCAAGGTCTCGGGATTACTGGAAGCTTCCAGCTGGAGTAAGTTGGAGCTAAACTCTGTGGGAAGGTGGCTGTCTAAGAGCAGGATTGGACACCCCTAAACAATAAGCATGTTAGCAACCACCACGAAACACACAACAATCATACACCCATAAAGTCTCAAAGACCAAAAACGTTGGGATTCAGGTACGAGCTGGAACTACAGTACCCAAGAAGGAAGTCTTGACTGACAGGGTGCAGTAATCTGAGCTGTGATGGGTAGAGGGGAGATGGGGTACTTTGGCCCCTGCTGGCCCTTACTGTTTACTTAACCTCCTCTCCAACACAACTGCTGGCACAGCTGGACAACCACATGGGCCAAAAATGGGAGGTGTAAGTGTGTGTGTGTGCATTGTGTGGTAGTAGTCCCTCCACACCCAATTTCAAATTTCACTTTATCTCCAGCCCTGACAATTAGAGCTGCCTCTATCTGTCATGGCTTCAGGCTGGGAGCCACGGAGGGGCGGCTGACAGACAGGACTTTAATTAAAGTAGTCCCTTCAGCAATGACCATTTAGGCCTAGCTACCACTAACACAGGGTGGGGAAACAGAGTGAGAACGTTGAGAGCTATAACAGATAGCAGTAAGCGCTTCACCTCACTACAGGTTTAGATGCTGCCTACCGGCTTATGTTCTAAATAAAGGCCCTAAAATGCTCTCTGAAATTAGCTTTCTCCAGGGTGTGCATGTAATTTGGCGTTAAAAGTTGTGTGTCATAGTTCAGATTAGCATAGCTGAAAATACTCACAGTGAAGTGACACGAGACGTCTGTTTTCCAGGAATATGAATTATCTGTGACATGTAGGAGGTTAAGAGCTTCAGTTTGAGTAGGAACATATTTTAGGAACATGCAATTTGTACATGTTTACATTAAAGATCAACCCCCTCTCATGCAGATTCTTAGAACTTCCATCCTGGATATAAAAGTAACTATAACCTGGCCATTTACAGCTGACCAAATGGAAGGACAGGTCCATCTCAAGCAATGTAATATTAAGATTTCTGTGGTTTAAAAAAAATATATAATGAATACCTCACCTATCATGTCAAATTCTGTAATTTTCTCATTCTTATGCCGTAACAAGCTTTGTATACCTTTATTTATTTTTGGCATTTATTTTTTGTTGGTTAGGGGAGTGGAGACAGGAAAATAGATACGAAATTACTACCATTACTAAACCATTACTACCTAGAATAGGGTCTTGACCCAAGTCAGACTCAAAACAGGGTCCCCACTAGCCAACAGCTATGAAGCGTAATTCTGCAAAAAGCACACAACAATGGAAGTTTAACAGAATGACGACACTGCCCTTATCAATGCAATGAAAGTAAATGAAGACCAAGGGCTGTCAAGCCCCAAAAATGGCAAACAGCAGCATAGGTTATACAATAGCTTCTTATGGATTTTTTTTAAATATTTTCACTGATAATCTTCTCCTCCACCGCATCTAAGGCCCATTTACACCTGGTATTAAGATGCGTTTTGGTTGATCGGATCACAGGTGGGCGACACTAAATACAGATGTAAACGGGGTCTAAAACATTTTGAGCTTGTCCACTTTTAACCACTTCCAGAGGTAGTTAAAAATGTATTTGACCGGATTGCTTTCGTAGTGTAAACGCTCATGTGATCAAATGTGTTCAAACAGCCACAAAAGACTCTGCGCCTACTGAACTAATGCGTGAACATTATGGGAAGCGTGCTAGCCAGACGGGATTTAAACTTTGTCGGCTGAAGATCCAAGTTTGGTTTGAAGATGAAAAACATACCAAGCACGATGTTCTCTCACCATTCTGGTCTTCGGCTGTCAGAGCCGAAACTAAAGCTGATGCTCTGTATGTTTTTCCGTTGTCTCCGATCACGTTCATACAGTATGTAAATTGCGCAAGCTTATTTCGTTCATAAGATCAAAAGACCTGAAAAGGCCCTCGCCTCGAATAAATCAGGACAAAAGTGGTCGAAAGTGGACAAGAGAGACAGATTAAAACAACAGGTGTAAACAAGAATGTGTCTCCCTCGTCTACTAGTGATCCAATCGACATCTTAATACCAGGTGTAAACAGAGCCTTATTCACAGTCACATAGTGGGCCCTATTTTAACGATCTGAAACGCAAGTGTCAAAGCGCAAAGCGCAAGTAACTTTGTGGGCGGATCCCGGCGCTGTTGCTATTTTCCCGGCGGATAAACGACTCTTGCGCCCGACGCAAATCTAAAAGGGGTTGGTCTGAAGTAGCTTCATTATTCATAGGTGTGGTTTGGGCGTAACGTGAAATAAACCAATCAGAGCGTCCTCTCACATTCCCTTTAAGAGCAGACGCGCTTGTTCCACGGCGGATTGCTATTATAACGGCGGGTTTGCCAGCGCACGCCAGGAGCGGTTCACAGCCAAAGAGACCGATGTTCTCGTCAGGGCCGTAAAACACAGAGAAGTGACATTGGGGATGATGGGAGAAACCCACCCAAATTAGCTTCGGTTAAACAGGCGTATCATTTGGGTAAATGTGTAGCCTAATCTAGATTTTTTTTTTTTTAATCTAGATAGATCTTTTTCACATCTTCACGGACACAACCTCCCTCGTGTGTTAATATTTTTCCTTGTAATAATGTATGATTTGCAAAAATGAAAACTGCTGCGTCTGTTTATAATTATTAGAGAATCAAAGTGGATGCGCGTTAACACACTACATTATGGCCAAGCACGCGCCCTTAAAATACCACATCACTAACGCGCAACGCGCCACTGTCTTTAGACTGTTTTTTATCCTGATCAGTGGCGCAATTGCTTTCTAAAACTGGAAAATAGCACCAGGGCAGTTTTGCGCCGGAACACGCCTCCTCTTTGCGCTGAACCGCCCAGGGGCGCCGCTAGAAATTTTAGGCCCTATGAAAGAATATGAGGTTGGGCCCCCCACCGCACCTATTCCATTAATAAAATCAATCTCTGGGGCCCCCAAAAGTGCGTGGGCCCTTAGAATCGTCCTAACTTTTCCCCCCTTAGTGGCGCCCCTGGAACCGCCCCCTCGAGCGCATGTTCATTTCCTAATTTACCATCGTGCGTCTGTGGAGGGAAAAGTCCGCTGTGCGCGGGTGCAAAATAGGAATGATACATGCGTCGGTGTTCAAAGTCAATTGTGCTGGGTGCAAGATAGGGCCCAGTATGTTTAAATATGGTACATCAAGATGTATCATTGCAAGACAATATTTTTCTCACATGTTATTTGGACAACAGATATGATACTTTTCCCCCCATTTCTTTCAGCTTGACAGCCCCATGTCACTATTCACTTTCATTGTATGGAAAAGAGCAGCATGTTACCACTGGTATGTATTATGTAAATTAGCTTTCTTTCCTGCATTTGAGAGACAGAGGAGCTCAGGGGAGTCTGGTGAGACCTTGCCTCAGTCAGCACAATCAGATGCAATTGTGAAGCGAAGGCTTTTATATATTTGTCACAAAGCCATTGATGATAATTGCTTTTGACTGTGTTAGCAGTATCATGCTGGTCATTGGCTTCCTGAGTGCACCACACCAACTGCTGCCACTACTGCCAGTGCTGCTGATTATGATGCTGAGAGCAACGGTGCTGATGTAGATAATGATGATGATTTAAAATAGATGACTCTAAGAAGCCAAGCTGACGACTCCTGGTGTGCTGCTATAATGTGCCTCGGTTGCTAGCTTTCTCTGGAAGGTAGACCGCCAGTCAAGCAAGTGACCCCCTGACATGGTTTTTAATGTGACTGCGTTTACCTGATACATTATATATATATATATATTGTGTAGAAGGACATTTCCTACAAACACCAATGGTGCACTGTTAACCCCACCCACATGTGGAGAAGCAGAGCATACAGCTCAAATGCCACAAGATGCGATCAATCAGTATGCAAATTTCAGCAGGGATTATAAAGATCTTTACAGAAGTTGGAGCAGAACACTTAGTGGCTGTTATCTTAGTGCAAACAGAAAGGAAAAAAAAATCCCTCCCTCCATCTATTTGACTGAGAAAAGTCCCTGTAGGCAAACACAGAGGTGTTAATGGATTTTACCTTGGGATGTGGGAGGGCACTGTTGGCCATCATACACAGCAGTAGCGGGGCTGGGATTGATAAGGAAGGGTTGGCCTCTCTGTGGGTCGTCTGAGGGTTAGCTACCACACAAGGGAATTGCTCTTAAATGGACGATCAGGTTAAATGGTGATGTCTCAGTAGTATCTGTAGTCTGTGTCCACTCGGAGACCCAAAGAGTAGCTCCACTGATTGGGGAGGTGTGACTGTTCTCACTGAGCTTATTGAAGGTGTTGGCAGTTGCCATGACAGCCAACTGAACCAATAACATATAATCTTTCCTCCGGCGGCCACATAATATACTCTTCTTTCTGTAAACTGTCATGAAAGTCTTCAACTAGCACTGTCACTCGTAACATTTTAAGACCACTGTGATACACCTGAAAGCAAAAATGACTTAAAATAAAAACTCCAATCCAGTAAACCACTTTGGTGATAACTAAAGTTTTTATGAGCTTGGAATTAATCGTTGATGGAGCGAGAAGGGGAATGAGATCAGGACGTGAGCCAGTAGCCTTGTCACAAGCACAAATACTACCCACTACAGACCAAAATACCATAAATAGTACAGTTATAGACCTCACAGTCTTAATACAGCAAAGGAAGCCACATCATAAGCAATATTTATGTGACAAATTGTTTTAAATTTGGCATACATGTATGTAGTGTACACTTGTAGGACAATAGCAAGAAACAATCAATCATACGCTTGAAAATTCATATCAGTATCACTTTTGTAAAATGCCAGATTTTTTAAATCACAGGCAAAATAAAATAAAACCTTAGGTTAGCTTAGGCTAGACTGACCATAATAACACATGTTCCATGTTTTTGCAAACTTTCCTGCATGATGTCACTTTCGAGCAAGGCCCAGTCTCATGGTTGGCGGTAAAGTCCTCTACTAGTAATTTAATGAGGAACTATGTTAAATTTGGTAACAATGCAACATGAACAGAGTAGGCAGTGAGCATCTGAATCCTGAGCAGCTGTGTCTGTCGTTAAAGCCTCATGGCTAATGAAATCACTGAGGTAGGACTCACTGGTCATGCAGTAGTCGTTAGCAGACTCGCAGAGCCTTGGAATGTGTCTACAACAGTTTAACTCTATTAACATCAATGCACTTCCTCATCACATGACTAGACTTGTAAGGTCATGTGACATCCTAAAACACTAGAGTTAGAGAACAATACAATAAAACTTTCTGGAATCCATACGCTCGATATTAGCTGTGTATTATGAATGAGTGAATGAATGAGGCATTTATATAGCACTTTCATATGTACTACTTTAGACCCAAAGCACTTTACAATCATATCAGGGGGTCTATCCTCAATCCACCACCAGTGTGAGCATCCACTGGGATGATGCGACGGCAGCCACAGAACAACGGCGCCAGTGCGCTCACCACACACACCAGCTACAGGTGGAGGAGAGAGAGAGAGTGAGTGATAGAGGCAATTCAGTGGATGGGGATTATTAGGCGGCCAGGATTGACAAGGGCCAATGGGTGGAATGTGGCCAGGACAACGGGGTTACACCCCTACTCTTTACAAGAAGTGCCATGGGATTTTTAATGACCACAGAGAGTCAGGACCTCGGTTTAACCCCTTAACCGAATGACAGTGCTCTTTGATAGTGTCCCCGTCACTATACTGTCACGTTAGGACCCACACAGACCACAGGGTGAGCGCCTCACTAACACCTCTACCAGCAGCAACCTGGTTTTCTCAGGAGTCTCCCATCCAGGTACTAACCAGGCTCAACCCTGCTTAGCTTCAGTGGGCAACTATGTCTTGGGCTACAGTGTGAAATGGCTGCTGGCATTTATTTAAGGTACATTAATGCATATTTGCCATCAAAGTATGCTCTCTATATATGCAGATATCTAAGGCAGCGTCCTGGGGCGACCAATTGCGACCATTTTGGTAGTATATGCTCCTGAAATGTAGACTGTGCGACCTCAAAGTATATTTGGGAGCATTTGAGCGAGTGCAAATAATTATTGTGCTGCGACCAGAACAAAGACACGCCAGCAGAGAAAATTCTGTAACAGGCACAGCAAGATCATTGTTCATCATCATGCTTGAAATATAGGAAGAAAAAAATATATTTTTAATCGGGGTTGGCAGTTTATATGAATGTATCTCCAAAGGGAACTGACTGTCTTCAGAAAAGTTTCGATGGCATTTACTTTTCCTCTTATCTCCGTATAAAGTCGTGCTTATAAGCGTAGCGCTGCTTTGGTACACAAAGAAACTGCTGCTTTTCCATAAGCGCCACCTACTGTCAGAGAGTGAATGCAGCCGTCCGTCTGCTGTTTTTGTTCTGCGCAGGTGTGTCTTAAATCCTACAATTAAATTAAATTTAAATAAAAAACAACTGCTCATGCTACGTGTGAGTAGCATCTTTGTTTGGATCATAATTAAAATGCAGTGGTGCCTTTAATTTCACATGGCTACATATATTTTTTGTTTAAGACTAGTTTGGCATGTTATAGAGCAAATAACAAATACATTTGCTTAAAAAAAGACAACAAGTATCAGAATCGGCCCTTTTGCTTGTAAAAAAACCCCCTTAAATACCTTAATTTATGCCCATATAGACTGACTTGACCCTGTTCTTCCAACCCTTTCATATAGAGTTTAATGACAATGATGCACAGGGCCAGAACAGCACTTCCCATTTTTCAGGAGGGCATTTGGAAAATGTTTCACTTCCCACTCATCAAGTGACACCAAAAAGAAAGGAAACGAAAGAGGACAACGTTTTAGGGGTTGTGTACACTCATAGATTCACACATAATGTGCTCTGGATGGATGACAATAATGTTACTAATATTAGAACATTACTAATACACAAATGTTAATAACACAAGAACACAGATTTTCTTATAAGATTCAGTATCTCCTTCATCATGGCACAGTGCATCTGTGTGAAGCAAATGTATTGAGTAATTTGTACAATCAAAACCAGCAAATCAAAGATCAGTCTCAAATAGTAATTCTTATGTGGATAAATGTGTATTCAAGCAGTTATATTATAGGTTATATGTTTGAGAGTGTATTACTACCTCTTACATTCCCAACCAATACAAATACTGAATTGAACTGAAGTGCAAACATATATTTTGTTTTTTTGTTTTTATATTTTTCTTCACTATAAATTATAGGGATCACTTTATAATAAATTCCCTTAAAAACAACAAATATTATAGTGTATATATAATGCTTAGTCACTTAAAAACAGCTTGTCTGATGGACCGGGAAGTGTGGGTGCTAGTCGCATAATAATGACAATTATTTATTAATTTCAAATGTAAATTATTTTAATTGAAACAGCTTTATTTGCTGAGTGAAGCTGTCTGGGATGTTTCTGTTTTGGTGTCCAGTAACGCAACCAGTGATGATTGGTTTTAAAGGGCAAGTTCTGGTGATTATATGATATTTGCACTTAGAGAGTTAAATATGATATAGTGCATGAAAAACTAATTATAGGAGTATTTAAACAGCGGAGGGAGACACACCATAAAAGTTGCCCACGCACACACAGGTTGTGAACAGAACCTGTACTGATGTTTGGAGCGGCTAATTTATTGTGTGAAAATGGTTTGAAAACCTAAACAAAGCCCGTGGCGTGTAACCTCAGAAGCCCACTTCCCGTCATCTTGACACATATGACATCAGAGAGCCTGAATAAGCATGATGATGCGTGTGATATTCAAGTTTTGCAACAGCAATGAAGAGAGGAAGGACGTGAGCAGGAGAGCAGTGGCACTCACCGCAGGCACGAGTAGCTTGTTAACCTCCTCCACTGCACGCTTGAGCTTGATCTCAGCCCGGTTCTGGGCGTCCTCCACCGTGATGAGCACATGGAGGTCCTCGTTCAGATGCTCCCAGTTGGGTTTGCCTCGGTTCTGTTCCTCCTGGAGAGAGAGCGAGGAGAAAGTTTTAGATGCATTGATACTGAGCACAATGTTGACTTCTACAATCAAGGAGGCCTTTAAAGGGGTCATGACATGAGAAACCAAATTTGCCTTGATCTTTTAGTATATAAGAGGTCTTTGTACCATTAAAACGTCCTGCAAGTTTCATAGCTTAAGACGTCCTCCCCATTATAAACGAATCATTTATTTAATCAAGCTCTAAATACAGCTCGTTCTGGATCCATGGTAAGAAGTGACGTCACGGTACGAAGTGACGTACCAGCGTTTGCATATGACCGCCTCCAGAACAAGACAGTTACGCTTTAAGCGCAAGACAACTACGCTCATTTCGTATCATTGTCGCGCCCGCGCGCCTCACAATCGTTCAGTCGACGGACAGCGAGTGGGTCTGTGTACAGGGAAATTACGATGCCACGCAGATGTGCTGTTCCTGGCTGTGGACAAACAACATCTTTGAATACGCTGCCGAAAGATCCAGACGTCAGGGAAAATGGATGCACTTTATTTTTTTGCGGACGTCCCAGTCACGGCAGTGTTAATTTAAGCGTTTGTTCTATACATTTGAAGGATGACTGTTTTGAGAACAAATCCCAAAATGATGCTGGCTTTGCCAGAAAACTGTTGCTCAAAGATAAGTCCGTGCCGACTATTCTGGGCTCAACAACGACGACGCAAACTGTAAGTAATGTATTTAAAACTTTAAACTACTTTTTAAATTCGCTGAATCCGCAAATGTTCTGGCTGGGGGCGTTAATAATTGATGCATAGGCACTGACGTTAGCCAATCATAACAGTGGGCGTTAACACTGAACTCTTAAAGGGGAAACACCCCCAAAACAGACTGTTTGAATCAGAGGATGAGAACAGGGTGGGAAAAGGTCATAGATCACTACATTTTAAAAGTTTTTTGTAAAAAAAAAACTATAGTAATACTATAATTGCACCTAAGGGAACATCATAATAAAAATAAAAAAAACATGTCATGACCCCTTTAAGAAAATGCAGAAAGGGTTCAAATAATGTTGTGTCTTACATAATGATTTTAAGAGCCTGTTAATTTAAAAAAAATATATATATATCTTCTTCAGTATACTTGGTTACTTTTGAGTGGCTATTATTGGAGAAAGATGCCTTTTGCTCTTTCCCTGGTGGTGTAGTTATGGCATATACCAGCACTGGCTGACAGGACCATTGTGCTTGATATGTTTTTCATCTTCAAACCAAACTTGGATCTTCAGCCGACAAAGTTTAAATCCTGCCTTGCTATAATGTTTACGCATTAGTTCAGTATGCGCGTAGACGGTCTTTTGTGACTGTTTGAACACATTCGATGAGCGTTTACACTACGAAAGCAATCCGGTCGAATGCGTTTTTCGACTAGAAGTGGTGGGAAGTGGACAAGCTCAAATCGGAGTTTTTAGACTCCGTTTACACCTGTATCTAGCGTGATCTGATAGACGAAAACGCATCTTAATATCAGGTGTAAACAGGGCCTGAAAAATTCCCAAAAGAAGAAGTGCACTTAAAATACTCAGGGACTGTCAGACTCCAATGCATGTTGACAAAATGTATAAAGTTCATACTCTAAATGTACATAGAGTGCATAGTATAAGTGCATAGTGTAAACGGCGTCATTTGGGACATAATCTTTGACACCTTGGCAACAATGTATGTTTTCAGTACGAGTTCACCAGAAATACAGTATATGTGTGTTTGGATATGATGAAGTTCAAGAAGGAAGTTGGGGCTGGTCGCACCTCCCACTCTTGCTGTGGGGTTTGAAACCTTAATCCACCAAAGTGCAACAGCAAATCTAATAAAAACACAGACTACAACAGAGAGGATGTGAAAGTAAAAATAAAACGGAGAAGCTGCTTCTTTGTTTTACTGTGCTCTACCAAAGCAGAAGTCAGGATGCCATGTACATGAGATGCGTCTCTATAAAAGTCAAATTCATACAGTCTCCAGACAGGCAGTGACAAAAGCTTCACAGCTGGCAGAGAGAGGCAACAATAGCATGAGCAACAAATCAAAACTAGATCACTGCTGTGAGTCAGAGCTCAGCATGCTCACAGCTTTTTTTTCTTCTTTAAAAAAAAACAATGCTTTTAACTTAGCTTAATATACAGAGACAAATATAAGTACGCCATTTGTAGAACGGTTTAGCTGAAAAACATACACATTGTGGCTCTGAGGCACTTTCAAAACATTGCAGTTTTGTCTGGTGCAGCTAGTGGAGCAGAAATATAGGGACTCAATTGTACGACAGAAACTTTTGGTTAAAAGGCGTTGAAGATTGCTGAGGGCAAACTGCTTAATTGATAGAAACCCAGCACACATTAAGTTGAAGGGGCTCGTTACACTTTCCCTGCACTGCCGCTTTTGTTTGTCTGCATTTGGCTTGATTTGCCATTTCTCTATTTTTATAGGATTTCACAAGAAAAAAAATCAAGATCTGATTAATGCAATAATCAGATATGCAAACAGTGCTCGTTTTTTCTCCCTGTGACTGCAAATGGGAAATTGATGGCAATCAGCATCTGCGTCTATGTTCCCGCGTTCTGCCTGCTGATTTCCATTAAGGATCCATTGTTGCCCCTTTCAGTGCGAAGTGATGAAGGGGAGAAAACAGGGGTGCGTATCGCCCAACACACTCAATGTGATTTATCATTCAGGACGTTGGTGTTTGGGTGTTATGAGGTCACTTCCTGTTTCTTTTTTTGTCCGGCCTCTTGGTTTCGCTTGGCTGATTTTACTTGGCTTTCCTTAGTTTTGACAAGTGCTAAAAATTGATCTTCTGAGGCTGATTGTCACCCACCCACAGCCAAGCTGTCAATAACATGGGCAGAGAGGGCCAGAAGGGACTGGAGCGGCAGCAGTGTGTGTGTGCATGTGTGTGTCAGTCTATCTGAGCGTAGGATACAGCGGAGACACTTGTTTTTCCCGCAGTGACAGGCCGGTAGCCCAGGTGACGCTCCTTCAACGTCGACGCAGGAAATATGTCCAACTGCGAGCCCTCGACTAGGCCTTTGTTTACCCCTCTCTCCCCTCGTGCGCCGTCCGAGCTGTAGCGTAACCAATGTCCATAAATCCATTGTCCTGCTCTTTTGTAATCCTTCCTGAGGCAATAATGCCTCTCCGAAGGAGCGCCGACCCCTCGGTGGAAGACTCTGGGAACTAATATCCCGACTCGGGTGGGAGAGGACGATGGCACATGCAGAGGTGAGATAGGGAGTGTAATGAGGTGTATTTCACCACAGTGACCATGTTTACGTACAAATCATTTTCTGATTAAGGTCTGTGTATTCTGGTTCACCCTTTAAGGTTGCTCTTGGGATTTCTATTCAGTGTTAGTAGTACAATCATTTACATCACAGTAGGTCACAGTAATTGAATCAACTCATTTCTTCTCATTCATGTCCTTGACAACATGCAGCACACAAAATAAATAAATTCTTTGCAGTGTTTTCAGCCATCTGTATATTGATTCATGTTCATTTCTTTAAAGGCTGAAATGTGTAATTTTGTTGATGTTTAAGCATTCTCATATTACGGCTTAATGTGTAGCGACAGCTACAAGTAAACAATGTGTAGGTTGATTTCCATGAACACTGTGACTCTTCAAAACATTGCTTTGTTTTGTCAAACATGGCAACGTCGGCTCAACCAATGTTGAGAGTTTGGGGTTTGCCCGGCCAATTGCAGATGGGGCCGGGAAATCTGCTTGAAAAAACAAGCAAAGAAACAATACAAACCCCAAAAGTCCCCCCCCCCCCTCTCCCTCCCTCACTCATTCTGTTTGGTGATGCGTAACACAATTTAGCTTTAATGTTTTTAAACAGTTCTAAAAAATATGTTCTATAACTTTCACAAACATCTCTATCCCATAGCATTCAGAATAACATTCGTGTTTAGAATTCAGAGTAATACTAGGATATGACAGCTGTCATATTGGCTTAATTGGATTATGGAAATCAAGTTACGGCTTATGTAACTGCAATATGAAGTCTTTTTAAAGTTATATTTTTATTTTTTTTTGCCTTTATTTAGATAAGACAGTAGGAGGACAGATATGAAGAGAGAATGGGAGCCGAGACTCAAACTCGTGTTGCCCAAAGTGCACTGTTGGAGCACTTGCCCAAATGGCTATGGATCTAACACTTTGAAAAAAAAAATCAAATATTAATATAAAAATGTGCATGTACTTGTTGGCACTGGAAAAGAAGTTGCTTTTAATCTCATTGTACATGTGTATAGTGACAATAAAAGGCACTTCATTTTATTTAATTACATTTCAAATGACTGGAAAAATAAGTTGTGTTTGTCATGTTTTGACAATAAAGAGTCGTTTAAACCCACAATTAACCGTCTGGTTTCTACAACTTTCACTTAGGAGCGTAAATATGCCTTCAAAATCGAAATAAATAAAGATTTGACATTTATTGTGATAATTATCGACTAATATGAAAAATGTTATCATGATAATTTTTTTGGCCTTATTATCGCCCAGCTATAAAAACACTGAAAGGTTTTAATGGCTGACTGCTTAAGAACGGACAAACTTGATTGTACAGTGTCTACATTTCTAATCTCACGAAAAACTCAGCACAGAGAATACCAAACACAGCCTCTCTCGGAATAGATTTAGAAGAACGACGGACGGCTTTTCCCTCAAATCCAGACGATTTGGTGGTGGTGGTGTAAAAGCCTAGTTACATCAAAGCGTCTTGTTAGAGGATTTAAAGAACGAAAGAAAAGAGGTTCACAACCTGTGTCAGAGACATTTCGTCAGATATTCTGCCAGACAAACACACAGAGCAACATTTCAGTTCACAAGTGCACTCTCACACACGAGTTTCTGTTCATTTCTGAGGATTTCATAAAGCCTGGTTTATCTTCGCATATCATCGCATGTTTGACTGATGCTGGATTTGGAAGTATATGGACAAAAATGTCATTTTCAGTGCAGTATGAATTACATAAGTATGTGTTATTGATCAGTAATGCATGGTGTGCTGTAATGCAACATGAAAGAAAGCTAGTTTTTGTGATACCATGTGACGAATTATATATTTAAATGTAACTGGACAAAAATGTACAATAACTTTAATACTTATACACTAACTTTAATAATGTATCATTACAAATGCAATGCAATCTTGTGAAAGATTAAGATAGCCAAAGCCTTATAGTGTTCTCCTAAAAAAAGGTTCAAGAAACACAGAATTCACAGCAACAATATTAATATTTCAGTGATGTGTGGACATTTCCTCGGGAGCGTGTATAATAAACATTAATATAGTCATTAGTCTTTTCTGTACTTCCAGCAGTTGTGTAGAGATATAGCTGAACTGAGTTTAGAGAGATCATATCATAGGTCCTGAGGTCTACTTATAATGTTAGTAAAGTGTTTTGCGTCATCATTTATTTGTTCATGCCCATTTTCCAGCCTCTCTCTGACAGGCCTGTCACTGGCTGAGCTTTAAGACTTCTGTGTAAATCTCCTCTTCACGTGTGAAATGAGAAACAGAGCTGCTAGTATACTTCTCAGGTCCAGGTATTTAAGCGCATCATATTTGTTTACTTTATTTCTTTATTTGATTAAATCCGACTGATCGCGCGCACAGAGCCGCACACACAACATACAGCATCAGTTCCACCGTTGCTAACTTGGCATTCCAGCGATTCATCATTAAACTAAAAGGCGGTCCACCAAACATAAAAGTTACACTGCTCAAATTAAACGATCTGTGCCGGTCAGCGTTCCCACCGCGCCACCAAACACATATTTTGGATGAATTACACATTTTCATGGATAATGTTTTACGTGGATATTGGAACACGAGTAAAGTACAAAGCCTTGTTTGCATAGGCTAATGAATAATAGTTCAGCATCCAAATGTTAGATGGCAAATACATGCATGAGAGACGTAGCCATGAGCACAATGCCGTTTCAGTTTTGCTTGAAATAAATCCGGTTTGGCCTGACGTTTGTATGTTGTTTATAATTAATGTCACTAAAGCCTAATTCATTTTCTATTTTATAATTTAATAGCTACTTATTTTCTGTTCTGAATAGCCTACCGATAAATGTAAGGGGTTGTGGAGTGAGGACTAAAATAGCCTAGGCTATAGTGTTTATAATGTTTTATTTACCGGTATTGTTTATTCATATAAATTAATTAAATGTTTTGCCATTACGAGGTTAACGAGTGTTTTTGGAGTAAGATACATTTCTCTTTTGTGAGATTAGATTACCTCCTCTTCTTGGCCGGGTTATGTTTCTCCATGTCATAAACTCACGTGGCGTGATATTCACATGACGATGTTGTCTTCAGCCGCCGCATTTATCGACGTACGATCATTCGCACGATGGGATTGGCACACGAATGCTTCATGAATCACACGTGAACCCTGTTGTAAGATGATTTCCGCACTCGTTTCTTTGTAGATTGATAAATGAGGCCCAAAGTGTTTAAACTACTACCATGGTTATGCATGAACAATCACCTTAATATGCATGCAAAATGCGAGAAGGAGACCCAGAAATAAAACACTGTCACACACACACACACACACACACACACACACACACACACACACACACACACACACACACACACACATCCGCAGGTCTGTTTAGTGATGATGCGAGAGGATGAAGTGATTGTGACAGCGCTAATAACAGTAATTGCCAGCGGGTCCAACACTGCAGCTGAGTCTCTCTGACAGATCCAGTCAGAACATCAGCAAGACAACACGCTTCATAACGCGCTTCAAGTCCCAGAGATTGGCTTCATAGCAACCACTAGTCCAAGAGCCACTAATTCTCTCGTACACTACTTTTTTTTTAATCCCATGGCTTTGTTTTGAAGGATGAAATTAGAGATTTTTTTTAATTTGTATAAATCTGTTAATAATAATATACTTTTTTAAACATTTAAATTATATTTGCCATCATTCAAGTTCATCTTTAAAAGTACTACAATTATATAATAACACTTAATAACACTAATAACACTTAAATATAAATCATTCATTTTTGTACATCATAATGTTGTGATGCCTACATTTCTTGAACCATTTACTAATTGATTTTAGTTTTTGGGTTTAATTTTTTTATTTACTATTCTACTTTGCAGAATTTTGTATTGGTAATTTATTCAATTATTGACCAGAATGAAAATGATCTGTATCGGTTTTGTATTTTTTTTCATGTACTCTAAATTCATACATGAGACAAATACAATCAAATGCCTTTTAAATGCTAAGAAATTATTTATAACAAGTAATTTCCAATTGTGTGTGTGTGTGTGTGTGTGTGTGTGTGTGTGTGTGTGTGTGTGTGTGTGTGTGTGTGTGTGTGGTGCTGGTATACCCTACATTATGGGGAGAATATGTCCCCACAAAGATGGCAATCTCCGAAATCCTTGTCCTTGGACATATTTTGGTCCCCATGAGGAAAACAGCTTGTAAATCTCACTAAGGGATGTTTTTAAAAATGTGAACATGCAGCTCGTTTTCTGTGATGGGGTTAGAGGAGGGAGAGAATATACAGTTTGTACAGTAAAAAAATTATAATGTCTATGGAGAGTCCCCATAAACCACATGTGTGTGTGTGTGTGTGTGTGTGTGAGTGTCTGACTGTTAATAACTTGTTTAGTCGTCTCTGCTTTACAGTGGGCAGTTAGTTGAAGGTGAGAGCTGAATGTCAGTTAATGAGAGCTGTTTTGCCACTTGTCTCATTCCTTTACATCAAAGTTGTGCTCAAGGTTAGACAGAAAAAGACGAACTAAATTATATTTAAAGGCCATCCACAATTTGAAATTGTTTTAACAGTGGGAAACGCTCAAGGTATCTCATGAGATTACGCTGTTGAAAGCTGCTGTTGCAACAAGTTTGAGTCCATGAACTACAGGAGCAGTCAGAGAGCAAATCTCCTCCTCGACGGTAATAATGCTAATAGACATGAACTGCCTGTGGAATTACTATTCAAATATATCTCTGCCATACCTGGAGAAAGCTATTCAATGACAAAAATGTCACAAGAATGCATACAGTAGCAAATTACCCTTCACTAGCGACTATCCTGAGCTTTGACGGGAAACATTAGTACTCAAGCTTTTAAGAGCTCTCCAAAAGGAATTGGGAACTGGAAATACTAGAATTTACTAATATGTGACTCCGGATCACAAAACCAGTCACGAGTCGCACAGGTATATTTGTGGCAATAGCAACAATACATTGTATGGGTCAAAACTATCGATTTTTCTTTTATGCCAAAAATCATTAAGATAAAAACATCATGTTTTATGTTTTTAAGTATTTTTGTTAGTGATCCAGCACAATCGAGGAACATAAATGCACAACTTTAAAGGAGATTTTCTCCTTTAAGGATTTTTTTGCACCCTCAGATTCCAGATTTTCAAATAGTATCTCGGCCAAATATTGTCATATCCTAACAAACTATACATCAATGGAAAGCTTATTTATTCAACTTTCAGATTATGTATAATCTCAATTTCATAAAATTGACCCATGTGACTGGTTTTGTGGTCCAAGGTCACACATACACTCTAAAAAATGCTGGGTTGTTTCAACCCAATTTTGGGTCAAATATGGACAAACCCAAACGTTGGGTTAAAAATGTACCGGTAATTTAAAAATGTAACCCAACGGCTGGGTTTGTCCATATTTGACCCACAATTGGGTTGAAACAACCCAGCATTTTTTAGAGTGTACTTGCAATTAATAAAAATAGTTGGGAAAAATTGTTTAATTATAATTCACGGCTAGTGAATCTCAAAAGAGATCTGTAAAAGATCCGTTGCCTTATTTGAGGTATCACATCAGCAACACAAACCAGTGACACACATCACACACTGAAGTTTAACACTCAGCAGATCTGTAGATTGTCATGAATAGTATGCATTCAGTTTCTGAAGAAATCTGCAGCGTTCTGTGGAGGAGATTCCCGTGGATCATTGGCTTATTCTACTTACATGCAACTGATCAGATTATTCCTGTCTCAAGCAAACATCCCGGTCCTTCGTGTCATGATTCTCACGCACGCATGTATGCACACACACAGCTTAAGGGAAATGAACAGCAGCTAAAATTAGCGTTTTATATTGATAGATAATAGTATAATAGTATAAAAGTATATATATTAATTTTGAGTTTTGGTCACTTTGAGATCAGTTCAGATCAGTGTCAGACAATAACAATCCATTTATTTATAAATAAGACTTTTATTTTTCATGTTTTTAAATTCAAAAAGTGTTCTATTACTCTAGGGTCAGTAATTATTATAGTAACATTGCATTAGATATCAAAAACTAGCAATAAACAAGAATATTTTACAACAACAACATTTTTTTTCTATGTGAATATATAAAGTGTAAGTTATTCCTGTGGTTAAAGCTGAATTCTCAGCATCATTACTCCAGTCTCCATCATTACTGTCACATGATCCTTCAGAAATCATTATAATTTGCTGGGCAAGAAAAAAAACCGTATTATTATCAGTGTTGAAAGAATTATATTTTTGTAGAAACCGTAACAGCATTTACTTGAAATGGAAATCTTTTGTAACATTATGTATTTACTGTCACTTTTCCTGAATAAAAGTATTAATTTCGTACTGATGAAAAATGTTTTAAACAGTAACGTATGTAGAAACCGACATTAACCAAACTTAAAGAGTGCCTTAAAAGCGTTGTTTATTGTTATTTTCTATAAGTTACTGCATAATGTTAACATCGAGGATATTGATGTGCAGTGTTACATTAGGATAAAGATGTGTGTGTGAGTGACAGATGCGAGGTAGGAGGTACAGAGATCATGAGAAACAAAGGACACAGGCATGAGATTTACCGAAGCAGCTTGAGACTGCAGAACCGCTAAACACATGTGAATGTTTGCACAAGAGCTTCAATTGACCCCGTCAACGTCCAACGGGTCGTACTATCAGAACGGGGCCATCAGCGGTCCACACACACACACACAGCTGAGATCCGATACGCGGCGACCAGCTGCGCTCTGACAGGATGCAGAGCCGATCCAGATGTGCATGAAGCGATCGACATGACAACTGTGCTTTTCTCAAAGCACTTGTTTTATTTTCCTCCCGATCCTCCTCGCGGTCACACGGGATGGGCTCGGATAACTATCCGCTTCCAGCACTTGTCCAAATATGGGTCCTGCCCAGCTAATGGAAACACAAACGTGCCTCCAGATCAGATACATATGTGAGACGGACAAGCGTGTGATCGGGCACATCTGTGTAAAAGCTCTGTACTGTGTGCTTCGCTCCCAGAAATGCCAATAATCCCAATGATAATAAACCGAGTGTTTGTGTTCAAATGAACATGTGTGTTTGCTCAAGTGTTAATGATGGACAGTGAATGTGACCCCGTGCTTCCAGCCCGGCCCGTGACCCCCTCCGCTGGCCCAGCGTGTCGTGCATTGACTGGAAGAGGAGCCCTGGCGGGGCCACAGGATCCGGCCCCCACTCATCTGAGGCCAAGGACAATGTTTGAACACCTGCCCACGGCTCTCAGGAGCGAGGGGAGGGCTCGTTGTTCCCTGCGAAGTCTCTCAGTGTGACGGGCTAGTTTACTCTCGAACACAACCCGTCCCATCACAGCGCTGTGTGTCTGTCACGCGGAGAGACGGCGAGCCACAGTTGCTGACTGAGGGAATTTTGAGTGCATGTTAAAAATGAACAATATGCTTAAGCATATGGATGTGTGAAGATTGTGCACATAATCAGCCAATCAGATTTCTCCATCTGGTGTGATTGTTCATGCGTCATTTATATCAGTCTCCAGGGTCCAAGATGAACACTCGCCAATTGGCAGTGTGATGTTACATGGTTAAAATGGCAAGAATGATGACCAGCGGCGATAGAAGAGAAGTCAAAAAGAGACGTTTTTTTTTTTCCTCAGTGGAAAATTAACAACAATTGCAATAGGGACATTTAATAATATAGGGTTACACTTTATTTTAAGGTGTCAGTATTACAGTGTAATTATACATTTAAGTACCGTGTATTAGTAATTAACCACATGTAAGTATTACACTGTAAAAACAATGACATGATCAATAAGTTAACATATGTTTTTATATAGCTTTAATACATAAAAATAAGTTTATTTGTTATTATAAACTATTATTTATTATTATGTTATACACGATTCAACTAATTTTTTAAGTCTGTTTAATATAATTTAAGTTAAAATTACTTAAACATCCAAGTTGATTGTACTTAAAAATTGAAGGCAGCATGAATATTGAATTAATGGAATTTATCGGTTGATTCCATTGAATTTGTAATCAATGAGATTACTTTTAAAACGCAATTATGTTTAGGATTGGGGATAGTGTTATATATATATATAATATATATACAATATAATTGATACACATTTATGCTTATTGTATTTGTAAACATTTTAGGAGCACCTACTATTAATGTCTAAAGGTAGGCTTAACCATTATCAACTCTTTTACTACTGGTTTAAAATACTGTACATCAGTTAAGTATGGTTAACACGTTTTTATCAAAGAAATAAAAATAAAAACAGTACAACAGAACTCACTTTTTGTACATAGCATATGAATGCATTAACAATGTAGAGTTTATAACTATGAATCAACCATAAACTAATAGATTGCAATTTATTTAAGTGTTTTGTTACTGTATACGAATTAAGTGAAAAATGACACTCCCTGTCTTTATGAATATGAGTGCAAGTGTGTGTGAGTGAGTGTGTGTGTGTGTGTGTGTGTGTGTGTGTGTGTGTGTGTGTGTGTGTGAGTGAATGTGTTCGTGTGTGTGTGTGTGTGTGTTTGTGTGTGTGTAGATCTTACCTTCTTTTTGTCCCTCATGGAGCCTTTCCCTCTCACCATGATCTTGCATCCGGTCTCGGCCTCCAGCTGCTTGGCTGTGAGCCCCCGCGGGCCCAAGATCCGGCCCACAAAATTAAACTGCAACACACAAACACACACACATCTCACTCACTGCATCTGTGTCCGGATGGAGCCATACACCATACATACTTTGGCATTCGACAAGTCCCTGTTTCCATCAACAACACTGCAGTGTAAAATAACAGATTATTTTGAAGCATTATTTTGTGGGAGCATTGCTCATCATATTCTGAAGTTAGTGCATTGTTAATAATATAATTCCTAACAAAGACACAAGAGTCAGCACATATCACTCCGACGCGGGCTCGTGGTTGCTTATCACACACGTACAAAAATTGTAATTACCATTTTTTTAAGCTGTTAATGGTCTCGCACCACAATATTCAGTTGCCCACCAGAGACAGTTTATTAATGGTTGTTAACAGTTCTTCATTGGGTGTTCAATCTTTTAATGTGTCGGTCTGTAGATACTTGGAAATCCCTCAGCATCTCCATAGCACATCCATATTCAAAACACATCTGTTTACTCAGGGTCATTTGAATGCTTATGTATTGTACTGTTGAGTATATTACTGTAAAAAAATTACAGTAAGTAAAAAGTATTAGATTACGGTATTAATTACTTTTCTTAAAAGTATTGCATTACTTATTACTAGGGCATTCAACATGAACCTGCATTGTAAAAAAATGTTGGTTTAACCTAAAAAAGCAAGTTAAATGAAGAGTTGAACAAGATAAATGGTGTATGTTTAATTTCACGATAAGTGTACGATCTATTGACAAACCTAATATACTGTGTATATATATATTTATATTTTATATAACATTTTAGCCGGTCAATTCAGGTTGACTGGGACACTTTTTGCCATTGATATGACTGTGATCAAGTGAGCCTGAATATATAGCAATTTCACACGAGTAGGAGTGTGATATGGCTCTATATCTGCACGGCTGTTTTCTTTACATTCAATGTTTTCCAAGCTGATTTGAGTGTTTTCTATTTCATTTGATCAAAACCCCCTTCATTATTATACATTGAACATCACTCGCCTGTAAGATAGGGAATTCTGAAACCTCCGTGTCTGCAGGCAGAGGCAGTTATCCCATAACTATAATAATAATAATAGAATAAAATTAAATTAAATGGTGGATTAGAGAGTAAAAAAACAAAACATTTTAGGCATTTTTGCCCTATAAGCCCTGGTTATTTTCTGACCCTGCTTAGTCCCAAAAGTGACCACGAACATGCAAGATGGTTTAAAGACAGTAAGGAGTTGTAATTCCCTGGGAAGTGCTTTATTGGAGGCGGCTGGATAAGTGTTATCACAGAGCTCATCGGCCGATAGTCTCCCACACGCCAGCGCCTCCTCTGGGCCTTCACTGACAAGATAACAGCCGTCAGTTGTTCACTTAATCGATCAGGTATCAGCGCTGACCTGAAGGCTGTCAGTCAAAGGCTCTGTCTCTGTCAGGAGATCTGGCAGGCAAATGTGTGTGTGTTACAGACAATACCTTACTCAGAACACACTATCGTTCAGAAGTTTGGGGTCAGAAAATGTTTCTGAAAGAAGTCTCTTATGCTCCCCAAGGCTGCATTTATTTGATCAAAAATACAGTAAAAACAGTAATATTGTGAAATATGATTACAATTTAAACCGGTTTTCTATTTTAATATATTTATATATATTTTTTATATATAATATATATAAAATGTATTCCTGTGATCAAAGCTGAATTTTCAGCATCATTACTCCAGTCTTCAGAGTCACATGATCCTACAGAAATCATTCTGATATGATGATTTGCTGAAACATTGGTTACACTTTATTTCGATAGTCCACTTTAGACATTCTACTACTTATAAGGAACTTTGCTATAACATGTCAAAACTCTCATTAGAGCATTAGTAGACTGTCTTCTTAATATCTGCTAACACTTAGGGCCCTATTGTAACGCTCTGAAACGCAAGTATCAAACGCGAAACGCAATTAACTTTGTGGGCGGATCTCAGGCGCTGTTGCTATTTTACCGGCGGGATAAATGACTCTTGCGCCCGACACAAATCTAAAAGGGGTTGGTCTGAAGTAGCTTCATTATTCATATGTGTGGTTTGGGCGTAACGTGAAATAAACCAATCAGAGCGTCCTCTCACATTCCCTTTAAGAGCCGGCGCGCTTGTTCCACGGCGGATTGCTATTATAACGGCGGATTTGCCAGCGCACGCCAGGAGCGGTTCACAGCCGAGGAGACCGACATTCTCGTCAGGGCCGTAAAACACAGAGAAGTGACATTGTATGGGGATGGGAGAAACCCTTCGGTTAAACAGGCGTATAATAATTTGGGTAAATGTGTAATCTAGATTTATGCCTATTTCTTCACATCTTCACGGACACAACAATGATTTCTCTCGTGTGTTCATATTTTTCCTTGTAATAATGTATGATTCGCAAAAATGAAAACTGCTGCGTCTGTTTATATTAGAGAATCAAAGCGTTGTTCACACGTTAATGGCCAAGCACGCGCCCTTACAATAGCATATGACTAACGCGCCACTGACTTTAGACTAGGTTTTTTCTGGTCTGTGGCGGAATTGTTTTTGAAACTCCAAAATATCACCAGGGAACGTTTGCGCCGGAACACGCTCCTCTTTTCGCTGAACCGCCCCCGCGAGCGCAAGTTCATTCCCTAATTTACCGACGTGCGTCTGTGGAGAGAAAAGTCCGCTGTGCGAGGGTGCAAAATAGGAATGATACATGCGTCAGTGTACAAAGTCAATTGCGCTGGGTGCAAGATAGGGCCCATAATGTTGATGCTCCACAACAGACTGACTATGTAACTTTGCAACTACATGTCAAATTATTAAACTTACCATAACCTAACAGTCTACTAATAATCTAATGAGAGTTAGTTAACATGTTATGGCAAAGTTACTTAGGAGTAGTAGACCATCGAAATACAGTGTAACGAAACATTTCCTATTATAATCAATGTTGGAAATATTTGGATTGCTAAGTCTTTTTCAGGATTCTTTGATGAATAGAAAGTGCAAAAGAACAACATTTGTTATATAGATCACTTTTGTTCAATTAAATAATTATATTATTTGATTAAATATTTCATTTTAATGTATCATTGCTGAACAACTATTTATTTCTTTAAAAAAAAAAATCTTACTGACCTTTCCAAAGCTCTGCATTACATGTGTCTGTAATTAAGCAAGCTCATTTTTTTATTTAAAGAATAGTAACTCTAAATCTAAATATATATAGTAGAGCACAATATTTGACCTGTCCCTTCAGATTATGTAACACATTACTTGTAACTCATTACCCTCATCACAACAACATCCAATTATTTCTTCATACTTAATTTTTTTTTCAATTTCTATTTCGATTCCTTAAGGGAACTCCGTTCTAACGCAGTCCGAGTGACGTTCCGTGGTTTGTTTTGGAGCTGAAACTCGACGCATGCATCCTTGCGTTCTGTAAAATCCCATTTTACACCACAGACCTCCTGCTCTAATCAATAAGCCTTCAGGGTCTGCTTTATCAATGTGTTTGGTATTCCAACGCTACGCTCTTTTCACATGACTGACTCCATGCATAATCGACTACTGGTAAAACACAGTCACTGAGTATGTGTTTGTGCATTTTTTTATTTTTTTTGGCATCCTTCATCCCTGTCCAAGAGCCTTGCGGATATGAATGAAAAGAAGCAATTAAATTTTACTTGGAGGCACAAAGCGCCAGGGCGTGCATCACATTTGTATGCGTGTGCGCTCGCCCTTCCAATAAAAGTTGTGTGCCTGTGTTTAATATTTCTGCATGTACATAAATAAATCAGCATCAAGCGAGGATCTAATATGAGAAGACTGTCACTCCATCTTTTGTTATTAATAAACCTGTTAAAATATACATGTGGCGCCATTTACATGTCAATAAATCATATTTAAATGAAAATGTGTTTAATGTCTAAGAGCAAAAAGATGTCAATCCACATTGTATTAGTGACATGCATCCATACAACACCGCCTTGGTTTTACGTGAAAAAATAACAACATATGTATTCATTATGGACAATTAAAAAGTCTGGAGTCAACAAAAGACAAAAATAAATAAATAATATAAATCCTAGCACTGATGTCGACGACTCCACGCAACTCTCACAGAAGAAATGTCATAAAGGAACATTCATTAAAAAATGTGACCTTCCCATCAGCCCCTTGCTTTTTACTATTCATAGTTTATTCCAATTTCATTTTGAGATGCAAAGAAATGACCAGTGCCAGTCCCAGAAGAGGCAATGGAGTCTCCTGTAAAATATATCTAAAATTAATTATGAATAATCACTTTACTCGTGTATGCCTGTGCATGCATGTACATTATAGTTGATCTTTCATGCACAGTAACTTAGGTTTTATTTACTGAACAATGCCAGAGGACTGATAGGCTCCTCTGGCCATTTCTAATTGGTAAATTTGCAGATCAAATTACGCAATATAATATGAGAGAGAATAACAGAGAGAATAAATTAAATTTGTCTCCATCTGCACAAATAACCAATCATTATCAAAGGTTAAGCAATTAGATCCTCCCATGTTAATCTAACTCTCCTGACTGCTTTGTCGGACAAAATGGCGGATGGCGAAGTATGATTGGTCAGATCACCTGTCAATCAAGCTCCCTGCGAAGGGTCAATTAGATGCAACAGGTAAAGAGATACTTCTGCATTAATTAAAACAAAAACAAAAAAACTTATAAAGAGGGCCATATATAAATATGCCATAACAAAGGAGGATGATATTCCACTACAAATTGGTAAGTAGAAGTTAAAATGGGGGGAAAATAAATAAAAAGTTAAGATAAAAAGATACACTTTATTTCGATGGTCCACTTTAGACCTTCTACTAACTATAAGTAACTTTGCAACAACATGTCAAACAACCCGAGTATTAGTTGAACTTTTTTTTCAACTGCTAACACACATTTTCAAAACGTTGCCTCTTTCCCCCCCAAAACTTCACACAAATTCAAGAATTGCACACACACAATGCGTCACATCTCTTGCTAAATGAAGCGCTGCATTCAAAATATCATAAACACATCTCAAAAGCAAAATTTGTCTTACGTTGCAAACACCTTTGCCATAATATTATATTTTTTTGGATATATCACAGTTATTCAAAACCTAAAGCCCTTCTTTCATGAGGTCCTATGTACTGTACATTTCTGTACAAGATTGAAAGCAATTGGCAGAGAGATAAACATGAAAGCAAGATTGAAACCAAAAAAATATTTTTTTACTGTAAGCATTTGTGGTTGTGAATACAGTATTACACAGTCCGAAAAACCAATAACTTGACCTTTGACCTATTTATAGGCCTACACTGTAAAAAAATCTAACTTCCCCAACTCAAAATGTTCTAGTGACTGGTCACATCTACATTTTTCAATTGGCCCAAATAAAATTCTGCAAAATGATAACATTAAATTAGCAGAATTTCAATTGGGCCAATTGAAAAATGTAGATGTGACCAGTCACTAGAACATTTTGAGTTGGGGAGGTTAGATTTTTTTTTTTTTTTACAGTGTATTCTAAAGCCATGATTGGTTGGTGTTAAGTAAGGCAATGAGTGTTTGCACATGTGAGGAGTGTGTGTGAGGCACTTATGAATTAGTGTGGCATTTTGAAAGTTTGTGTTTGAAAAAGGAAATCAAGATACTTCCTATTTTATTTTAATGAGTTGTGTGTTGTGGTTTGCAAAAAAGTGTTTTATGAACACTTTTTGCAAACTGATATAAAGCCCTAAATGGTTTAGCTCCTGTGTATTTAAGAGATCTTCTATCGCCATATAATCCATCGCGCTCTTTAAGATCGCTAAATTCGAGGCTTCTGGTCGTACCTAGGATAACTAGTCCACTAAAGGAGGGAGGGCGTTTTCACATCTAGCTCCTAAACTCTGGAATAGCCTTCCTGATATTGTCCAAGGCTCAGACTCGCTCTCCCAGTTTAAAACTAGATTAAAGACGCATCTCTTTAGCCAAGCATTCACATAATGCATCTCATACCTTTTATACTACAGTTAAATCAGATCAAATGCATTCATATTATGAACAGCAGCTACGCTAATTATTTCCCATCTGCCTTTTTTGTTGTTATCTCGGGACGCCTATCCCTATAACTCAAATAGAGTTCGTCAGCTCCAGTTATGTATCCAGCCTCTCATGGAGACTTCAGATGCCCCAACGCCTGTGATGAGACGACTCGACGCCTGTGAAGAGACGACCCAACGCCGGCGATATGTTATGCCCTAAATTTTATGATTAACTAACTGTATTTTTGTATGTATATTTTGAAATGCATTTTCTGTAAAGCTGCTTTGAAACAATGTGTATTGTGAAAAGCGCTATACAAATAAACTTGAATTGAATTGAATTGAACTTATGAAATTGAAAACTGAGTCGAAGGCCGATAATTAGTGTTTGGCTTTGCAGATTTGCTGTGTGGTTCTGGTTTGAGTGTCAGGTTTCAGAAATTGTGTGACAAGTAAGGATTTTGTGTGTAAGCAGTTGAAAAAAACTGTTAGGTTAGGGTTCGGCTTAGTAGTATAAGTTGACATGTAGTTGCAAAGTTACTTATAGTTAGTAGAATGTCTCAAGTGGACAATCAAAATAAAGTGTAACCAAAGGTAAAAGTAAAAGATAATGCACTCGTTATTGGTTTATGCTTATCAGCCCGGAAATGGACCGCCACAGGAAATAACAAGCCCTTCCAGAAGCCAAGCCACCGCAAAGGTCACGCGTGTTCAGAGCTGCTGTCACCATGTGATGGAAAACTGCTCGGTATATCAAATCAAAGTGTTCTCTTCAGGCCTGCACAGGCCACTGTTCAAGGTGCCCTTGGAGATTGAGTAATCAGCGCGAGAGAGTCCAGAAGGAACGGCTTCACTCTGAAACCAGCAGGCGCAAATTATACATCCGCGGTCTCCCTGCTGTATTCACACATCTGCCGGGATTACACACACAGCTCTCTGAGGCGTATCACAGACGCTCGGATGACCTCCGCTCTCTCCGTCTGGATTATGTGACGCTCGGGCCTGGTGGTGAGAGCACTCCAACACAGACACATACGGACAAACCTGAAAAAACTCGCCTTTATTCAGCTGTTGGCTTTCAGAGATGTTCCCCTGATGGGAAAAATCTGTTGCAGTGTCCTTCACATATTGTGATTTGAGCTCGGACTATATATTCAACTATTAAATCTATTTTAAACATTTAATAATGAATTCAATGGACTCATTAGTCAATATATCACGTAAAGACGTTAAACGGTATTTGCACACATTTAATTTTGGACACATGATGTACTGTATATGAAAATGCAAAAGTACCGGCACCCACTTTTTCAGGAGCCTTGCTTCTAAGATTATTTAACGTCTTTAATAAATATGAATTACAGAACTACTAACACAATATTCAGTGAGAAATCATTTAAAACAGGACTGGTGTGTATCCATTGGGATTAGATTGGTTTGCTCAAAGAGGGTGTTGATTTTATTAACTCTTTTCCCTTTTTTTTTTTTTAAGTTGCCAGCACCAGCAGTTTTGATCGTTTTCACAAAACTATCATGAATATTTAGTTCTCTAAATATTTGAACATATTTTATCAAATGAAAGAACAGAGCCTCTGCTTTTGAACAAAAAATAAAAAAAATGTTGTCTAGATTTATGTATTCTTTTTTTAATCAACACTTAAATGTGGGTAAGTTTCATTAAAAAAGCAATATTTTGAACAAAAAGCTGAGAAAATCACGTTTTTCTCAAAGACATCATCCGGATGGGATTCAGAATGATGATCAAATCACAGATGCAGAAAATCGAGTCCTTCAACTTCCCCAAAGCTTCAGTCATTACCTCTTCATGGGTGTCATTTGGTAACGTTAGGCACTTTTGATTTATATGCTGTTTAATGTTTGATGATCGCGTTATTTTACATGTGTGTGAGGAATGCTTCTATCGCTTGTTTCTGCTTCTTCGCTTGTGTTTTGATTCTGAGATTAACAGCAGACTCTACCGTATAAAAGTGAAAACATGGATTTCTGGAAAATTATGTCAATGCTGAAGAAAGAGTTAATGTTATTTCCCCCCAAAAGGGTTGAGTTTCACTTCATTTTACACTTTTACACTTACGTGTACGTACCTAAGAACTACATAACTACAGGGACATGTATTAAGGCGAGACACTACAGGTGAATAGGGTAAAATATTTAACTTACAGATATCAAGAAATGTGATATCATTACTCACATGAATAGGAGAAAAAAAATGTATTGCAAGTTTTCTGTAATTTTATGTTTAAATATGCTAATCAGGCTATATCCAATGAAATATTCACTAATTTGCATATATTTTGAAGTGACGAATCTGACCATTGAAAAAAACAAGGTTCAAAATTATTTTTGCATTTTGTTGATATATTCAATGAAAAGACATAACCTGAGGGGATTATGAATATCTCCTTTTGTTACCATGTAAATCAGAAAATACTGCCAATAGCCTTAACAATTTTATTTCCGCCCTATTTTTAGGCATAAAATGTCATATAAATCAGGCCAAGAATGATATATCAACAAATCCCTCTGGACAAACCTTCACAATATAGTTAGGAATACGTGTATGTAGGTGCTACAGAAGTGGAAAATCATCACTAGTGTGAGAAAAAACTCATTTTGAGAAAACGGCCTTTAAAGATTTTTATGGCAAAATTCCACAAATTTCTATTGAAAGCCACGAATTACAGACAAAAATGCTTTAGGTCCAAGTAAAATCTATGTATCGTACTGTTTAACATTCAAAACTCATTATTGCTTCATCATCACTGATCGTAACATCCAAAACAACACATCAAATCCTCAAAACAACACATCAACAGTCCATCACACAGGTGGAATGACAAAAACGAAATATATCCTATCCATAGTAGACGTCGCAGGAACATCACGTGATGCTTCTGAAGATGACTGCAGAGTCAGCAGTCGAAACTGTCAAGGTATGACAACAAACTTTAAGCCTGACGTATGATAAAGAATCACTTATAAATACAATGAAATATCAAAGCGCGTCACGTGATGATTCTGAACGAATCACGTTGTCAGAAATTGGCATAAGCCAATGAGATCAGCATTTCGAGTTACTTTCATGATTGGTTGCTGATAAACAGGAAATTACCATATTCGGATCCGACAGCATTGTATAGGAGAGAGAGAGCTTTCCAGCGGTGTGTGTGATGACGGGGTGCAGACAGTGATCGCGGAGCAGCGGATGATTTAGAACGACAACTTTTGATGAATTTAGGCGAAATCTACAGACTCAAACAGACAAAGTGTAGTAAAATAAAGACCTAAATGTGTATTTTGGACTTTTTTTCTGAAAGAAGACATGTTATTGAAGACAAATAGCCCAAAATCTCAAAATTGACCAGTGAAAAAAAAATGTTTTTTTGCCTGCTGTGTCATGCCTTAAGACAGTAAATGGGGCAATTTGGATTTCAAGTCGACTGTAGGACAAACTTTTTATTCTGAACGCCATTTGACAAACATGGCTGGTATATAGCACAAAAAAAAAAAAAAAAAAAAAGAAGTCACACAAAAAAAGCAGCCACACAAAGACTCGATGTATTCTCACACACACCAAAAGCGTAAGTGACAGCAGCGTCTCGTCTACCTGAATGGATGCAACACTTCTCCACCTCTCAACTCTCCGGCTGTCACCCGAGCTCTCCTATCAAACACACACAATCTCACTCTCTTGTACCTGCGTCCTTTGTGTGGGCCTGCTCCTGCTGCGCGTCTCACACAGCTCCTTTGATGCTTTGATGAATGTCTGCATGCAAGTGTGTAAAGAGGGCTGTGCGAGTGTCTTGGCGTGTTCTTGTAGAGAGTGACGAGAAGAAAAGATGAATTGAATTTTCATCTTCCTCGCTGGCAGGTGATGTCAGGGCAATGGATGGAGCGGGCCGGGGTGCGTGAATAGGTTAGCGTGAGATGTGTTTGTTCGTGCGAGAAGCGCTACCGGTGTGACGCTGTTCAAGCGAAAGCAAACTATCCTGCAGCATTAAAGGTGCTCTAAGCGATTTTGGGTGACGTCACTTCTTGTTGACGTTCAAAGTATTGTCAAACAAAACGGAGGCTAGCTAGACCCTCCCTCCTCCCCCTCCCTTCCTTCATGTACGCACACTAAAGGCACAAAAGGTTATGTAGATTATTAACATGTTCTTCACATTAAAGGCACACTGAGTCCAACATTTTCGTATTCGTCATTCGATGGCTTGCTACGGATGCGAAAAACGCAGACAATCGAACCCGATCCGATTTTTTTTTTGACGGACGAAAGTTTCCGAGGCAGTGTGTAAACGTGATTGACACAACGTGAGGTCGTATTTATTTTTTAATGTGCAACAATTTCGGACGAGAATTTTGAACTCGGTGTGCAAGGACCTTAAATGTACACTGTGTAGTTTTTAAGTATTTTATCAGCTAAAATCAATGTATTTATTCATAAATATGTCCTCAATGGTGTACAATGACCTCTCCCAATGATCCGACTTATCCTTGTACGCAAATAATTTCTTATCTTTATTTACATGGAACGGGTAAGTCCACGGAGGCTTCCATGTCGATCCTCCATCTTGAAAAACTATAATAGCAGAGAGGGACAAAAAGCACTAGCTACCTCAACACATTTCCACAACGCGTGTTCGTCCAGAGCCGGCGTAACGCGACTGACACTGAAGTGGACGAGGAGAGAGGCGTAATGCGTGTCACTGCCCCGGTAAATTTGAAAGGCTGCACTGCACGGTACTTCATAATTCAGGATCATACTTATGCCGAACCACAGGAGAAATGCCAAAATTGAATTTAAAAGGAAATGTGACCGGCGAATTCAAAAACCGAGGGTAAATATCGGGATAGCTTTACCCAGGTGGAAAGAGTTAATGAAGGAGAAAGACTTTGGAAAGGGAAGCTGAAGTTTCCTGCTTTCTTCTCGACGGGTAAGTCAATGTTACGGTCAAAATTACAAGCTTTTTCTTCATTGCTTGGTTGTGTAATTCATTATATAGGCAGCATAACAGTAGAACATGTAACGTATAGTTAAACTCGACGAAGGGCTATTGTTGTCAGAGCTTCTTGGCACATAACGGCTACCGTAGTTACAAAACGCGTTTGAAAAAGCGAGGCGCTAGAGAGCACTATTCGTTTGAATGCAAAATACAATTTCACCGCTAGATGGGAGAAATTCCTACACAGTGTCCCTTTAAGAAAAAAGTGGTTGTTTTAAGGACTGTTCCCAGAAAGGTTCTCTGTGGAACTCAACATCAACATGATGGGTCTATGGTATTGCTTTATCAGCCTCCATCCATTGCCCTGACATCACCACATTTAATTCATCTTTTCTTCTCGTCACTCTCTACAAGAACAAGACATCTACTCTTCACACACTTGCATGCAGACGTGTGTGTGTGTGTGTGTGTCTGTGTCTGTGGTGAGCATTTAACATTTTCTGTGGGTCTGTGTAGTGATCAGGGTGGCAGCTGCGTCTTCCTTTGGGTTCTCAACCATCTCTTGCTTTTTAAATCCCACACAACCCTTCTAAGCTCATGCAGGAGCACGGGACCAAAGACCCGTTTGTTTGGTGACAATCTTAGCAAAACCATGATAGGGACCGTCTCTCCCGAGCAGCCTTGGGTTAAAGGGATAGGTCTACCCAACTGACATTGATTCTTGTATGTCTTCAATCACAATGGCTTTTATTGAATAACTGCTTAAACTTTGGTCTGTTCCGAATACAAACTATCAATAGTCTTCAGAAGACTTGCAATATAGCGGATGAGTCATTGAGTCATTTTTTCTTATACGTTCATGCTGGTTCTTTTCAAAAAATAGCAGCTTGAACGTTCTTCAAAGTGTTTTCTTTTGTATTCTACTGAAGGTCTGGAATGATTTAAGGATGAATAAATAATGACTTAATCCAAAAAATTAAAACTATGTCATCATTTACTCAACCATCATGTAAAAGACTTCTGTTAATGTTCATAATTTGTGATGAAATCTCCAATCCAAATTATACCAAATCTTTGCCGCTTCAAAAAGTTAAATAAAGTATGAAATATGAATCGAGATGAACTGATTTATTTTAGGCTTTTATTCACATTAAAAAAAGATGAATGCACATACATAGAGCTCATCAAATATGGTAAACTGAAGCTCTAAAGGAGCTTGCTTCATGCACAAGAACCAATGATGTTTGTTCTTACGTGTCAAGCAAAGGACTGCACTTTTACATCAAGTGTGCTTTGGTTGTGTGGACTTTCAATGGAGGGACAGAAATCTCTCAGGGTTCATTAAAAAGTATTCATTTGTGTTTAAAACATGAACGAAAGTCTTCGAGGGTAAGTAAATAATAACAGATTTTGTCAACTTTGGGCGAACCATCTCTTTATGAGCACAACAGTGATATTTCATGGATTTTCCCATATCGTCACCTTCCTCAAATAATTGCCTAAGTCATTTGAAAATGAAAATGACTTGGGACAATTATTGTAGGAAGGTGATGATATGGAGTTTGAACATACATCATATCCATTAGGTTATTATCTCGTAATAAGCTCGTTAATATCCAACTTTTTTCTCCTAGAAGTCAATGAGATGAAACCTAGAACAGAGTAGGAAAAGATCCCAATGATCTTATAGGTGTCTCCTGTAGTGTTTCTGAACAGATCTCAACAATGTCTTAAACTGTGCTCAGATTTGATGCAAAAAAGTGTGCAATCAAAAGTCAAAGATCACATACAAATCTGAGCCATGTGATCCATATTGTTGTGGAAATTTATCAATATTCAAAAACCTGGATGAAGGAGACAAAGTCGTTTCTCAAAAGATTAAACAAAGTTTTTTATTTCATGCATGAAATAAGACGTTCCCACACAGACAGCGTCTGATATGAGAAGGTCTATGGCATTCTCACGCAGAGAGCATCTGACATGAGAAGGCGAAGGCTAGTCCCTTTCGCCAATGTTATATACCCTAACACATCCTGTGTAAAAAAAAAAACTTTGTTACCTTAAACCCAGACGTCTTAGCTCATGGTCTCATGTGCTCATGATCTCATGTCCAACATTATTTCTATCAGACAGAACAACTTGTCATGTCAGCAAAAGTTTCCTGCTTTTAGTTACAGATCTTAACTGCTGATCGAAACTGCGCACACACATATTGTCACATTTCACATGACCCAGAGAACATTTCGTTCCTGCAAGTTTGTCCTAACTTATAAATTTCTAAAAGCTTGGTTTTATATCTTTAATAATGTGCTTTTTGCTTATATGATTATTTTCCTTTAAATGCTCATGAGTAAAAATTAATCTTCAACGTGAATAAAAGTTGTACCCATATAAAAGTAAAAGAACTGATTAAAAAGTAAAATTTCCATAACAATATTCATTTGACGGCTCTGTATTCTGTCAACAGCTTTAATTCATTTGACTAAGTTGACTCTTGAAGCCTGAGAACTCTGTGAAGTCTCTTGAGAAATAGTAACTTCAGCGCAATAAAACCGTCCTCTAGGTTCAGTTAACAGCCCAAACCACTACAGCAGACCACAAACCACACCACTTCTAAACTTAAAACTTAACTGACTGATTGTTTCAAACCATCCATACATTTAAACACGACCGGTAATCATGATCATATCACTGGGCTTTTTGCCGTTGCAGAGTTCCCTCTAACTGGAAGTGTGTGAAAAGTCAACGTATAAAGACAGCTTGACTTATCTGCATCATCGGTGTAAACCTTAGCCCAGCTCTTTAATGCTCCGGCACCCCGAACAAAAGCCACATAAAAAAGCACTGGGCTTTAATGGAATCTCTAATATCTGCTGTTCAAGGCTGGAGCCTATTTACTCATTCTGCACAGTGGAGATTAAGTGTGTTTTCCATCAACTACAATAAAATAGGCAGCGGGGACGTAATTAGGGCCGTTTAAGACAGAGCGCATGCGGGTCTGCCAGAGACTGGGAGTGATGGCATTATCTTATGAAGATAAACGAGTCGGCTCTGGTAATAGGCAAATTAATTATTGCATGGCTTCTAATAGCACTGCGCTCTGATTCCCTGCTGGAGGATGTCTTTTGTTTTCATTATTGTGCAGGACAAGGGGAGGGGAAGAAGGGCACATCTCTTCTCGGAGAGGTGGGGAGAAAAGGAGACGTCTAACCGCGTGTATTCCTCCATATCTACAACACTTGATCTCAAATGTTTTATCACGGCTTCCTGTGCTGATGATCCGTGAGTGGTATTGATTGGTCGATCCCCTTGTGGTTGTCTAATTTCACTCTGTTAGTGTGTGTGTGTGTGTGTGTGTGTGTGTGTGTGTGTGTGTGTGTGTTGGGTTTGTGCTCACTTGGGAAGCGAAGTCCAAATGACTTAGACGATGCAGTTAGACACCTCCTACCAAAGGAATTTTTAGTGGATATGAAAATGTTGTCATTGTTTACTCACCCTCATGTCTGTACAAACCCGTATGACTTTCTTTCTTCTGCGGAACACAAAAGCTAGAAGCTCTTTTCCATGCAATTACAATGAATGAAACTGCACTATAAAAGCACTATAAAGGTATCATAACAGTAGTTCATATGGCTAGTGGCCTATTTCCTGGAGTCAAACAACAGTGTTGTGTGAGAAACAGATTGAAATTTATGCAATGACTCGCTTTAGCTCGACGGAAGAGACTTCTGAGAAATCTAAGAAAGGAGACTAAAGTCTACATTTGCTCTCCATTTAATCTTTTAACTCTCAAGGTCTAGGATAAATAAAATAAATTATAATATATATCAGTGATTCCTAACCAGGGGTAAGTGTACCTCAAGGGTTAGAAAGAAAATGCTATTTTAACATATATACATATATATACACTGAACAAAATTATAAACACAACACTTTTGTTTTTGCCCCCATTTTTCATGAGCTGAACTCAAAAATCTAAGACTTTTTCTGTACACAAGTTTCTCTCAAATATTGTTCACAAATCTGTCTAAATCTGTGTTATTGAGCACTTCTCCTTTGCCGAGATAATCCCTCCACCTCACAGGTGTGGCATATCAAGATGCTGATTAGACAGCATGATCATTGCACAGGTGTGCCTTAGGCTGTCCACAATAAAAGGCCAGTCTAAAATATGCGGTTTTACTGTATTTGTACTGTGGTTGTTGTGATGTAAATGGACACTAAGTTACAACTTGTGCACTGCTAAATATTTTTGAGTTGCACCATTAAACTTGAAACATAACTTTACGTATAAACTAGATATGTACGGAAGCCTCTGAGCAACAGCTGAAAAAAAAACAGCAGATTGATTGAATTGTATATATAAGCTCAGGTTATACCTGGCAGACGTATGCTTTATGGACTAATAATCTTACACTGCCTGTAACAGGTGTTTTTGCTGAAGCAGTCCTCTGATGGCTGTCTCTGTAAATTACTCTGCGTTTGTTAAACTCTCCACCTGGGTTTTATTTATAATACATTCACTGTTAAGTCTTCCTCTGAAAAAAAGAAAAAATTCGATATGATATTTTCAGCCCAGAACTGTCAAAACTCGTGAAAGACAAACAAGCTCAGGTGTCTCATTAAAGCAACTTGATGAGACTGATTTTCACCCCCAGTATTAACCCTGCATATGTTTCTATTGAGAATCATATTTGATACATCAGGCTTTTATGGCTCACATAGTATGATGTAGTTAGAATATTTTGCTCAGTAAAACTCTTAATTTTTATTAAGAGCCCTCAGGCCAAACTGGTAAAAAAAAATAATAAATAAATGTAATCCGGTGTAGTTGCTGATTTTTATAAAAGTGAGCCAAAAGGTGAGATTACATTCTGATAGCTTTTAAATCAATGAGATCATTACAGTATAGCAGAATACATAAAATGCATATCATATCTCCCAATAATACCAATTAAATGTTTTTGAGTTTTGAGTTTTAAAACATGTAATGCAATGCAATACAATGATGATTGAGGGATGAACAAATAAACCTTCCTGATGCCTGATGGATCATATTTGAAACTCACATTTGAACATGATAAAAAAAAAAAAAAGTATGGATAATCAAGTAAACCTAAGTTCCATCAGTTCAGTAAGTGTTCATCTTGAAATATTGCTAACAATATGAAAATCAGTAAAGATTTCACAGCAAAAAGACACATGAACCACGACTTGAAGTGGGATGTTTTTACAATTATAGTAAACAGTCTTTTATGTGCTATACAATATTAATCAGACGACAGAAGGCATGTAGTAGATATGGTGTGCAACAGGTTTTTTGATCGTGTTGATCATTTCCGAGGCTGTGGGAAACACAGCACATATCCTAATATACTGATGACATATTGTAATTGCGCTGGTGCATGTCTGAACTCTCAGTGAAATGGACTGATGTTCAGGTGTCCATCAGGAGCGGGAGGAACCGAGGAGCCCTGCAGGAGTCAAGCTGAGTGTTACGAGCGCTCATCATGTCCTAATGAACCCTAATTAACCTTCATTAGCCGAGAGGTGATCCGGAACGCCGCTGCACGTCTCCCCTGTGTGTGTGTTATTGTTTATTATCACCAGAGTAATGAGAAGACTCACCGTGGGCAGAGCCGGAGTGAGTACGGGAGCGTTTTTATGTGGCGGACCGCAGAAAAGGTTTTAAGAATCTATAACCTTATTCCATGAAGCACTCGGCCTACTATTCAATCCATCTGTTCATATCATAACCTCACCACGCACTTTCATCAGGAACCAGGAATCAGAACAAATACACACTAATGGGTTTAAATATTAACTCTGACAGCGTTTCGGCTCGATCTGATATTTGCTAATATTTGGTTTAATTATCTGTGTAGGATTAATAATTATTTTCAAAGAGGACAACTGAACATGTAATTTGGATTAGAAATTCATAATCCATTTTGGGTATTATGACAAGGCCATTATAATCATAAAAATGTAAATTAAGTAATTATAAATAATTATTAATATGATTCACACATTTTGAAAATAATTTTCATGCAAACCCATCTCATAAATCATTCTGATTTCTGAAGCTCTTTGGCCAATTTTTCGAGAAAAACGAAAACAAGTTATTTTCAAGAGCATATAGCCAAATAAATATTGTCAGTACAATTAAAAAAAAAAAAGAAATACATATTTTTATTCAAACCCAAATTAATTAAAGGTGTTAATACAGATATGTATAATGTTACAAAATGCTTTTCTTTGAACTTTAAATTCATCAAAGAATCCTGAAAAAAATTATCACGCTTTCAACATTGATAATTAAAAATGTTTCTTCAGCAGAAAATCATTTAGAAAGACTTATGAATGATCACGTGACACTAAAATTGGAGTAATTATGCTGAAAATGCAGCTTTGTATCAAGTAAATTACTGAAATTTCCAGGTAAATTACAAAGTAAATGTCATTTTAAAATGTATTAAAATAAAAAAATGTCTCTGTCATGGCTTGGCTGAGGATGAGTACGAGGTGAGGCGTATTTGATCTAAAATGCAGTGTGAACTTTATGAAATAAAACAAAGCAAAAGTGTGCACTACACAAACAACACCAGAGAAACAACTAATGAGAAAATGAGGAACAGGTGTGTGACAATCAATGAAATGATGAATAACCACGGCAACAAGCGTAAAGGAAACACATAAACAAACTAAAAGTCCTTGAAAACGAAACAGAAAATACAACAGATTGTGACATTCACAATATTACTGTTATTACTTTTTTTTTTTTGAATGGTAGTAGAGAATGTAGAAATTTTTTAACTTACAATACACTATAAAGAATATAAGAATATGTTTTGTCAGGGACCCTAAAAATATACCTAATGTATAAAGAATATTATTTTATATGACTGAATCGATATGATATCATTACGTTAAATCAATGAAAGTGAATTTTACGAGTCAGATCTGACAGAAAAGGTAATGAACACAATGAACACAAATTTCCAAGACTCTTCCAAATGATTAATTTCACAAAACTTCAAAACACAACCTTAAAATGCCATGGAAACTATGTATTAAAACCCCTTAATCAAAGGACTGCACTTTCATTAATGCATTTTTACTTCTGTAATTCACAAAGCTACAAAACTGCATAGTAAGGTCAGACACACACACACACACACACACACACACACACACACACACACACACACACACACACACACACACACACACACACACACACACACACACACACACACACACACACACACACACACACACACACACACACACACACACACACACACACACACACACACACACACACACACATGCGCATAGCGATGAAGTCCCACAGTATTAATCAACACCAGCTGCTGCAGGTACGGCAGCCAATACCCCAGTTAACGTCCAGTAGTTCCACTTTCATTAGACCCTCATTCAGTCCTGAGTTATGGGTCCATCCCATCAGACCCATTTAATTAAAACAATGACACCTGGAGAGAGGAAGAGCAGGCAGCCAGATCTCCTGCATGACAGGACTAATCACAAACACACACGTGCTCAACACACTGCCCTTCATGTACATGCAGCCGCAAGGACACACACTCTCACTATCTGAACGCAACAGTCTTCCCGACATAGCAGCGTCTCTGAGTGCCATGGTGCCGGTCGGGTAAAGTGAAACTAATCTCACCCAAATAAAGCCTCCTCTCAGTGCTAAATAGAGTTCTTTTTCACTGTTTATTGCACTTACACACAAAATAATGTCAAAATGCAGGTCTTGTTGAGTATTCACGTAAACGCATTATGTTGAAGTGAAAGTAAACAGTTGATAAAGAAAACGCATGTGTTACAGTATAATGGATCAGTCTTAAAGTGACAGTAGCCTAATGCACCTGCTTCCTAAATTATGAGATAATATTAAAATGATCTATATGCCAGTTTTTCCTCATGGTATCGATGTCAAAATTGTAGTCAGTGAAAATGTTGAGTGGCTGGTAACTATGGAAAACCGAAACCGCTAGCCACAGTGGCTGGTGGGCAAAAAAGATAATATCAAACCCTGAGTATAAATATTGTATAAATACTCCAAAATATTGGGGGGGAAAACAGCAAAAACTGCCATGAAAGTAAGTGTCTTGGGATTTTAGTCACAACAGGAAAGAAAATCACAAATAACAACTCTTGAATATCTCAGTTGTTTCTCCTCAACAGTGATGAGATTAAAGGAAGAAAAGTCTCTCAAATGAACAAAACGACCCCAAGTAATCTCACGCATGGTCTCCAGAGCTTCAGACGCGATCATAATGTCTAAATTAGATTTCAACAATGAGATTTCGAAATGAAAACAAACATTTCTCATTTGATTACCCTTCTTTATCTGAGCTAAAAGATTAACATTCATTTTATAGCAGTGATTCTCAGCTTGGGTCAGGACCCAAATGCAAGACTGTTGTGAGTGGGTCACGGAGTGTGTAGTCAAAGAAACAACAACAACAAACATCATTCTAAAAGTTTTTCTGATGCGAGACTTTATATTGATAGGCGTGTGTGAAAGCTGTTAACTCAGACACAGTTTAAGTAGAGAGTGCCTGAGAAAAACGCATTGTGCTGATTCAGTGTCTGCGGTCAGATGAGATGTCGTCATATGTCAGCGTCATTATTTTCGTAACTTTCCTGTCCTATTATACGTTAAACTCTGCTTGTAGCACGCGCTCTTCAATTGCGCAAAAAAAAAAAAAAAATGTATGGGGGTGGGATATACATTGTTTTTCCTTTTGTTAGGGATATTCTTACAATTTATGTGTATGTTAAGTTAAGTGGCACAGTACTTGTGTGTGTCAACCATTTTTGAGGAATATTTGCTTGGTTCAAATTCACATAAAATTCACCAAAAATTTGCAAAAAATTCACAAAAAATTGTCTGTCTAGTGACCAGGGGAAAATGGGTTTCATGGCCAAACCAGTTGAGAACCATTGTTTTATAGCATATACTATGTCAACACTTTTCTTATTTGTGCCTATTTTAAGTTCCTAAATTACTACTTAAATGAATTTGAGGAAATAAATACATCCTTAGCAACATTTTCTTCTGGAATATACTCCTCTTCTCTATTGATATGAATTACTATTAATACATTTTCAGGTAATGAACACATATATTTTCAGGAATGCAAACACCATGCACATATTTACTGGCCCAAAACATTTCTGAACACTTACAGTGAGTCACATAAAAAAAAAATCACAAACTAAATGGTATTTCGTTTTTGTTTAGGGTTGGATTAAAATAATACTAGTAATAATACTTTCATTCAGCAAGGATGCATAATTAATAATAAGTGACAGTAAAGAAAGACAATGTTCAATAATGTTACAGAGATTTCTATTACAAATAAATGCTGCTCTTTCGAAATTTCTATTCATCAAAAAATCCTGAAAAAATGCATAATTTCCCCCCAAAATATGAAGCAGCACAACTGTTTTCAACTGATAATAATCAGACATGTATCTTGAGCAGTAAATCAGCATATTAGAATGATTTCTGTAGGATCATGTGACACTGAAGACTGGAGTAATGAGGCTTTGCCACCAGGAATAAATGACACTACACTATATTCAAGTATAAGTTCTGAGATGTGTTTGCAGATGCCACATGGTTTGCTGTTAGGTATCGAAAGCAATGACATTCATTTTTGTCTACAGGGTCCAAATATGTTTTGGGTCCGCTGTCGCATGCTAGGAGGAAGGGGAATCAATCTTGCAGTTTATGTTGATAATGATTAATAATCTGTGATAGCTGCTCATCCAGAGCGTGGACGAGTTTGACCCAGAAAAGGACACACAGGGAGAAATGATAAATGACAGCAGCGGTTCACTCACTCGCTCCACGCTCAACAATTAAAAGCTTTGTCTCTACCAAGACCCTGAGCAGAGTATTTATAGCGCTCTTCCTCCACGGTCTTCTGCTTAACATTATCACGCACACACACACACACACACACACACACACACACACACACACACACACACACACACACACACACACACACACACACACACACACACACACACACACACACACACACACACACACAATAGCTGTAGATTTGTACTTCGGAATGAAAGGCAACAATCATCTGAAGCAGCGGCGCTCTTCTAGGACGACTGTCTTTCCCAGCCTAATAACATTGTTCAGCAAATCGGAACGGGTGCGTGCTGCCGGGAGAGGGGCGACACAGCACGAGTTTGAAGGAGCAAATTAATTTCTGTGCCGCTGCGTGCCTGTCTGGGAGACGAGTGTGTGCGGGTCGCTCGGGGTGCGCGTGGGGCCGTTCCCTCTCTTTTATCAGGCGGGGCAGGCCGCTGTTCCTCTGCCCCGATTCCCCGACCTCATCATACCCTCACATTCATCACCGCCGCACATCCCAGCCTGCTTATCTTCCTCACTCTTTCTTTCATGTTCTTCCCTTCATACTATACCTCATCTATAAATCTATCATGTCATCCTGCCCCTGACCTGGAAATATCAGCGACCGCCTGCCATGAGATAATTAGAGATTTCTGAGCCTGCCTCGTGGACGCCGCGGTGTGATGCTCGTACACACACTGAGCCTCATTCATGAAATGGGAGCAGAACAGATTTCTGTGGAAATCATTCTGAACAAAGCATTCTTAGTAATAAGCCAAAAAAAATTAAATAAATACACAGTATTTTAGGGGTGCACAGACTAGTTGACTTTAATGTTCTGCCGTGACGCTTTAAGCTCGACGTCGACTGGTCGCTGATCATGGCCTATAGAGGGCGCAACAGGATAAGACATCTTTGAAGTCCACTTTATGCTCCGTTTCCAACAGTTAAAATGACAAATAAAGGCATAGCGCTCCACAAGATATGTTCGATAATACCATCTGGATGCTCAAAATTGATCGAGTGAATCCACGTTTTTAACAGCATATTGTACACACGAGTTAATCGCCGTTCGCAACTAATGCGCTGCTGCTTTGTAACACACACACACACACACACACACACACACACACACACACACACACACACACACACACACACACACACACACACACACACACACACACACACACACACACACAGATAGTAATTCATACACACAGAAACATTATAGCGCAGAAATGTATTGTCAACACTGTTCTGTGATTTATCAATAAAATAGCTTAGAAACAGAAAATTTCTATCATATATTTCTTAGTAAGTAAAACCCACAGCTTCACTATTAGAGAGTCACTGCCGGCTAGAATTAATTCACACGCAAATGCTCTTTCACTAATGCATTCATATAAATGTCATCTTTACTGTGCTACTCTATCTGAGCACAATGCAAACCGCATTCAAGTCTCAGCTCAAGGTTCAGGCTTATTTGTTCATTAATGATGTCATCAGCGACTAGTCGACTCGACTTTAATAACATAAATGTTCTTCAAAAAAGTCGTTCAAACCCTAATATATATAATACTTTTATGGCTAATGGGCTAATTAAATGTCCATTAAACTGAAAACTATATTCACAATGTTGCTCAACTATAAATTATCAGCAAAATCAGTGTGGATATATATTCAATGCAACACTTTATGTAAGAAATGCTTTACGAACAGTTCACGTGAACATCAAAACATACACATATAGGTATACACTCACACGCACGCACGCACGCACGCACGCACGCACGCACGCACACACACACACACACACACACACACACACACACACACACACACACACACGCACCGCAACCTTTTGAGGGTGATAATTGGCATCTTTTGAAGAGAAGCTGTGATATTTAATGACTAATATCTGAAGTTCATGATTGTCCAGAGGGGGTCTCCAGCACTAAACATGACTCCATCTCTCTATCAGATTTCTTCTGGGAGAGATCGAGGCTGTTCTGACCTGAGCCGAGGATATACAGAGATACAGGCTCTCCAGAGATGCTCCACAACAAGTATAAAGGTGAAGTCCATTTCTCAATATTAAAATACTTAATATGCACAGACAGCTACAAGACTTTCATATGTTGCTTCCCCTGAAAAGTGTAAACAAAACGCCTGACACACACACAGCACTGGCTTGACCAACGCTCATTATTTTTTAAGTTTGGTGCAGAAATGACACAACTATGAAATAAAAACCTGTTTAGATCATGCGATATAGGCAATTTTTTATTCAAATTTTTATAATATAAATTCTTTTCTCTCTGGATATGAATAACTCCATAGACACTGAGGGCTATTTAAGGACGTCTTTTATTGCTCATCCTCCAACTCCTAATGATCCCAAACTCACTTATAATGATCCTGGGTGTCCTTCAGAACAGCAAGGGCGGCCAGAACCTTCACACACACACACACACACACACACACACACACACACACACACACACACACACACACACACACACACACACACACACACACACGCACGCACGCACGCACGCACGCACGCACACACACACACACACACACACACACACACACACACACACACACACACACACACACACACACACAGCAGTGTTGGCTAACTCTCAGACTTTTAAGAGCAGAAGCTAAATTACCCACAATGCATTAAAAACGGCAGACAGAAAGCATCATATCCTTGCAAACTGGAGTTGTAACTGAATATGAATTGAAATGAGCTTTTTATAAAGTTCCAGTATTATGCACAGGAAACCAGGGACGTGCACAGGGGGGTTGCTCAGGTTGCCCGGGCAACTGCCCAAATGCCCTTTTCGACTCACGTTGCCCTTCCGAGAAAGAGAAAAAAAAATAAAAAAATTGTTCGATGGATGCAGAATTTCACGTGGACATAGATTTTAAAAAAAATAATACAAATAAAAAAATCGCAAAGCCTCATTCACTTCCATTCGGGCACCGAAAGTGAAAGTCAGTTGGGGACAAACACTGTTTACGTGGCTGCAGCGCTGCACGTGACCGGCACCTGAGCTGCATGTCATGAATGAGCGTGGGCGCTCCCTAGAAGGAGATTGTCGCGGTTGTCGGTGTGAGGCGTTTCAGCGTTGTCGGAAAAGGTGAGTTTGTGATATATAACAAACGAATGATCATCATTCATCATCATCAAGTTTTATGAAATTAATTAAAATCTTCATAAATCCAATAAAGACCATATCATCCTGCGTTTGCCACGTTTAGCCTAAATAATCAGAGTCAGACAGATAGCTTGCAGACAAGCAGCCTAGCTAGTCTACTATTTTTTTGCATAGGCGTAATTGTATGGGGGGACAGGGGGACACGTCCCCCCCAATATTCAAAGAAGGACAATTTGTCCCCCCCAATATTTGATCATACTGTATAATTGATTATGCGGGCAATATCGATGTCCGAAAATATAAAATCCCGGCCGGTCTATTTCCCAAATCCATTCGACTGGCCTTACTTACAGATTTCGCGCTCCTAACTCTTCTTCTGTTTGGTTTCTCCTAACTCACTGACGGTGCACGAGGTACTAAAGGTATAGGGAAAACATGACATGGATTTCAGGAGAAATAGGTTTTTGTTCATGTAGCCTACTATACATTAAAGTAACACTAAGTAGCTTTTCAACCTTCATAATATATTTCCAAGACCCTTGTGATGGTACATCGACTTAAAATAAGTTAAATGACACGTCTGCCATAGCCTGACGTGGTCTGTATCGCTTTTACTGGCACTATGTAACTTCGGGTTTCGGGTCGGAACCCGTGCACAAAAAGAACTACAAAATTCGAGTGCTTTACGGCATACGTCACTCCCCCCACCACTTCCTCAAATTCGGACGCTTTTGTAAGCGTAAATCATGCATCATACTAACAATTTACCTTACACTAAAAGAGTAAGGGAAAAGTACATCACGCAAAACATAAGGTAACGGGTGGATCTGATGTATACTGGGGTGATTACAGACAGAACCCAGCTTATTTTTGGTTAAGAAACCCCTTAAATCAACAAAATAAACAAGCAATCATACATGTATAAACTTAAAATAATTGTACATTAACGAAAAGTTCACAATACTCAGGTTCAACAACGTGTATTGACAGATATATAAGGTTTATACACGTCGGGCAACACAGAGTTATTCAGCGCTGGAGGCGCGGCCGCGCTCCGATATAGGCTACATCAAACAAACATTGCAACTCAATTCCACGCACATTTAAACCCCAGAAACCCAATGTCCCAGCAGATCAAATACTCAGTCAATCAAACATAAATTGTCCGGACTGAACTAGATGTCCTCCGCGAAGAGAAGGGAAAAACAAAACAAAACAAAAAGATACCGGGCGAAGCGTGGCGAGACGCCGCAGTCAACACATTTCCTCCATGAACTCACGCAACCTCACCACAGTCTGTTTAGCCGCCGGGATGCTGTAGTAGTCCATAAAAACCCGCGTATAATCCACAAAAAGTCAGTTGAATTCCTCAGGCCACCTTTACACAGAGCCCGCTAAACAGCCAGGCTGCGGTAGGCTAAATTATTTACGACAGCGCTAATGGACAATTCAGCTTCCAACCAGTAGGGCGACCGCAGAGGAAATGTTACTTGGTGTTACTTTAACAAAAACCTATTTCTCCTGAAATCCATGTCATGTTTTCCCATTACCTTTAGTAGCTCGTGCACCGTCAGTGAGTTAGGAAAAAAACAAACAGAAGAAGAGCTAGGAGCGCGAAATCTGAAAGACATTTGGCACATATATCTAAATGGTAAATATCATGTATTTGGCTGACATAATCCCTTAGATAACGATGAATTTCACTAGAATTTCGAATTGTAGAATTTGTGAATTTCGACTGTAATACTACACACATACAGCTTGTATGAATGGGAGGGACTATTGACAAGCTATAGCCGACAGCTAGCTAACGTAACTGTACGTTTTTTCTCTCTCGATACCATCGTATCAATTGATTTTGATTAATATGCGCGATAGGGATATTGATGTAACGTTAGGGATTTTCATGACTCAAGTCATGTGCCCTTTTTTCATGTCAGAGCAACTGCCCCTCAAAATTCCTGTGCACGTCCCTGCAGGAAACAATAAAATATTAATATTGTTATTGCCGGTAAGAAGGATACCATTGCCATTCTTCGTTGACTTTCCAATATCCTCTTATCCACTCTCATCGTTTGCATTTTATGGCTCAAGCTAGCATGTCTGGCCACGTAATAAACGCTATAGGTTGAGCATTGAATTAGTCACAAACATTAAGGCAGAACTGCATCAGCGTTGTTAAACCGCGCGACCCTCTCCCGCGGGAAATACAGACGCATAAACAGCCCCTCAAACCAGAAAACTTCAGCGAAATGCAGGACTGCACTGCCAAACAGTGTTTACGCCCCTGCCGGAGAGACTCGATTAGTGCTGGCCGTGCAGGACTCAAGCTGGGACAGAAGAAGTTAATTGGGATCAATCAGCTGGGAACTCGGCCGGTTCCTCGGGGCCGGGAGCCTTAGGCAAGCAGGATCTGACGGCGATTGCTTGAAAGATTTGTTAACCACCGACCGGGTTGTTGGTGAAGCGGTTCAGTGGGTCTGACTCAACACAAACTGAGAATTCAATGTCACCCCTGTTACTAGAGATGTGCAGAGACTCAAAGAGAGAGAGAGAGACACACAGGGGGTAGAGTCCCGCTTTCAGGAACATCTATGCAGGAGAACTGCTAAATTTAACGGAACAGTTCACTGAGAAAATTTTAGTTTACTACATTTTTAACTCGTTTATTTTGTTCTGTGTAACATAAAAAACGAACGTTCATTTGTAAATTGCGTGAGGTTAATTTGTCCATATTAGATTGAAAGATTTGAAAAAGCCCATATATTTACCCGCCCACAGACCCTCCCCTCGAAGAAATCAGGACAGAAGTGGTTGAAAGTGGACAAAAGAGTCGGATTAAAACAGCAGGTGTGAACGGGAATGTGTCTCCCTCGTCTACTCGTGATCCGATCGAACAAAACACAACTTACAGTTTTTTACAGTCGCTAGCCTAGCCCTAGGACACATTTCTCAATACGTAGGTCACTTTTTCAAAACTCTTCTTCACACAGTTCTCCTAACCAACTTTCAGCTCGGCACAGCGGTTCATTTCACTAAAACTAACAAATCTCTTCATACATGTCTCGAATCAACATATTCTTCCAGAACACTATAGCAAAGGTTGACAGCCAACTAACACACTTTATCACCCACAAAACAACGACCTAAAAAACACTAACAACAGGAGCATAACACAATGTTTTCTTCTGTAAAACAAGGACACCTCTCTGCTGTTTAGAATTCACTGCAATAGATGTTACTGGAATGAATGTCTTTTTTTTTGCACTGAGTAATTCCAAAGTACAATCATTTGTCTACACACCATCCACCGATACAGATACAGTACAATAGGAATCAGCTGTGGTTGGTCCAATTGTTTTTATAGCATTTAATTTTTAGATTCGAAATATATTTCATTACAATATTACTGTAGAAATGTAGCAAATTGCTGTGTTGCTCAGTTTTGTATTATGTTATTGTTCCGAACTTAAGTTTAACAGTTCTGAGATCAGTGTGTAAGCATGTTTGGCCTGTAGGTTCACAGAGTTGTGGCGGTTGTTGTGTCGAAGTGAGAAAAGAAGTAATGTCATTTGAAAGATGTAGTCATTGAATGCATTTTGTGCTAAAGCAATGCTAAATGATCCACAGTTTAGCCCACACACACTTCTGTTGTGCTCACTGTGTGAAGAGTTTTGAAAAAGTATTGAGAAATGTGTCCTAGCGACTGTAAAAAAACTGTAATACCGGGACTTTGATGTCAATGACATTTGATCAAGAGACGCTCAAACTAATGATAAAACTGACATGATGCGTAAAAATTCCCTTTCACTTTCATTCTATAGAAACGGGCCAGGATCTTTTTCAATGGGACAAGGAAAAGTCATTCAGGTTGGGAATAACATGAGGATGTGTAAATGATGCCTGAATGTTAACTTCTAGGTCAACTATCCCTTTGATAATAAACAGTTTTAAATGAAAAAAAAAAAGGTTTAGATCTTGATTATGATATTGAATTCTAGGCTAAGGAAAAACTCTTGGATTTACTGTATACTGCTCAGACGCACAGCGACAGTCGGCCACAAACCATCAGATTAATAACACAATAAATTAAATGGACTCATAAAATGGACTCGAACACTTTGTGCAACCTCACTTCTTAATGAAATCAATATACTGGACGTGGGCCCATGTCTTAATGCAAGGAAAACTAGATTACATTGACTTGTATGTCTTTGTAATTAAATAAGAGCCGTACGGAGGATCTGCAGTTATTTACCATTCCATTTACTCATTGAGGTTCAGTAAGAGCTTGTGTGTGTGTGTGTGTGTGTGTGTGTGTGTGTGTGTGTGTGTGTGTGTGTGTGTGTGTGTGTGTGTGTGTGTGTGTGTGTGTGTGTGTGTGTGTGTGTGTGTGTGTGTGTGTGTGTGTGCAGAGATTGACTTCAAGTCATTTGAACTGACCTTCAAGTGCTGCCCGAGACTAGTTCATGTGACTGAAAGGTTCTCCGCATTAATTTTTAATCATTTCTCATTGCATTTTGAATTTAATGACGACGTGCTCTTGCAATAATGCCATTAATTATTTAAAACCCTGTGATGGGAATACAGGTATAAGTGTATTTGCAGCGAACTGTGTGAAGGTGCTTTAGGTTTGAGACTCACGTCTGGATATTCTTTAACAGGCACATAGAGTTTCTCCTGGAGCTGAACGATGGGGCCGACGGCGTCCGGGAGCTCGGAGCTTCTCTTCTCCGTGCTGCCGTTTAATGTGTCATTGTACATGTCCTTTCGTACCCTGCTGATCTCTGAAATAAAGAGAGAGCACATGCACTATGAGTTAACTACATCAATCAGGGAACAGGATTAGAGATATAGTGACAGGCTACATGATACATTTCCATTACCCATGGATTATGTGCGCTTTAATGTGGCAGTAGAGGAGTGCAAATGCTCCTTAAACACTGCGCTTAAACCTAATGAACCAATGAATATGTTAGAGCATATATAACTGCAGAGAGCATGTACCTATATTAACATCTTTAGTGCCCTCACAACATGGTTATCAAACAATTTAGGGTAGCACAGTTAAAAAAAACTGATTATTAATCTGCAAAAAGGCTTCATTAAACATACTCGGTGTGGGCTTCATGATTCAGTGTTTTCTGCAGTCTCAGAGCAGTTTGGTTATGAATGCATTGTGAATGCAAATCACTCCAGGTTCACATTAATTTCACGTTCATAATATTTTTGGCTACTACACTAATCTAATAATGAAACACTGAAAAAAGGGGCACAGAAAACAGAGGTGACAGCATTTCACAGTTTTCCGTTTTAACCAGAACATTTAAGAAAACATAACACTGTTATAACAAATATATTGCACATTGAAATATAATTTTAATTTACACTAAAGTTTAAAGGTCGGTAAGTTCCTTAATATTTTTGAAAGAAGTCTCTTCTGCTCACCAAGGGTGCATTTATTTGATCAAAAATACAGTAAAAACCGTAATATTGTGAAATACAATTCAAATACAATGATAATTACAATTTTAAAAAAGCTGTTATCTATTTTAATATATTTTAAAATGTAATTCATCCCTGTGATGATGGAAGAGCTTGGAAGAGTATGGAAGGATATTTTTTAATATTACTCCGATTGAGTTTGGCTGAAAGAAGAAAGTCATATACACCTAGGATGGCTTGAGATTGACTAAATGATGGGATCATTTTCATTTTTGGGTGAACTATCCCTTTAAGCAGAAGCAATATAACAATCACAACAGTTGTCAATTTATTCACACGATTGACCAGATTTCAGTGTAAGATCAGACCTCAGTATAAAGTTCAGACTCACTACAGCCTGACATCAGTTTGGCCAAAAGTCTCTGCTCAGGATCGACAGTTAGTACAATTGAACAAGACAAGCGAAGACCACCTCAGCAAGAACAGAGAAAAAGAAGATGACAAGACGTGGGCTAAGAGAGCTTCTCTGTCTTTGAACAGCTGTAAAACCACAAAAGATCTTTCTAAGAGGATATGACTGGCTCCTGAATTTCCTCAGGAGACGTGTGTATCCATTTTACCTGGAGCTTTCTCACTACAGCAACCAGCTTTGCTCTTTTTCCCAAAGTACCATTGAATTTTCCCAAAGTTCAATCATTTACAGTTTTTCCCAATTGCTAAAACACTAAAACCCAGTGGCTGAGCAAAGTTCTCAGTTGCCTGAACTCATTTAGCTAATTGTGGAGTCTGTTGTCAATACCTTAAACCATTTCACATGGTAAAACACAATTAGCAGATCTCACTTAGGGCCCTATTTTAACGATCTGAAACACAAGTATCAAACGCAAAACGCAATTAACTTTGTGGGCGGATCTCGGGCGCTGTTGCTATTATACCGGCAGGATAAATGACTCTTGTGCCCGAAGCAAATCTAAAATGTGTTGGTCTGAAGTCGCTTCATTATTCATAGGTGTGGTTTGGGCGTAACGTGAAATAAACCAATCAGAGCGTCCTCTCACATTCCCTTTAAGAGCCGGCGCGCTTGTTCCACGGCGGATCGCTATTATAACGGCGGATTGCTATTATAACGGCGGATTGCTATTATAACGGCGGATTGCTATTATAACGGCGGATTGCTATTATAACGGCGGATTGCTATTATAACGGCGGATTGCTATTATAACGGCGGATTGCTATTATAACGGCGGATTGCTATTATAACGGCGGATTGCTATTATAACGGCGGATTTGCCGGCGCACGCCAGGAGCGGTTCACAGCCGAGGAGACCGATGTTCTCGTCAGGACCGTAAAACACAGAGAAGTGACATTGTATGGGGATGGGAGAAACCCTTCGGTTAAACAGGCGTATAATAATTTGGGTAAATGTGTAAGCTAGATTTATGGCTATTTTTTTCACATCTTCATGGACACAACAATGATTTCCCTCGTGTGTTCATATTTTTCCTTGTAATAATGTACGATCTGCAAAAATGAAAACTGCGTCTGTTTATATTAGAGACTCAAAGTGTATGGCGTTGTTCACACGCTACATAATGGCTAAGCATGCGCCACTGTCTTTAGACTAGGTTTCTCCTGGTCAGTGGCGGAATTGTTTTTTAAACTGCAAAATATCACCAGGGAACGTTTGCGCCGGAACACGCTCCTCTTTTCGCTGAACCGCCCCCTATAGGAGCGCAAGTTCATTCCCTAATTTATCGACATGCGTCTGTGGAGGGAAAAGTCCGCTGTGCGCGGGTGCAAAATAGGAATGATACATGCGTCGGTGTACAAAGTCAATTGCGCTGGGTGCAAGATAGGGCCCATAGACTTTTCAGCAAAACTCTAATCACATTCTCATTCTCAAAACACATTCTGCACTCTAATGCACATGTCATCCATACTGGTAAACACAAGTGGCAACAATCAAATAGAAACAGAGAACACACGTCATTGATTGAACACAACCACTCAAAATTGATTTAACCTGTTTTAAATGATGTGACACAACCAATATTTGATTTTTGTCCCTTTTAGTATGTATACTGCAGTACAGTGCATTGTAGGCTGCATACTGTGCAATGAACGATTTGTATGGCCCTGAACATTGTGCTTTCCATTTGTTAACAGTACTGACTGCTCAATAGATTTTGACTGGTTGCAGGTTCATATCAACAAAGAATAATAATTACAGTATCACAGAGACAAAGGACAAGTTTGTTAGATGCACTTCTCGTAAAGAGTGTGTGTGTAACCCTGGTGTCCTGGCCACATTCCACCGGCATTGACCCTTACCAATCATGGCCCCCTAATAATCCCCATCCATTGAATTGGCTCTATCACTCACTCTCCTCTCTCCACTATAGGTGGTGTGTGTGTGTGTGTGAGCGCACTGGCGCTGTTGTACTGTGGCTGCCGTCGCATCATCCCAGTGGATGCTCACACTGGTGGTGTTGAGGAGAGACCCCCTGATATGATTGTAAAGCACTTTGGGTGTACAGTAGTACATATGAAAGCGCAATATAAATATCTATTCTACTATTATAGAACATGTTTTTGTTCATCAAAAGACAATGATGGAAAAGTATTACATTTGTTTTGAGATTAAAAATGTACTTCTCCCTGAGAACTATATGCTTTGAACAATGTGTTTTCTATTTTTTTGGTGTATTGTTTACTGACTGCTTGATAGTGTATATCATTTTAATCACTTTGTTTATGATTCGAGAGCAGTGTTTGATTTTGAACACAGGTAAAACCAAGGCGAAAGTTTCATTTTGCAAGAGGAGTCAGAGGTTTTGTAGTGCTTGAAGATGAGGTTTTGTGTTTAATGTTTTCAGAAAATGGAGCAAGGTTTCATAAATTGTGTTTTGGCAATTGAGAAAACCGGTAAGAAAAAGGAAACGACTCATTCTGCTATTGCTGATAAATCATGTTATGTCCTTTCTCGAATGCATATGTTGTGAAGCAGGTTCTGGTGACATGTCAGACCAGACGCCAACCTGCTGCATGAATGGCCTACTTACAGTCTCTGCACATTAAACTTCAACAAGAGAAACTATTTTAAAAGCAAAAATACACACTGAACTCCTGCCTGAGCTTTACTGCAGGAAAACGAGGGAAGATGGAGAACGGGTAATCACTGTTATTACATGTGATCCTTCCGCCACTTAATAAAGTGAGTAATAACTGTCCTTTTCTGAAACGTTCTCTATTATTCCTGAGGGGGAAAAACAGGAGAGAGAGGCAGTGAGTGAGAGAGAGAGAGAGAGAGAGAGAGAGAGAGAGAGAGAGAGAGAGAGAGAGAGGTAGTGTGTGAGAGAGAGAGAGAGAGAGAGAGAGAGAGAGAGAGAGAGAGAGAGAGAGAGAGAGAGGTAGTGTGTGAGAGAGAGAGAGAGAGAGAGAGAGAGAGAGAGAGAGAGAGAGAGAGAGAGAGAGAGAGAGAGAGAGAGAGAGAGAGAGAGAGAGAGAGAGAGAGAGAGAGAGAGAGAGAGAGAGAGAGAGTGTGACGGCTCTAATATGGTGGGAAAGACAATTAAAACCACCAAGTCAGTTAATATTTCATATAAGACATTAAATATCCCAGTCTCAAGCTGCTGCCACTGTTGTGTAATTCTATTACTGGATGAAGAATCCCCTGGTGCAATTCTCAAAGGCAAATTGAAGAGGTCGGTTTGAGGGAGAGATGTAATTACAATGGAGATCGCGCACTTCCATAGACTCGCACACTCACGGCAAGAAGACACACAGAACGCACACTATTGTGTCCTTTCTCCAATGCATATGTTGTGAGTTTGACTCCTCTTGTGAGGTCATGGAGAATTCGTCTTGAAATTGTAATTGCGTCTAATTTGAACAATTAGAAAAACGGTCACGTGACACGACAGATGTGATTTGCTCCTCGTTAAGAAAACACGCAGTTTAAAGACCCCACAATGCTTTCTGTCATTTGTTGACATCTTTTTTTGTATACTATAATCATTAAGTTTTCTTTGCTGGTGGGCTACATTAGCCATGGATATTTGCAACGTGTTTTCTTGAAGCAGAAAAATATGGAGCTCACACTCGAGAAGGAAAAAAGAAAACACCGTTTTATTCAGAAGCCCAAACTGAGCAACAATATGCAATTTGGTGCAGACGCTGACATTTATGGCAAATTCTGATAGCTAATGTCAATCACTGAGATCTTTATAACAGTCCAGCTGACTATCAGTCAGTGTCAGAAATATCAGTGTGACTCTTTATCTCCCAATAATATGTCTTAGTAAGATGATATTTGAATGCTTAGTTTTATTATCAAAGCTATGTAGTTCTGAAACATAATGCAATGCAATACAATGATTATTGAGATATGTATATGAACAAAAGAAAAACATTCTGATGGATCATATTTGATACTCACATTTTAACATAATTCTTCTAAAAAAAAAATAATAGAAAAAAAGATATAGATAATGATAATGTGCGAGAAAACCAGACATGGCCGATTCGGACGGGATTAAAATTGCAAAGTACGTCTATTTTTTAAACCATCCATCAGGGGGCATAAGGCATGTACTAGATTATGTGCAATAAGTTTTTCAGCAAACTTTTGATAATAATGCCAATTTAAAGGTCTTAGGAATTTGCGTCTCAAACATGATACTGCATGCTTTATAACACTTTATATTAAAGAGTTATTATAGGACTTCAAATCTAATATACGTGGCCTGAAAGCCACAAACTCTAATTTTGATTTAATAGGGTATAAGCAATCTTAAAGATATCCAGCCTGCTTCCCATAATAATAGCCTGTGGGCTGAGGTTGCCTTGGACAGACACTTCAGCTAAACGTCTGTTTAATGGTGGTCTGCGCTCATCTCAATAAATCGCAGCTTAAAAGAGCCCTGTCGATGGCCATAAGCGAGGTATGTCTCCGGGCTTTATAGCAATGTTGTTATCCAAAGTGATTTAAGCTTTTCACATTGACATCGAAGGCCACCGCCAAGAAAGACAGTGGCATTGAAAGAGCTTCCTCTGAGGTTGAGCGCACAAGAATGATGGCATGTGTTTTCATAAGTCAGGGAAAAGGGATGAAGTTATTGGAGAATGAGTGCTGCGTCTAGAACGGTTACTTTCCATTAACTTAAGAGAGACGATAATTACTGTGAATGAAAACTTGTGCCCAGAAAACATGGTGAGAAAAGTGTTGCTGTCATGTGTTGTTGTAGTAATGAGATGAGCAGTTGCATCTATTCAACTATTTATATAATGCTACTTACAAAGAAGAATAGAGCAAGCTAAATAAATTAATCCACAAAAGAAAAATTAGAATACTGTTCAGTCATTATAGTTATTCATTAGAGGAAGAAATGAGTAACGCAATATTGACATTCTAGTAACTACTATTGACATGATCTCAATGTTACTAAATCCGTCATTGCTATCCAAAAATATCACAATTTCTTCAGTATTTACTAGAGAGTTATTATGCTTTTTAAAATACTGTTCCAAATAATTAGTATTTCCTTCTGAAGGATTTGACTAGTCATTACCAGTGGGTGATCTTAATTTTAGAAATAATTATGCATTATTTGCATTGATTATGAAACCTTTTATAGTTTCTTTGTAGTTGCTTACTTGCTTACTAATTCGTTGATCAGAGTTGTTTGTTAGTTACTAGGGTTACACTTTATTTTGATAGTCCACTTTAGACATTTTACTAACTATACGTAACTTTGAAGCTACATGTCAACTAACTCTCATTAGTAGACTGTAGTAGACTGCCAGTAGACTGTTAGGTTAGGGTTAGGTGTTAGGGTTCGGGTTAGGAGAATAAGTTGATTTGTAGTTAAGTTACTTATAGTCAGTAGAATGTCTGTTGGGGACCAACAAAATATTAAGCAGTATTACAAAATATTTACAATAAAGTGTTACCGTTAATAGTAGTTAGACTGTTAGTATTAATAACTTTAAGGCTAGATTTTCTAAAAGCTTGCTCCAGCGCAAACCCTCTCTGCCATTAAAAAACTAATGTCAGGATTAAAGACACTCAGTGAAGAATAAGCGCTGAAAAGTCGTGGACAGGGTTATTTTTGCGGCTGATCTTATTGCATACGCATTTGTAGGAGTTTCCAAAATAAAAAACAAAATGTATGAGAGGAGAGTATTTACATTAATCATGTAAGGTGGTTTACTAAGGATTGCACAAGTCAGTTTACTGATATTTGCGCCTTTATTTTTAATATTGAAAAAATATATTAAAAAAATTCGTTATGAAAAAAAACTTGTCGACGAACATGTCTTTCGTTAACAAAATGAATACTATTTAAAAAAAATAAATAGCTCCCAACCTAACAATGCTGTCTACACTGGAAGTGAGAAGACTGTAGTTTTCTGCTTGTTTTCTGCAGAATCAAATCAGTTGACTCATTTCTATCATTGCATGGTATGTAGTGTCCTCCCACCCAGCCCAATTGTAACGCATTATTCCCAACACTGGAGAGTGTCATAAATCAAATAAAACACACACACACACTATATTGTATGTGGAGGCAGGCTCTGATTGGGATTTCAATGACAAATTGGCCTTGGCATCAAGTATCCTGTAATGATAATGATAAACACCAGCCAGCCCATAGAGATACCCACATTAGCATGGCAAATATGCCCGAGACTGTTAAGTCCCTGCCACTCAGTCTGTACATCACAGTCGAGATGCAGAGGATTAGCCTCTTCCTCTCTAGAGCGGAAAACACACTTCCCAACAACTGTGAATCAAGCTCCATTCTCCTCCAGCTTTTATAGGCCGAGTTACTCTGAGCCGTCAGTTGTCATGCCGCTAACAGCTGTAAAAAACCCTGGAAATACACATAGGAAAAATATTTTGCTTCAGACCAGTCAAACTCATTTACCAAACAAGCTCAAAGCCCCGCAAGAGCACGCCGAGTGATTTAATTATACTGTCTGATCATGTTGGACCATGAGGAGACGTTTATAGATGCTCCCGTCCAAATCCAGAGCGTTTGAAGGCATAAGCAGAGGAGAATGCATGATGCGCTCAGGGTTGTTTTCTTCGCTGGCTGATTAGGGAGGGCTGTCCGGTGGTCAGATCAGGCCCCAGACCCGAGGATGATTAAACTGTCAGTGGTGATTTATGGACAGCATTATTACCGAGTTTTTAAAGCGTTTTTTAGTGATTTGTCAGCTTTCTTGCCCTCAGAATTCAATCATTTTCCTGCGCCGGCCTCCAGGGCTGGACTTCCCGCACTACTGAACACGCAACAGCCACCTGCGCACATACTGATACACATTCTGGCACACAGACCTACACACATGTGGTGTGACAGATCCCCTCATGCCTCCAACACAGATGTGGAAGTATGCAGATAACTTAATTACAGAAAATAGCTGAAAAGACCAGCTCAAACCAGCATTGATTTGCAAGCTGCTTTAGGCTAATTTATGCTAGTTAGTGCCGATCGTGTTGTTGACCTGCAAACTTAGATTCAGCAATCTACACTGCCGTGGCTGAACTTACAGTCCGATGGCATAAAGTCATATTTTACCTGAGATTGCAGTCTGAATTAAATAAGGATGAAATGCAAAATAATTGCAAGAACACACGTCTTTATAACTAACCTTAACATACAACGAAACCAATACAGTCTGATTCACAAACAAATGATTCTTTTCAATCAAATTCCTTCACTGATTGAACTTACTGACACCAACCAATTTGACCATATAACATGACGAATATAGAATATTTAAGAAATGGACACTTTTATTTACCAAGGAGGGAATAAAATGATCAAAAATACAAAGACATGTATAATGTTAAAGATTAGTTTTAAAATAAATTGCGTTCTTTTGAACTTTCTATTCATTCCGAATGAATCCTGACAGCATGCATCACAGTTTCCACAAAAACATTAAGCAGCACAGCTGTGTTTTAACATTGATAATAATAAGTAATGTTTCTTGAGCAGAAAATCAGCATATTATACTGATTTCTGAAGGATCATGTGACCTGAAGACTGGAGTAATGATGTTGAAAATACAGCTTTAATCACAGGAATAGATTACAGTTTACAATATATTACTAATAATTAATTGTAATAATATTTCTACTGTTTGACTGTATTTTTGATCAAATAAAAGCAGCCTTTGTGAGGATATAATACTTCTTTCAATGACAATATTACCGACCCCAAACTTTTGCACAGCATTATATTCCAATGAATAATTATTAAAATTTTGTTCTCATATAGACCCGTGGAAAATGTTGCATTCAAAACAAATCCAAAACATATGTTAGTGACAAACCATGCGAGGGCTTTCAGCAGACCTGCGAAATGTTCTCGCTTTTCGACAGAAAAGGAAGGTAGGAAAAGTCACTCATATGCATCCCTGCGATTCCCAGTCAACACACACGATCCGTCCGCTCTGTCAGTACAACACAATCTGCCTTCCAGATCTCCCACAATTACATTCGTCTTTCAGCGGCGTTGCTAACTATTAGCCCAGCCCGAGAGCGAATGACCCTCAACAACCGCTCAAGTCTATCTCGGCAGCCATCTCCAATCGTAATCACAGCTCCGCTCAATCAGAGGATTTCACACCGCGAGCTTCCTCTGGCCCCGTCAACATCGCCGGTGACAGATCGCAGACACCCGGGCTTTCTTAATATTAATCAAACAGCTGGGAAATTACAGGGTCCGACCAGATGACAGTCTGAGCTCAAATGATAGCCGCGCGGTGACATCACAAAGCGCTATAGGTGGCAGTGCCTGTGGCAAGGCCTTCATCTGAACAGATGGATACGCTACGACATCACAGACTCTCGCTGCATGGAGAGATGCATGTGGTGAATGGAAAGAGAGAACATAAGAGATTTAAGAAGAGGCGCCGTCCATACAAACATGCTCCAAATGAAAAGGAAAGGTATTTTATCTAGACAGTAATGAGATTAAATTGAGATAAAAAAGTGCATAAAGTGAATTTTATGCACCATTAATGTCAATTTCATCCAAATCACACACATCACCTTTAAAGTTCCCCTGTAGTCAATCATTGTATCCTTAAAAATCAGCTTTGATCACCAAAATGACATATTTAAATGTTTTTGCCTTAAAATAGCTTGAATGTAACTACACCCTTGCCTCATTAAGTAAACGCGCTTCTATGAGTATGCAAATGAGCCCCGCCTCCACTCACTCACTCCAGCACAGACATCCACTTGTTGACGATCACACGTTGATCTGATTGGTTACAAGGTAGTTTGTGACGTCAGAAACTGAAACTGTTTTTGAGACTGTGTTTGGTTCACTGCATGCAATTTAAAGGAGAAAATACTCAGCAATGGTTTGTCTTAAAGCATATTAAAAAAGACCACATTGACATATAAACAACATTAAAAGCTTGATTCTCACCACAAGGGGACTTTAAATTAATCTTAAATGAGAACTCCATTAAGTCTGGTGAGCAACGAATGACACAAATACAAAGGGAAATGAGTGATCCGTCATTGTGGTGAAGACGCACACTCAGCGGGACGAGTAATTGGCTACTCTTGAAGGTGGGCTTAGAGGTGGCTCTAGGTATCATGTAACAACAATGAATAAAGTGAGCAGAGAGACAGCACAGAGATAGTGATATTACCGAGAGGACACTCAGAATAAAAACTACACCTGACCCAGTCACAGACATGAGCAAAGCAGGCTTTTACTGACACACTTTCCGCGGGAGCATAAAGACAGAGCGATGAGAACCTCCTGAAAGACAGAGAGAGCCGGGGTAGATGACATCCTTCTGTGTTTGTAATTACGCGGCTCTGTCAGAGGCGACTGCATCACGAGCGAAGGTGGCAGCGAGGAGGGAGAAAGAGGGCGCGCTCTCAAACTGAGATGCCATCTGGGCCTGCGCTCTCCCCGGAATGATAATACTGCCCGACCCTACAAAAAACCCTGCTGCTTCCGCATGCACGCACACACGCACACACACACATACACACCAGTGCTTGCATGAAATGAGAACGCATGCCCACTGGTGTGTATGAGACGCAAACAGCAAGAACTGTTCCGGATTCCTCCAGAGAATGAAGCAGCTGAGCTGGATGGCTAAGATAAGACGTGAGAGACATGCCAGCAATTTGAAAGAGGATGAATGCAACAAATTTGGAGGCTTTTTAGTTCCTGCGACTACGGCCAATCAAAAAAAGGCATGAGTGAAGGGAGGAGGGAGTATGACATCAAATAAAAAGAAAAAATTGTTACTAATTTTTTTCCAAAGCACTGTTGGGAGAAAAATGTCTATGACAAAGTGATACATGATTGTTGCTCAAATAAGAGCAACCTCTGAACAATGAAAAATACTAAGGCCGTGTGTCCACCAAAGCGTTTTATCCAGCTGAAAACGCAGAGCTATGTGCGTTTGAGAGCGTTTTGACAGCGCAGTTTTTTTTCAGTTGAGGCTATGATACCAGAATATCCGTTGGTCGGTGTGGTATTAGTCCCGCCTCTCCTCCACTGTGATTGGACGGTTGGGTAAAAAGTGATAGTGATGAGCGCTGCGTTTTACCCAAAGTTGAACATTCTTCAACTCTCATCTCTCGGCGCCCTGTAAAAAACGCCGAACGTTCAGCGCATCAGAGTGAAAAAGACGGTCAGCGCCTCGTGAGTTTTAAAAAGCTCATGGAGTTTTTAAAAAGCTCGCGGCGCGCCCATTGAAAACAATTGAAAAAAACACGCCAGCCGCGTGAAAAAACACTTTGGTGGACACACGGCCTAACAGCCTTAATCATAGCAGATACACTACCACTTGAAACCCAGGTTCAATGTACCTGTACATACTGTATGTGACGACTCCCAACACCTATATGTATGTAATTCAATGCAGGTTCCAGTTAAAAGTAACACTAGTGGCAGTAAAACACCAACGACTTAAAAAAATTAAATTACAAGGCAAATTATCGATTAGTAAGACTTATTTTTATGCGGTTGCTTGCACAACATTATGTTGTGACCTCAAAACACATTTACCATAGTGCATGATTTGTAAACTGATATATTTTCACGTTTTCATCACTTAGTCAGTTTTCTGGCATTCTCAATTTCTTCTGTAGCACTGCACTTGTGATGTGGAGCGATCTAGCAAATACACAAACCACAATAAAAGAGCTCTAAAAAAGACTTGCAGAAGCTACAATGGCATGGCTGATTCAGAATTTGCATTTTAAATCTCAGATTTGCTTTTGTTAACACTATTGGTTAGGTTTATGGACGGGTTGAGTGTAGGTGGCATGTACCGAATCAACGTATTTCAGGTTTTACAGAAATGTAGCCAGAGTCACGTATGAACGTTGACCACTGACGTCTGAATGCGCAATCTGAAAAAGCATCCAAGTATTCTTCCGAGAATCTTTTCATGATGCTGTAAATAAACAGTGAGTCAGCAAGTTAGCAGTTGGAGAACTGCTAACTCAGTCCCACGCAACAGCACATTCTGGCAAATACAGGTTGTTGCCAATCAGGGTGAACCAGCATGGATGTTGGAAGGAAGGTTGTGGGCTTCCTCTCAACCCCAACACTCACACGTTTGTGCTTAAGTGTGAGGCTGGAAATGCAGCGAATGCACTGATGCAACAGTGACAGTGGCCACCTGTGCCTGTAGGGAAAAAAATCCCCCAGAATGCAATTGCACAAGCAGGGGATGCTTCAGTGGCGCAAAGCCCTGCCATGAAAAGGAAGGAGGAGGGAGACGCTCTGCGCATCACCGGCTCTGGCACAGACCCACTTCAATTAGCTCAGTGTGCTGTGGAAGAAGCAGGCAGCAGTGCATCAGAGCGTCTGAACACACACTGTCTCTCCTGTGCAGAGAACACACACGCACCGCACAGAAACACACATGCAATGGCAAAAGGGTAATTTCTGTTATGCAGTTCTACGGCACCTTCTGAGCTCTGGAACTTTTAATGAATATGTTTGTGAGATTTGTGAGTTTAAGAAAGCATTACTATAAAAAAGATAAACAAGACCTTGAGAAATATGCCCTGGACAAGCTCAGGCAATAAAGTTTTATTAATTATAACTAACTATTTACACAATTATTGGTGAACCATGGTCACAAGTTCCGATGAACTGTTTTGGTAATGATGGAAACGACAGAAACAGACCCCTGGAGGACCCCTAATTTAACGTTAAACGATTCATTAAAAATGGCTTGTTTTATACAATTAAACAATAATCACAAGAAAAACATTTCTAGAAATGAAAAAAAATATAGCCCCCCCCCCCCCCCCCCAAAAAAAAAAAACACAATAAAAATAAAAAACAACCTGTAATATAAGCACCCAGACAAATATGGCAACATCTGCTCAAACATAAACCAAAATTATTTCAAATGAACCCCATTTTCACTTAATTTTGATATTGTAATAGAAATACTTTTGTATGATTAACTTTGTATGATGAATTGTATTTAAAAATTGAGTTTCATTTGTTATCCAATATAGTGAGATAAAAATACCAGGAGAGATTCAAACCTACTAAAATCCACACTGTAGCAGCATCTCGTTCCTGGACTTCGCACTGAGTGGATACTTTATAATGAATTTGCATGTTCATATATTTCTGTGGTCTTGTCCCTTGTGTAAATGCCCTTGTGTGTTAAAAAAACCTAGATCTGTCTACTTGCTCTGTTGCATGTAATGATTTCTGCCCTATTTAAAAGTGCAAGGCAGCACCTTCCTTTTCAGAACGCTACTGGTGCCATTTAAATAAACGCAGGGGGGAAGGGGTTTATCCCATCAGCCAGAAAAGCCAGCCCAAGGCCTCGGGGCAACTCCGGTGTGTGTGCTGTTTAGGCACATTTATAAAAGAGAGAGTATTTGTGTGTATGTGTGTGCCGCCTCAGGAGGTGCTGACACAGAGGAAATGATGGTTCTTAGTGGTGAATGCTACTAAGCTAATATGCAGCAGGAGTGAGATTCAGCCGGGCTCCATACTGAGGCCAGCATATGGGCTACTCTGTCACACAAACACACGCCGCATGCCTCCAGGCTCTTTCACAGAACCACCAAATCCTAATAACTCCCAGCAAAATCATGCTGTACAACTAACCAAGCCCTTAAATGATCCCTCGAAATCCCGCTGCACAACTAACTCAGCTCTTCAACAACACCTCAAAACTTTTGTATATAACTAACTCAGCCCTTCAGCAACACCACTACACAAACTGAGCCCTTCAACAGTGCCTCAAGAACTAACTAAGCCCTCTCAGATTCTACTATACATCTAACTCAAAACTTATATATCACCTCAAAACTCAGTAACAGTAGCGGTGCTTATGTCAAGGTCATGGGTTAGAATCCCAGGGAATGCATGATTAAATCTATAGTTTTAATGTAATGTAACTACTTTGGATTGGTGAAAATGCAAGATGAAATGTTCTACACAACTATCTAAACCCTTTAATAAAACTTTAAAATTCCTATTAGAAAACAAACTTCAATAATGACTCAAAGCATTACAAGACAACTCAACCTGTGAACAACCAAAAACTCCCCTTAAGAACCAACTCCTCAACCCTTTGAAAATGACTCTACAACACAACTATCTCAACCATTCAAAAATGTCTTAAAGCTCTACTAGAACGCTAACTCAATCGTCAACAATTCCTCAAAACTCCACTACACAACTAACTCAATATTCAACAACGCCTCAAAACTCCACTACACAACTAACTCAATCTTCAACAACGCCTCTAAACTCCACTACACAACTAACTCAATCTTCAACGACGCCTCAAAACTCCACTACACAACTAACTCAATCTTCAACGACGCCTCAAAACTCCACTACACAACTAACTCAATCTTCAACAACGCCTCAAAACTCCACTACACAACTAATAATGCCTCAAAGCTCTACTAGACAACTAACTGAACCTGTAAATAACAACTAAAAAACTACAGAGCACAACTAAACCATTTGATAACTCTTCAAAACTCTACAACACAGCTGGTCACTCTTTAAATAATGCCTCAAAACTTTTCTACACAACTAACTTAATTATTCATTAATGTCACAAAACTTTAAATCAACCCTTCGATAACACCTCAAAACTCCAATATACAACTAACTCAACCCTTCAACAATGCCTCAAGCTCTTCTAGACAACTAACTGAACCTGTAAATAACAACTAAAAAAACGCACTATACAACTAACTCCACACTTATATAATGCTTCAAAATGACATTACACAACTAATGTTCGATAATACCAATAATTCTTAAAAACACATATACACAGCTCCTTCCTTCAACAGCATTTCGAAGCTTTACCACACAACTTTCTTAACTATTTGATAACATCTCAAAACTCCACCACATAACTAAGCACTGAAAACATGGATCAATAGAAATTGGTCCATTAAATCTTAATCAAGTCATTCCTTATTTAATATCAATTACTTAAAAATACTGAACAACAAAGCACGAGACACGGTTGAGTCTAGTTGTCAAAAAACACATTATCATTTTGTGCAACTGAGACATTCAATTTGTATGAAGAGCTGAAAGCACCCTGAGAACAAGGCTAGTGACTGCGACTGTCTTTTCAGAGATGGACGAGGAGACAGGAACATCAGATGACAGGTACACACAGTCTCAGCGTTGTTCATACATCAGTTAGCAAATGAAGTGAAGCACAGAGCCAAGCAAATCCCTTCTCCGCTCTGGCCTCTCCGATTGGCTGTCACCTAATTGTGTTTTGCGCTGTCACGGGACGAGACGGTAAGGAGTTAATAGGTTAATTTAAGAAAATGAACAGCCACATACATCACATGCTCTTGGAACGGAAGGTCACATTTATGCTGAAAACATGACTTTATCTTCAACATCTTACCCTTTATAAAAAGTCAGATCCTTACTGAGTTTTCAGTGTGAAACACGATTATAGTCCTGGAGAGGTATGACAAATGCATTACATTGAAACTGTAAATCTACAGTATACATGAGCAATCCCAGATCTAACAAATCAAGGTCAGTTATGGCTTTAGTGTGACGATGCTATTAAACGGGGAAATTTTTTGGCTGCGTACTGACATTATATAAAAACCTGCGAGAGCCATTAGCCTTTAACAAAGAATTAAAATGCACATTTGGTGTGCAAAGGGTATGAGATAAATCACGCTAAGTAAGTAAGGGAATCGATCATTTCTCAGATGGCCTGAATTGCTCTTTATCTATATTAAACAGAAGAGTCTAATGGATGGCACTTTAGATGGTCCCCTTCGTGTCCTTTAAAAGGCATCTGCTTGGTTCCTAGCCCAGAACATTTGAAAATTATTCAGAAGAGGCTAGATTCAATTAAATGTCTCTCCCGTACCTTGAACTTTGTGCTGCTGACGAAAGGTAAACACATCAATCTCCTTTTGCTAGCCGAGCAGCAACAGTCCTCAAATCTGACCAAGCGTTACCTTCGAATCTGGAGCAGACTGAGAAAATAGCCCAACGACAAGAACAGCAGAGGAGAGGCCCGAGCAAGACCAACATGCTGACGTGCTGCTAAAAGAGATAACTGGATCCTTTTCCCAGATCAGCTCAAGACATCTGGTATTGAGGACAATATCAACTGCTGATTGACCAGAATGGGTTTTTAGCAACCAATAATAAAGGGAAAATCGAGAGAGCAGGCTCGCTTTGATACTGTACTTCAGCCACACATAAAAATGCCCAAATGTTACGACAATAGATAACAAACCATAAAACCAAGTGATATTTCATTTAAAGCTAGATAGCATATGCTAAATATTTAAACAAAACATTTCACAAAATAAGTTTGCTTGCATGGTTTTAAATGATAAACACAGCATGCACCCCTAAAAGCGACACACACTGCATTTAAATGCAGGTAAAGTTAAATAACCAGAAAAAAAAACACTTTTTTGATTAACACATTAGCTCTCACGCACCATCTCGCTGGAATATGAATTATTTCTGGTTATAGGATTTCGCTCTCCGAGGCAACAGGCAAGGATAAGGAACGACAGGAGACCAAAATCTATTGACATAAACGAGCTCAGATGTTGCCTTTTCATTCACCCTCTTACTTTGAAATCAATACGACTCTGTCCGTGTAGGTAGATTCACATTCCCCTCTCGCCCAGTCTCCCGGAGAGCCCGAGACTTAGTCAGCAGTCTGTGAGAAACAGTTTCAATTACACAGAGTGCTTTTAAAATGAGGGATGTGAATGCATTATAAAGCTCAACGCTGATGTATTCACTAATAATGACGGCATCACAGGAAGCCGGCCATAATAATCCCCAATGATATATAGAGTAACCGATGGAAGCAGAAATGGAAGGGGGGTTGTCATGTGATTGATTTCTCCTTCAAACGAACCGGCGCTGCTCTTGAGCGAGGAGAACTGGGGCACGTGACTTCGTGACACGATGACCCCGTGACCCCGGTACATCAAGTACTGTCAGGTGACAGTCTCTGTGTGTGTGTTCTTCACTTCTGCTCCAATGACCCCTCAAAGTCATCTTGTGACAGGAAATGATGATGTTCAGAAGGAAAGCATGTCTACCTGAAGCAGCATGAGCTTATAGATCTTAGTTACGTCTGTTCAATGCACAATCACCTCAGAGCATCTCAAAATATCACTGCGTATACTATGCGAAAAGCCTACTAAACTTAGTGTCTCTGGCACACTGTCTCAGAATGTAAGATGAAGTGAAACTCACCCCAGGAATATCTTCCAGCAATTGTCTGCAAACTCACAGCCTAGTAATCAAGTAGTAAACAGTTACAAAATGGACGCAGAGGCCATCAAAGTGACATTGAAAGGGACAAAATTAATTTGCAGAAAGATAACTGAGATGGAAGCTCATAAGTGCTGTTGTACAAATAGTAAATCACACAGGATACTCAACGTATTGTGTGTATCTAGACACGAGCAAAACCGAGACCTTGTCTACTAGTCAATCCCCCTTGTGAAGGCCTCGTCGACATGACAGCCATCGGCACAGGTCCTCAGCAGAGACACAAGAACCAGACCAGAACCCTATGGACAGCTTCAGCTCCAGACCGGCGTGATGAATCGCTCTTCAAACAAGGAACTGATGAATATTCGAATGCTACCGATCCCAATCTGAATTCTGACTTGCGATGGATTCTGAATCATAATCACACAATGTTTGTTAAACGCTGTTCGCTGTTCATTTTGAATGAGACCTGAACTGAGCTGGACGATGACATAATTTTATGCAGAACTAGATGAAATGAACTAATTTAATAATTGGTGATCTTTACAACGGAGCTGAATCTACACTGAACTGACTTCAGATGAGCAACAGCCGAAATGCATATTTTTTTTCCTGTTTTTCTCTGTAAAGCTGATTTGAAACAATCTGTTTTGTATAAAGTGCTATAGAAATAAAGGTGACTTGACTATTGAAGTCTTACATTGTTAGTTTAGTAACAACCATAAAACACATTACATGCAAATAGTCACAAAAAGTCAATTTTATTTTATATTGATACCTTTCAGTACTAAAAATACATTTATTTATAATCAATATTTTTCACTAGCGACTTAATCATTGAGTCAGTGAACCCAAGAACCAAAACATTCTTAAGAATCTTAAGAACATTCTTCTTCTTATATGTAGTATTTTCATATTTTCTAAATATTAACTAAGAATAAATAATTAATTTGAAAGGTAAGAATGTGTTTTCCAGTAAAGGCTAAATGCTGAATGAAAATGTAATTTTACTGTAATTTTTACAGTACAGATCTTGTTGCAATTTAATGCCAAGGTAAATAGTTGCTGCCTTCTGAATGTGATATTAGACAATCAGACAACACCGGAGCCATTTGTGTCATTTTATGCTTAAGAAAAGATGTTCGAAAGAAAACATTTGAGAGCCAAAACTGACAATGCTGGTCACTAACTGTCATTGTAAGAGCCATGAAGATATATATTTTTAATATTTTTGGTGTTCCTCACAAAAATGCATAAAGTTTAAAACAAAATGAGAGTAAATAATGACAAAATGTAGGCTACAATAATGTTAAAATAACACAATCAAATATGGTATATTTAGATCTTTTCACGAAATTGATCATATTTAAGCATTCAGAACATTGAATAAGTAATGCCATGTCCCTCTCGTGTGTCTGTGTCTCTGGTGTCTAATGAGTACACAGCTCATTTCCTCTTCCTCTAATGCCACAAAGTGAGAGGAATTGTAAAGTATCCCAGAAAGGACAGCTACTTTACAAATAAAGACAGAGTCCTAAAGAAGTTAATTCTGGATAAATTGACTTTGACCCCAGTAAAAATCCTCAGGATTAATTAATTGCTCCAATTAGGTGATGAATGTGGCCACTTAGACTAATTGTCAGCGGAGCATGGGCTTCTCCGGTCCTCATGGGAACTTCAGGGAGCTTTCAAGAAAGAGCTTTTCTGAAAGTAAACCGCCTTGTATTGAAGTTTTAGAAGGCAAAGTCATTATAATCGGTCCTCCGAGAGTGATTAGCAGCACATGTCAGATTTTGTTTTTAGATGTGAATTTGTGTGAGAGATTAATGGCCGCTGTTAGTGTGCTTGTGCTGTCTGGCTAGTGATAAACCAGCGGTTATGTAACAGCCCTGTTTCTCTGGTTAACTAATAAGTGTGATAGGATCGTTGTGTTTGTCAATGAGGCGTCTGAGATTTGTGTAACAGACCAAACAAGCTCTTGATGAGTGGGAAGATTAGATCCATCTTGTTAACTTATTGGCAATGGCAACTAACTTTTTTTTCTTTCCGGTCACACTTTAGTTTAGGGTCCAATTGTTACTATTAACTAACTATTAACTACAACTTTTGCCCCAATAAACTCCTAATTACTGCTTATTAATAGTTAGTAAGGTAGTTGTTAAGTTTAGGTAATTGGTTGGATTAAGATCATGCAGAATAAGGCATTAATATGTGCTTTATAAGTACTGATAAACAGTCAATAGTAATATGCATGCTAATAAACAAGATAATAGTTATAAATTGACCATAAACTAAAGTGATACCCTTTTTCCTTTTAACTAAAGCATGTCCTATAGTTATACATTATAGTGTCTTTGACTATCTGTACATTCAGTTTGAAGCTACTTAGGTAGTAAAGGTCAGTCTGACTGACCAATCACATTCATTTTGTGTTTACATGCCATTTAGATGCAGGTTTAAAAACAACAACAGCAACAAAAATCCACAGCAGTGTTTTGGTTTAGCGACCATGTATAGAGAAAACATCAAAGAATTGATCAGAAATGTGAAAGACTTAAAAGAAAAAAATATAAGATATTAAGAAATGTGAAAGACTTAAAAGAAAAAAATATAAGATATTATCACATACATAGTAAGATTCAAGAGTTTGGGGTTTTGGGAAATATTTTTAAATGTTTTTGAAAGAACCCCCCAAGGCTGAGATTATCTGATCAAAAATATATAATATTTAAAAATATGATTACAATTTAAAATATATGTTTTCTTTGAACATATTTTAAAATGTAATTTATTCCTAAAATGTCAAATCTGAATTTCCAGCATCATTACTCCAGTCTTCAGTGTCACATTATCATGTTGACAAAGAACTAATTATTTGATTGGCCAGAAATGTCCAGTTTAGTGGCATCAAATCAAAAAATATCTTTAAGATCTCGCTGTTCAAGAAAGATTTCTTATTATTATCAATGTTGAAAACTGTTTTGCTGCGTTTAATTTTTGTGGAAACCACAATACATTTTATTCAGGATCCTCAAAAGAAAGTTTAGAAGCATTTATTTGAAATAAAAATCCTTTGCATTCTCGCCAAATAAAAAGTATTGTTTGTGGACATCTTATATCTTTCAAAGATTTGCCGCAACTAAACTGGAATTTTTGGGCCAGTCAAGTAAATATAGCTATGTTGATAGTTGGAAAACATGACTTTGTTTCCAGGCAGACTGATACACCCAGACTATAGCCAATCCGATTTCAGCCGGCTCTTCCCGTTTCTGTGTGCAATATGCATCAGACTGGCAGTGTCTGTGGGTGGTCCGATGCCATGCCGTCTGACGCTCGACATCCTGAGACTGAAGAACATCGTACATTTAATTCAGAATGTTTGAACATCGAATTTGAGTGCCTCGAATACTAAATATTATGTACATCCAGTTACTACATTGCAGCAGTCAGTTATTTAGAAACCTTTTACGACACCATAAAAGAACAATTTGGTGTACAAACCATGAATGACCACTGAGCATTAGTGCCTTACAGGCCCACATACATCTCTGTTTCTATTAGCGTCTCTATTCAAACAGTAACTAACTCCATTCTCTATGGATGTCAGCTGCACAACTTTGCCTTATGGGCCTTGTACTGATGGCAGCGGCTGCTCCCCTGATTAAATTCATCACCTTTATTACAGCGCGGAGTGCAGGGCCTAGCATGGCTGACTGCTCCTGTTGCCCATCGAGGGCATTCATCTGCACTAACGGGGGCAGGGGTTTACGCATTAGACTGTGAGCATCACGTCTGCTTCACGCACATGCATCGCTCACAGGTGACATGCCAGGGCCGGTCGCACGTCTCATATCTAAAGGC